>NC_086444.1:195540074-195868324 GCF_028390025.1 Pseudophryne corroboree | reverse complement strand
AGTTGTGCCTATTAAAATATGGAGAACAAAAATGTTGAGGTTCCAAAATTAGGGAAAGATCAAGATCGACTTCCACCTCGTGCTGAAGCTGCTGCCACTAGTCATGGCCGAGACGATGAAATGCCAGCAACGTCGTCTGCCAAGGCCGATGCCCAATGTCATAGTACAGAGCATGTAAAATCCAAAACACCAAATATCAGTAAAAAAAGGACTCAAAAATCTAAAATAAAATTGTCGGAGGAGAAGCGTAAACTTGCCAATATGCCATTTACCCCACGGAGTGGCAAGGAACGGCTGAGGCCCTGGCCTATGTTCATGGCTAGTGGTTCAGCTTCACATGAGGATGGAAGCACTCAGCCTCTCGCTAGAAAAATGAAAAGACTCAAGCTGGCAAAAGCACCGCAAAGAACCGTGTGTTCTTCGAAATCCCAAATCCACAAGGTGAGTCCAATTGTGTCGGTTGCGATGCCTGACCTTCCCAACACTGGACGTGAAGAGCATGCGCCTTCCACCATTTGCACGCCCCCTGCAAGTGCTGGAAGGAGCACCCGCAGTCCAGTTCCTGATAGTCAGATTGAAGATGTCAGTGTTGAAGTACACCAGGATGAGGAGGATATGGGTGTTGCTGGCGCTGGGGAGGAAATTGACAAGGAGGATTCTGATGGTAAGGTGGTTTGTTTAAGTCAGGCACCCGGGGAGACACCTGTTGTCCGTGGGAGGAATATGGCCGTTGACATGCCTGGTGAAAATACCAAAAAAATCAGCTCTTCGGTGTGGAAGTATTTCAACAGAAATGCGGACAACATTTGTCAAGCCGTGTGTTGCCTTTGTCAAGCTGTAATAAGTAGGGGTAAGGACGTTAACCACCTCGGAACATCCTCCCTTATACGTCACCTGCAGCGCATTCATCATAAGTCAGTGACAAGTTCAAAAACTTTGGGCGACAGCGGAAGCAGTCCACTGACCAGTAAATCCCTTCCTCTTGTAACCAAGCTCACGCAAACCACCCCACCAACTCCCTCAGTGTCAATTTCCTCCTTCCCCAGGAATGCCAATAGTCCTGCAGGCCATGTCACTGGCAATTCTGACGAGTCCTCTCCTGCCTGGGATTCCTCCGATGCATCCTTGCGTGTAACGCCTACTGCTGCTGGCGCTGCTGTTGTTGCTGCTGGGAGTCGATGGTCATCCCAGAGGGGAAGTCGTAAGCCCACTTTTACTACTTCCACCAAGCAATTGACTGTCCAACAGTCCTTTGCGAGGAAGATGAAATATCACAGCAGTCATCCTGTTGCAAAGTGGATAACTGAGGCCTTGACAACTATGTTGGTGTTAGACGTGCGTCCGGTATCCGCCGTTAGTTCACAGGGAACTAGACAATTTCTTGAGGTAGTGTGCCCCCGTTACCAAATACCATCTAGGTTCCACTTCTCTAGGCAGGCGATACCGAGAATGTACACGGACGTCAGAAAAAGACTCACCAGTGTCCTAAAAAATGCAGTTGTACCCAATGTCCACTTAACCACAGACATGTGGACAAGTGGAGCAGGGCAGGGTCAGGACTATATGACTGTGACAGCCCACTGGGTAGATGTATGGACTCCCGCCGCAAGAACAGCAGCGGCGGCACCAGTAGCAGCATCTCGCAAACGCCAACTCTTTCCTAGGCAGGCTACGCTTTGTATCACCGGTTTCCAGAATACGCACACAGCTGAAAACCTCTTACGGCAACTGAGGAAGATCATCGCGGAATGGCTTACCCCAATTGGACTCTCCTGTGGATTTGTGGCATCGGACAACGCCAGCAATATTGTGTGTGCATTAAATATGGGCAAATTCCAGCACGTCCCATGTTTTGCACATACCTTGAATTTGGTGGTGCAGAATTTTTTTAAAAACGACAGGGGCGTGCAAGAGATGCTGTCGGTGGCCAGAAGAATTGCGGGACACTTTCGGCGTACAGGCACCACGTACAGAAGACTGGAGCAACACCAAAAACGCCTGAACCTGCCCTGCCATCATCTGAAGCAAGAAGTGGTAACGAGGTGGAATTCAACCCTATATATGCTTCAGAGGTTGGAGGAGCAGCAAAAGGCCATTCAAGCCTATACAATTCAGCACGATATAGGAGGTGGAATGCACCTGTCTCAAGCGCAGTGGAGAATGATTTCAACGTTGTGCAAGGTTCTGCTGCCCTTTGAACTTGCCACACGTGAAGTCAGTTCAGACACTGCCAGCCTGAGTCAGGTCATTCCCCTCATCAGGCTTTTGCAGAAGAAGCTGGAGACATTGAAGGAGGAGCTAACACAGAGCGATTCCGCTAGGCATGTGGGACTTGTGGATGGAGCCCTTAATTCGCTTAACAAGGATTCACGGGTGGTCAATCTGTTGAAATCAGAGCACTACATTTTGGCCACCGTGCTCGATCCTAGATTTAAAACCTACCTTGGATCTCTCTTTCCGGCAGACACAAGTCTGCTGGGGTTCAAAGAACTGCTGGTGACAAAATTGTCAAGTCAAGCGGAACGCGACCTGTCAACATCTCCTCCTTCACATTCTCCCGCAACTGGGGGTGCGAGGAAAAGGCTCAGAATTCCGAGCCCACCCGCTGGCGGTGATGCAGGGCAGTCTGGAGCGACTGCTGATGCTGACATCTGGTCTGGACTGAAGGACCTGACAACGATTACGGACATGTTGTCTACTGTCACTGCATATGATTCTCTCCCCATTGAAAGAATGGTGGAGGATTATATGAGTGACCGCATCCAAGTAGGCACGTCAGACAGTCCGTACTTATACTGGCAGGAAAAAGAGGCAATTTGGAGGCCCTTGCACAAACTGGCTTTATTCTACCTAAGTTGCCCTCCCACAAGTGTGTACTCCGAAAGAGTGTTTAGTGCCGCCGCTCACCTTGTCAGCAATCGGCGTACGAGGTTACTTCCAGAAAATGTGGAGAAGATGATGTTCATTAAAATTAATTATAATCAATTCCTCCGTGGAGACATTGACCAGCAGCAATTGCCTCCACAAAGTACACAGGGAGCTGAGATGGTGGATTCCAGTGGGGACGAATTGATAATCTGTGAGGAGGGGGATGTACACGGTGATATATCGGAGGATGATGATGAGGTGGACATCTTGCCTCTGTAGAGCCAGTTTGTGCAAGGAGAGATTAATTGCTTCTTTTTTGGTGGGGGTCCAAACAAACCCGTCATTTCAGTCACAGTCGTGTGGCAGACCCTGTCACTGAAATGATGGGTTGGTTAAAGTGTGCATGTCCTGTTTATACAACATAAGGGTGGGTGGGAGGGCCCAAGGACAATTCCATCTTGCACCTCTTTTTTCTTTAATTTTTCTTTGCGTCATGTGCTGTTTGGGGAGTATTTTTTTGAAGGGCCATCCTGCGTGACACTGCAGTGCCACTCCTAGATGGGCCAGGTGTTTGTGTCGGCCACTAGGGTCGCTTAGCTTACTCACACAGCTACCTCATTGCGCCTCTTTTTTTCTTTGCGTCATGTGCTGTTTGGGGAGTGTTTTTTGGAAGGGCCATCCTGGGTGACACTGCAGTGCCACTCCTAGATGGGCCAGGTGTTTGTGTCGGCCACTAGGGTCGCTTAGCTTACTCACACAGCTACCTCATTGCGCCTCTTTTTTTCTTTGCGTCATGTGCTGTTTGGGGAGTGTTTTTTGGAAGGGCCATCCTGCGTGACACTGCAGTGCCACTCCTAGATGGGCCAGGTGTTTGTGTCGGCCACTAGGGTCGCTTAGCTTACTCACACAGCTACCTCATTGCGCCTCTTTTTTTCTTTGCATCATGTGCTGTTTGGGGAGTGTTTTTTGGAAGGGCCATCCTGCGTGACACTGCAGTGCCACTCCTAGATGGGCCAGGTGTTTGTGTCGGCCACTAGGGTCGCTTAGCTTACTCACACAGCTACCTCATTGCGCCTCTTTTTTTCTTTGCGTCATGTGCTGTTTGGGGAGTGTTTTTTGGAAGGGCCATCCTGCGTGACACTGCAGTGCCACTCCTAGATGGGCCAGGTGTTTGTGTCGGCCACTAGGGTTGCTTAGCTTACTCACACAGCTACCTCATTGCGCCTCTTTTTTTCTTTGCGTCATGTGCTGTTTGGGGAGTGTTTTTTTGAAGGGCCATCCTGCGTGTCACTGCAGTGCCACTCCTAGATGGGCCAGGTGTTTGTGTCGGCCACTAGGGTCGCTTAGCTTACTCACACAGCTACCTCATTGCGCCTCTTTTTTTCTTTGCGTCATGTGCTGTTTGGGGAGTGTTTTTTGGAAGGGCCATCCTGCGTGACACTGCAGTGCCACTCCTAGATGGGCCAGGTGTTTGTGTCGGCCACTAGGGTCGCTTAGCTTACTCACACAGCTACCTCGGTGCAAATTTTAGGACTAAAAATAATATTGTGAGGTGTGAGGTGTTCAGAATAGACTGAAAATGAGTGGAAATTATGGTTTTTGAGGTTAATAATACTTTGGGATCAAAATGACCCCCAAATTCTATGATTTAAGCTGTTTTTTAGTGTTTTTTGAAAAAAACACCCGAATCCAAAACACACCCGAATCCGACAAAAAAAATTCGGTGAGGTTTTGCCAAAACGCGGTCGAACCCAAAACACGGCCGCGGAACCGAACCCAAAACCAAAACACAAAACCCGAAAAATTTCAAGTGCACATCTCTATATGTGGCTGTCTTTGTATGCGGCTTTGCATGTGTATATGTGTCTTTCTGTGTGGCTATGTGTGTGCACATATGAGGCTGTTTGAGTGGGAAGGGGGGGGGGGGGGCACACCATTGTCTAATTCGCCTCCGGGCGTCTGGTTTAAACTTACGCCCCTGTGAAGAACGCAGTGGTTCTCAAATTCGGTCCTCAAGACCCCAAATAGGTCATGTTTTACAGGTCACTTAGCTGGACACAGGTATATTACTAACGGACACATTCTAAAGGTCCACAGGTGAACTGGAAAACATGAACCACTGGAAAAATGGTTTGAGGGAGTATGCATGTATACATCAATTTCACATCAATGTCACTATGCACAGCTGAACAGTTCATTTATTGTATGGATTGCTATTTTGGCTGAATCAATTTTTTTTTTTTTTTCTTATACAGTATATCAAAAGATTTGTATCACAGACATTGAAGTCTAGTACTTATCGACATTGAAGTCTAGTACTTATCGACACAAAGTCCTCCGAGGGATAAAAGTCTGAACCTCAGCACCCTTATATCTATATAATAGTGCTCTACAGGGGCGTTTTAAGAGAGGAGGAGGCCCGTGTTCAGCCTCCTCCGTCGGGCCCCCTCCCCTCTGGCCGGAGCGCCGTAGAGTCTGAGCACTAGAGGGCTCAGACTCTACTGCGCATGCGCAGATCTCCGGGAAAATTGCGTGGCGGCCATTTTCCCTGAGATCTCTCTACTGCGCATGCGCAGAACGCCGTGAAAATGGCCGCTGGGCCATTTTCACTGTGTTCTAGCGGCGCTGGACTTCGGAGGGGTAAGTATTTTACAAATGGGTGCAGTGTGTGCGGTGGGGGCCCCCTCTGGACTCAGGGGCCCGTGTGCACCGCACACACTGCACCCATTATAGAAACGCCAGTGGTGCTCTATGGGGGTAATTCAGAGTTGATCACAGCAGCAAATATGTTAGCAGTTGTGCAAAACCATGTGCACTGCAGGTGGAGCAGATATAACATTTGCAGAGAGAGTTAGATTTGGTTGGGTTATTTTGTTTCTGTGCAGGGTAAATACTGGCTGCTTTATTTTTACAATGCAATTTAGATTTCAGTTTGAACACACCACACCCAAATCTAACTCTCTCTGCACATGTTATAGCTGCCCCCTTTCTCCTGCAGTGCACATGGTTGTGCCCAACTGCTAACAAATTTGCTGCTGCCATCAACTCTGACTTACCCCCTATGTAATGTGCATTGTGAGCAGGGGTGCACACCCCTGCCCAACATCTCCCACCACACCAGAAGAGATGGTACAGACCAGGAGAAGGGAAGAGCTGGCACAGGATAAGCATAGCAGCATAGCAAGGACAGGGCTGGCTGACCTTATTACTGGTTACTAATACTCCTTTTCTTCATCCATTTGATAACCCAACATTGGCAATTGCTCATTGTGCAAGACAACAAGAGTCCATCAGCTATTTCACATTTCAGTATTTAGTATCATGCAGGGTTGTAGTCAGGATGTTGTGGGCCCCATAGCAACGTTTTAAAGTGCCCCCTGTCCCAGTGTTTCTAGAGAGACAGCTCTCTGCACTAGTTGTTAATTTTGTGCCTCATAAATAGTGCCTTAGTCTATATTAGGAATCATAGTAGTGCCTTACTTAATGTTATGCCTCATAGTAGTGCCCTAGTTCATGTTAATACACACTGTAGGGCTGCCAGTACACATTATGCAATTCAGTACCCCCAATACACATTACAACAATGTTCCCCGTTCATATTATCTCACATTACAGTGCCCCCAGTTCATAGTATTGCACACTATATTGCCTCCACATTACAGTGTTACAGATCATATTACTGTATGTAACATTATAATGCCCTCCAGTACAGGGGCAAAAGTTTCTAAGGGCACCTTATTTATGTACCACTCAATGGTGAAAAATGTAACACATGTAACTGTGACAGGGAAGGTGGCCGCTGTCAGCTCTGGACCCATAGCAGCTGCACTCCCTGCACCTATGGTAGCTACGCCCTTGGTATCATGTACAAAACACCTTCTGCAGAGGTGTCAGAAGAGTCTACAGCATTGTGTTTTTCTCAATAATGTGCGGTAGGCTGTAATTCAAATTATTTCCTGTTTTATTTTGAAATTGCAAACACATGTATGTGCATGTAACCATTTTCTAGTAACAGTATTTGTACTTAAGCATTGTACTTCTCTTTTTGTAAATAAAGCATTCTTTATCAGTCTTTTCCATACATGCTCCAAAACCCAGTGAGAAGGCTAATAGACTGCTAACTATTATTAATTGCTAGAGGCAGGAGGCTTCTCAATTAGCTGCGTGAGAATCTGAGTCGCTGAGTTTGCGCAATTGTATTATTGTGTTTGGGGACCTATGGCCCTTTGTAGTTATCACAGGTAGTGGCAGTATAGGAGTGAAATCAGTAGGATATCATCTGGGTATTCAGATTAATGCACTCTGTCCATAGAAACAGTAGGGTGCACCTGGTTAGGGATACTTACTGAGGTCCCTGACATATACTATAAGAATTTGCAGGAATGGGCCCATAACAGTTAGTTATCTAGGGACATATGGAGTCTTAATTCAGCTCTAAAGGTGTCTATTCTGTATACTGGTTACTAGAATGGGATTTGGAAAGTACTACAGAGCAGTACTGTATAACGTGTGAAGGTTACTCCTCTGACATGTGGGGTGATGCCTGGGTTTAGTGTGTAGGAGCAACATTGTGTATAATTCTATTCACATCATCTGACTTCACTAGCTGTAGCTAACAGTCACTCAACAATCATGCTTTATGATTTGGGATCACATGTGGGATCTGTTGGATCAGGGCATCGGTCAAGTGCCCCCTGTTTGCCTGTTCATAGGCAGCTTGAGTTTCAGACTAAAAATCTACCTACCTGCCCCTGGAAGCAGCTCTCTGTCTAGATACTGCGTTCATCTTAATAAGTGACATTAATGGAATCCTCCCAACTTTTCCTTCCCTTAGATTGAGAACCATTGCGCACCATAGGCGTGCACAACACAGAAAGGAGGCGCGTTCTCGGGTGGGAGGGGCATGACCTCACGGGCAGACACTGTTTTCAGCATTGCGCACAGCATCTATTCAGGAATCACTTGTTGCTTTGCAGAGAGATCAAAGGCTCCCCCAACCTCCTCCTTCCTGCGGGACACTGCGGCCTGCGGGTGTGACAGCGGGACAGTGTCCAATTAGTGGGACTGTCCTGCTGGAATCAGGACAGTTGGGAGGTATGTCTATGTGAAATGTCATCTTAACAAAGAGCAGACTCTTCACACTCCAATGGAGACACTCACATGTATGAGAATTGTGAGCACTACAGCATTTGTTCCAAATACATTTTCAGGAGAAATTCCAGTTTTTGCAGAATATAAAATTGAAAGAATACGATATCTCAATTATGAAAAATCTGAAGTGCAGACTTGAATCCTGTAACATTGGGCAAATGGCCATACTTTGTAATTAGCACATATACGTCAAAGCCAGTTAACCACGCCCCATATTCAGAAATAAGTGCTCCCAAGTGACAGGGGAGGTGGGTGTCATCTTTATTTTGTTAGCGTTACAATACAGAGATTATTCTCCTTTACAAACAAGCTATGCTTTCACACCAATATTGTAACACATTAATATTCTGATGATTCAGTGATGATGAAGTTGCACTTAAAAGTACACAGTTCAATCTCTGCTGCATGACACCACCCAAAGTGTAATATCTGTAAGTATATAAAAGGTACTTGTGTTATGTTTCAATTATCTTTAATTATAGACCCTTCTAAACAGTATGATTGCCTTGTTAGTTGTCTTTAGTTTAACACCCTGTTTTTGAAAATTATAAGTCAAAAGTTTTAAAGGTGACAATTAAGGGCATAGCTACCATAGGTGCAGGGAGTGCAGCTGCTATGTGGGCCAGAGCTAAAAGGGGCCACCTTCCCTTTCACAGTTACATGTGTTATATACATTTATCACCATCAGGTGGTACAGGTTGGGATTGGGTGACCCAGGGTCACCATACCGACCCTGGATCACAGTCTCCAGATTGCCGGCGCGGGGGGCGGGGTTGGGGGGGTGCGCAACGAAGCCCCTTGCGGGCTCGTCGGCTCGCTGCTCTCGCCATAGGTTCTGATCCCACTCTATGGGTGTCATGGACACCCATGAGTGGGAATGGTCTCTGTTAGTCAGCATGCCGACTGTCAGGCTGTCCAATGCTCGGAGTTCCGGCGTCGGTATAGTGACCGGAGGTCTCCCGACCGCTGGTCACATGACTACATCCCAATGGTACATAGGGATCCTTACAAACTTTTGCTTTGGAGTCCACAATATATCTAGTTATGCCTCTGGACCTGCTCATTGTAACAGGGTATAAAATGAACTGGAGGGCATTAAAATGTTACCTTATATGAAGTGGAGGCACTGTAATGTGGCACAATATGAAGTGGAGGCACTATAGTGTGGCATAATATGAACTATTGGACACTGTAATATGGGATAATATGTACTGGGGACATTGTATGTCATATTGTGAATTGTGGCTACTGTGTGGCATAATGTTTACTGGCAGCCCTACAATGTGACATAACGTGAGCTAGGGCACTATTATGGTTCATAAAATAAACTAGGGCACTAATATGGTTAAGAAAATGAACTAGGGCATAAAATAAACTGCTGATGCGGAGAGGTGTCTCTCTAGAAGCAATGGGATGGGGGCCCCTTCAAAATGTTGCTATGAGGCCCACAAAGTTCTGGCTACGCCCCAGGCGACAATCTTTAATTCTTTGCTATATTTGTTGTTTATAGTCTATAAACACAGCCACATAATTAAAATTGCAACAGAAAAGATATAACAAATAACTGGATTTAGTTATTTTGAAACAGAAAATGTAACAAAATATGAATGAACACATAAATACATTTAGGAAATTATTAACAATACAAAGTTATTAAAAGAAAAAATCCAGTGCTTAGTAACAGCGTAGGCATTAACTGGCATTTGCTGGTACAGAATACATTAAGGAAACAAGAGGTTCGGGTCAGCGTACTGCTTCTTTCCAGACTCAGAGTGAGTTACGCATTTGTCAACAATTACTAATTATTCAGCAGAACTGAAGAACAAAGGACTCAACTGATCTCAGCTGCCTTCTGTGCAGATTCTGATTCATGGAAGGGCTGTGTGCTGGTATTGCACAGCTTTAGTCATAATCAGCTTTCCTTATATTTGTTAATAAAAAAAAGCTCCTATTTTATTTTTAACAATGTTTAAACAGAACGATTTACAGTAGGTTCGCGTCAATAAGCCACTACTGTACCTCTCCATGCGCCTGTTAATTTCAAGGGAAACAAACCTATTCCAATATGATTTCAATGGCTTGATTCTGATAATTAGAACCCCCTTCCAAGCCATATCTACCAGCATATATTCAATCCCGACTACAGTCTTCCAACCATAAAGGTGGAATTTCCTGGTGGTAACCGTCTTATGGTCTCTGAGGCTATGAAGGGGAAATTGGCTTGCCAAATAAAATGGTAGAGGGATCTAATCAAATCTTTGTTTGACAAGGATTGCATAGTTATATTTTGCTTCTGTCTTAAGGTGTGAAAATATATTACTCATACAGAAATGTTCTTCAAATTTATACACAGAGCATACCTTACCCCTGACAGACAGCATAAAATGTGGCCATCTACTTCCAAATTCTGTTGGAGAAATTGTGGAGATATTCTCCATATTTCCTGGCCTGCACATTTTTACACTGTCAAGCTGCGGAGTACTAAAACTTTCTTACTGTTGAGATTTCTGTCCTGATTGGCGCAGAGATCCGGTCACGTCGCTTCCACACGTCGCTCCCAGTTCAAGCAAGGGTTCACTGCCCTGGTTCCCAGCAGCTGCCATGGTCTCTTTGAGCAGCACTGCACTATGCCGACTGCCGCTGTCCACTGTCTCAGCATTGTCATCCATGATGTCTGCTTCCTGGTGTTTGTGCAGAGTCCTAAATTCTCCAAAACCGTACCTGGGCGCTGCCATCTTGGATTCTATCAGCTGATCTTCCATTGTCCAATCCTGGAACACCTTCCAGACAGCTAATCACTGCTTCCAATTTCTGAGCACTCTCAGTTATAAAGGTGACTTCCTGTGGGCATCAAATCGCAAGTACAACAGTGTCTTCTCTGGAAGTAAAAGCTCTGTGCTGAGCTCTACATACTTAAGTGTCTATTTACTAAGCCTTGGATGGAGATAAAGTGGACGGAGATATAGTACCAACCAACCAGCTCCTAACTGCCACGTCACAGGCTGGGTTTGAAAAATGACAGTTAGTAGCTGGTTGGCTGGTACTTTATCTCCATTCACTTTTTCTCCATCCAAGGCTTATTAAATAGACCCTTGTGTGTTTGCTCTAACCCAGTTCTAGTCTGGTAATTTTCAAGTTCCAAATATATCGGCAATTACATCTACATTTCTTTAGGATTTTGCAGTGTCATCATTCCGGATCCAGCCCGGTCAGCTCTTCAATCTGTTCCAGTTCCATTCCGGTCTCCATTCTCTGAAAGAACATCTGCATCTCCCAAGAACTATCCAGTGTCATCATTCCGGATCCAGCCTGGTCAACACTTCAGTCCATTCTGGTTCCATTCCGGTCAGCATTTCAACCACCAATCTGGTTTCACCCAATTCTTCTTACAGAATCAGCAGTGATCCACAGTTCCAGTTTAATAAACGTATTGCTCATGTCATATCTGCCTTCGGGCTTATCACTGCTTGAACACCAACAAGTCTTCTAAGTGTATATCCTCAGTACCTGCTTACTTCAAAGTTCCATGCACAAAACCTGTTAAGCCTCCTTGCTTCACTCACACTCCCTCCGAGTCAGCTCGGCCCACAAACGCCTGACAAGGCCAAACGCAACCCTCATATGTGATATACACCCTCTCTGGGAGGAAGTATTTGCTCTGATTTGCAAAGTAACAGGGGTCTCTCTCTTGACCCACTGACAGCCTTATGCCACTTTTTTCCAGGTGAGTTGTCATTTGGAGACAGATATCTCCTTGGTCACATTTTAATCGCCACTAAAGCCTCTATTGCGCAACTGTAGAAGACCAAAAACCAACATATTGGTTTTTGAGAATAAGATTCAAAAGCACTGTGATTTGGAAACTGCAGAGTGCAAATATTCTGCCTCAGCTTCATCCCCTCACATGAAGTGGTTAAAACTGAATGAATATAGTGAAGAGTAAGGTGATGTGTAATTCAATACATTGTTGATCCATTATGTACATGATGGTAAAGTGATACCGCCGGGCATTGACCTGTTTTACATACCTCCCTGTTTTGTTCCCGCCCCCCTTTTCTTTGCTGTACCCCCATTGCATTGTTCTTCTTAAAATTCAATAAACTTAAAATTTTAAAAGAACCCCCTTCACTTTTGATTCATCATTAAAATAGGTGACACTTCCTAATTGAGCACAAGTCAACTGAGACCAGGAAGATTTACTAACTTGCTTTAGCAAAGCAGCTTGGCAACTAGGTTTCACACAAAGGGGCCTATTCATTATGTTAATTATTGAATTATTGGTGGCGTGGTGTCCCCCCCCCCCCCCCCCTCCCCTCCCAAGTATCTAGCTTCAAGTACTGTAGGAATTCACCATTGCTACAGTGCGGACGGAGCTGAGCCGAAGGTCAGCTGTCCCCACAAATCCTTTCACCGCTTCTTTAGGAACGGTGAAAACTAGCACTACTGGTCAGAAGCGGCGAAAGGAGCCGAACAGTGGCAGAGGGATCCAAATGGTGGCAGAGGAATCCCTCCCTGCAACCGGGGCTCTTTCCCATAAGGAAGGGGTGGTCTGTGGGAAAAAATGTCACCTGAGGAAGGCAAAGGTTCACGCAATTAAGCTCCAAAATTTAGTATTTTTGGTACTTGTTGAATTTAGGTCCCTATACTATTGTAGCCCAGATCGGGAGTAAAAGGTAATATCCTTGATATCTCCTGCAGAACCTTTATAATGAATAGCCTTGACATGTTATACAAATGTCAGTGAAAATGTCAATTTTCACCTGCTTTTGTATACATTAAATGATGATGAACAGACCCCCTAAGTCCCAAATTCACAATTAAATTAGATATGTGGGAGCAAACAATAATTGGTTGTTTGCTCCCAAATGGCAAAAAAAAAAAAAAAAAAAGGCCATTCAGAGATGTTGGTTTATTAAACATGTCTGATTTAACCAACTCAACTGCTTGATAATAATTAGCATTTACTTCAGTATAGAGGGAAAGTTGAAACCATTCCTCCAACTGAACGATTTTAACAGAAGTAGGGGGACACTTAGCGATTAGAGAACAGCTGCATTTTTTCTATACCACTGTTGTACATAATAAATAGGCTACATCGCAGAAGACGCCTGGTAAAGGCTTCTGTCTGCAATAACAATCACCAGGAAGGTGGCTTTTAGGGTTCAGTATGATTTACCGGCGGCCGGGATGTCGGCTGTCAATATACCGACAGCAGCATCCCAGCGCAAGGAGTCCCCTTGTGGGTTTGCCAGAGGTCCTATTCCCACTCTATGGGTGTCGTGGACACCCATAAGTGGGAATAGTCCTGTTGTGCTGGTATTCTGGATGCCAGCATTGCAGCTGTCGGTATTTCGGCATCGGAATCCTGAACGCTGGAATCCAGACAGTCGGCAAATTAAACATATACCAGCTTTTATAAGTAGGCAGAAGACCAATATCCTGCAAAAAAAAGCTGATTTTGCACTATATAGGGATTTTTGTCTTTGATAAAAGGTTACTCTAATATGAAAGGAGAAATGAAAGGGTAATTAATGACCACAAGGCATGCAGTACACCTTTCTACTGGGGCAGTGTCCAGTGCAAATGCTCTGAGTAGCCATTAGCATGGCTGCACGCTGGAAAGAAACTGCAAAAAATTATAAATAAAAGCAAACACTTCAAAGTCCTGTATACTGTATTAGGACCAACACCTTACATGTCCCTTTTAAACACTGCTTATTTGTGCCTAGCTGATGATCAGAATCAGTCATAAGAGTAAGAGGACATTTAAAATGTCCTTATCCATGTGCCCCGCTTATATAGCTGTGCCTGGCTGGAGCAAATGGCATCACACTGCCAGTAAAGACCGATGCATAATTATCACCAACCGTGAGTATGACTAAAAATCAGGTTGTTTTGCAAGGAAATAAGCTCTGTGACCACCAGTTAAAGTGGGAAAACCGCCCGTTCCAAGTGAGCACTCTCTATTCTCAAGTACATAATATAAATATCTAGTTCTAGAAAATGAAATCTTGTTCTTCAATATTAGCAGAGTGAGGTGCTTTTCTGAGGCCAGCCCAATATCTCAGATTCACCTCCTAGATATAGCCAGTTCCTGTTGTCTGAAGCAGGGCTAGGATTTTGCTTTGACAAGAAATAGCATGAACCGATGTTTAGTAAATCTACCCCTTAGAAGTAATCCTTGCTAGTTATAAATCAGAAGTGAAAGCCATCTTTAAAATTCCAATGATTGCACACGGTAGATACTCAGCTGCACCACAAATGAATACGTGTTTTGCAAGAATGTGATTTTGCAAAATCATACTTAATTATTAAATCTGTACAGATGTCCTTATTGGCGATTTATCTATTATCAGTAATTTACACAGAGAATATTTCAGTTATCCACATTAGTTATTCACATCAGTCTCTGTCCCAGTGGAGTTTACAATCTATTTTCTTGATCACATGTTCACACATACAGGTATACACATACACACTAGGGTTCAAATTCGGTCAACAGCCAATTAACCTACGAATATGTGTGTGGAGTGTGGGAGCAAACCGGAGTACCAGTGGAAAACCCATGCACATAATGTGTGAAAATAAAACTCCACCCAGATGAGCTACAACGGTCTGTATACTTCAGCTACTGTAGTACATGGGCTAGTAGTGTAGAATCAGCTATTACCATTTTTGGGGGGTATTTCTTTTTAAATCATGACTAAAAAGTCTGTTAAGTTGGCGACAGGAAACAGCAATGTAGAGAAATGTTTGATTACAAAATATACAGCATTTTTTTCCATTAGTAATATGTGTGTGTGTGTGTGTGTGTGTGTGTGTGTGTGTGTGTGTGTGTGTGTGTGTGTGTGTGTGTGTGTGTGTGTACACATAGATATATCTAGACAGTACCCTCAAAACCAGCAGGTTCTCACCCACCTGAGAAAGGGATTTTGCAGTTTCTATGTCTCAGGTGTAAATGTGATATTCATTATTTCTGTCATTTGTTGGATTACTGCTACTTCTGTATTGAAATTTTTTTTAATCATTGTATTGATTTTATGAAAAATAAACTGAAAATTCTGTATGCTCTTAATCTTTAACTGGATGTTCTGCTGGGTGGATACTAATTCAGTTCTATATATATTGTATTAAATGTGAATTGTCTAACCCCAATTCTATCAGCGTCCTCTAAAACACTACTTTTCTATATTTATTTTCTGGTTCTTGCTTACAAGGAATCATTTAAGAGGTCCTGCTCATTCGATATTGGTGCAAGAAGAGGGCATTTCTGTGGTTGATATATATATATATATATATATATATATACATTTATATATGTATTACAATTTATCTATTTTTTTATTAACATTTCTATTTACATGTAGTCTGTACTGCAAGCCCAGAACAGTGTGCATGTGCGATGGACTGGAATGCAATGCAGTTATCTATACTTACTGTGACCACTATCACCAGGGAGATAATTACCGCTCATGTGCCAAGGTCGTTTTTTTATTTTATTTTTATAAATCAACCTGAAAAGGACATGAAGCCATAGAATCAGTGATCATGGAAAAATGTGTCCTTTCTGCCCAATTTGATAAATACTGTAGGCCACTTAGGGTTTCCAGTGAAGCTTAATTTCCAGCTTATGCTATTTCCAGTAACAGACATCCCCTAAGAAGCGCACATGTTCAGCAATAAACAAGCAATTACATAAACAAGTAAATGAACAATTAAATCATAAGTGCAAAGTGAATAACAATTTCCTTGGAATCGTTGGATCATACAACTGTATAAACAGTCCACATACATAACATCATTTCCAGCACTCGCTTCAGATATTCTATGGGAAAGAAATGAATGCCAGAACTGTATTTTGATATTTTTCTCTGCAGCTATTTCTAATCCTTTCTTCCATCCCACCTCTATTTTTCCTTCTGCTGACAGCTGATGCTGGTTTAAACTGGCTAGTTCTAGACATAGCAGCATCCTCTTTGTGGTCTGTTCCCCCGAAACAGCTTTTGTTTCCATCTGAAGCACAAGAGATATTCCCTGGAGATAGCAAACCTACGAAGCCAACTGACTATACTATGGTTACATTCATGATATATATATATATATATATATATATATATATATATATGTGTATATATATATATACATACAGTATATATTATATATACAGTATATACACACACATGTATCATGACAGTTCGTAACCTGCCAGTGTCTTGTGAGGCTATATGGTTAATTTACACAGATAAGGGCCTAGCCACACTATAGATTTACTGTATGTTGCATAATGACACATTAGGGCACGATCCACACTGTAACTGTAACATACTGTAGAAGTGAATGGCTCCCATAAAATGCATCTGACCAACCCTCCATAATGGTCATCAGTGGGATTGGCTACACAAAGAGGAAGGTGACAGACAGCAGATTTGATGGTTACAATATGAATTTGAGGTCTTGTAATTTTATCTCTCAGATTTGGGGGCCTATTTAGCAAATAATAAGAATCCCTTAAATGTATGTAGAGGAGACTGCAGCAAATATTGGAGATATCTGCTGCAATCCCCCATGTTTGCAAGAGCAGTCCCCATAGAAACCTACGGGAACTACTTTCTTGCTGAAGTTACAAATCCCTTGAATGCAAAGCACTACAGAGTTGGCACCCAATAGCTACACTCCACGAAAAGTACCAGGAGTGGGATCCGCTAATGCAATCACTTTAACACATAGCAGGGTCACGCTCCTATCAGTGCCCCTGTCCCTGTATGTGCCCAATGATAAATGCCGGTGGTATTTACTTTCTTATTCCTGCAAACAGCGGCGATAAGAAAATTATAGTTATCGGTTCTAGGGCCCGATTGTTAGTAAATATGCCCCCTGATCCGGTCCCCTCTCATGAAGAAAATTCCTTTCCAATGGCATTACTCTAAAGCTGGCTACACTTTGAGTTGATATCGGCCTGATTTGTCATTTCTGGATGAAGCGGAGCCACATATCGGGCATATTGCTCAGTGTGTATGCCCGATTTGCAGGTGCTCGTGGTTGCTAGCGATGTAGCCTGGTTGACCCTGCTGCATGGCCAACCGGGCGATCACTCTAACAACCACGGCATGTGTAATGTGTGGTACTGACCTTCATTACATCACTCAATGTGTACCCGGGATCCAATATGTCGGATCACCAGGCCGACTACATTTCTCCCCACAAATCATATATGACCTAGATGGTCCTCTCATTACATGTCCTGATTGGCCGGATCAGTGGGGATAAGACAAGTGTCCTCCCCAAAAGTTCTATATTTATTTTAGATGTTCAAGTGCTGAAATTCTTGAACCAGTGGGTCTTGCAGAGACCATCCATAGGTGTGGTCTGCGGATGCGCACTCCTGACTTCAGACCATACTATTGGAACAGACCAGTGTGTCTTGTACTGCACGGATACACTCAAAAATAAGTCACTAACTCATAAACATACAAAAACCGCAACAGCGGTTGAAATACACTGGTAGAGTGGTGTGAGCGTGGCTATAACTGGCTCATATGCGTGATGCCTGGGCCCATTGTCAGATGTACAACATGCCATTAGAATATTAATGGCTGGTTAAGTACCACTGCTCACTTATATGTTTATGTTATACAGCTGTTATAAATGTTTTTATCATATTATATTGCATGCTGTGAGAATTACTGGAGACTCGTGGAAAATATATTGTTATGTGTTTGGATGTATCGAAAGCCCCTGTGTGAAGAAGTTTCCATCTAGATCAAAATCTACAGTGGGACTGCAATTCTGCATTTCAGTGGCTTCAGGATTATGATATTGGACTGTATGGGTATGAATTATTTCATATGAACTTGTTTGGAGTAGTGGTGTGCACCGGAAATTTTTCGGGTTTTGCGCTTTGGTTTTGGATTCGGTTTTCCACGGCTGTGTTTTGGATTCGGACGCGTTTTGGCAAAACCTCCCTGAAATTTTTTTGTCGGATTCGGGTGTGTTTTGGATTCGGTTTTTTTTTTTACAAAAAACCCTCAAAAACAGCTTAAATCATAGAATTTGGGGGTCATTTTGGTCCCATAGTATTATTAACCTCAATAACCATAATTTCCACTCATTTCCAGTCTATTCTGAACACCTCACAATATTATTTTTAGTCCTAAAATTTGCACCGAGGTCGCTGGATGACTAAGTTAAGCGACCCAAGTGGCCGACACAAACACCTGGCCCACCTAGGAGTGGCACTGCAGTTTTCTAGCGAGAGGATGAGTGCTTCCAACCTCATGTGAATCTGAACCACTAGCCATGAACATAGGCCAGGGCCTGAGCCGTTCCTTGCCACTCCGTGTCGTAAATGGCATATTGGCAAGTTTACGCTTCTCATCAGATGCTTTTAATTTTTATTTTTGGGTCATTTTACAGAACTTTTGTAGTATACTTGACGACACAGAGGTAGAGCAATGGACTACTGTACCGTACTGCTATATATATACTGGTGGTCACAGCAAAATTCTGCACTGTCCTCCTACTATATACTGCGCACAACTAAAATGCAGCACAGGTATGGATGGATAGTATACTTGATGACACAGAGGTAGGTAGAGCAGTGGACTACTGTACCGTACTGCTATATATATACTGGTGGTCAGCAAAATTCTGCACTGTCCTCCTACTATATATACTGCGCACAACTAAAATGCAGCACAGGTATGGATGGATAGTATACTTGACGACACAGAGGTAGGTAGAGCAGTGGACTACTGTACCGTACTGCTATATATATACTGGTGGTCAGCAAAATTCTGCACTGTCCTCCTACTATATAATACTGCGCATGACTAAAATGCCGCACAGGTATGGATGGATAGTATACTTGACGACACAGAGGTAGGTAGAGCAGTGGACTACTGTACCGTACTGCTATATATATATATATACTGGTGGTCAGCAAATTCTGCACTGTCCTCCTACTATACATACTGCGCACAACTAAAATGCACCACAGGTATGGATGGATAGTATACTTGACGACACAGAGGTAGGTAGAGCAGTGGCCTACTGTACCGTACTGCTATATTTTATATGCTGGTGGTCAGCAAACTGTGCAAAACTGAAATGCACCACAGGTATGGATGGATAGTATACTTGACGACACAGAGGTAGGTAGAGCAGTGGCCTACTGTACCGTACTGCTATATATTATATACTGGTGGTCAGCAAACTGTGCAAAACTTAAATGCACCACAGGTATGGATGGATAGTATACTTGACGACACAGAGGTAGGAGGAGCAGTGGCCTACTGTACCGTACTGCTATATATTATATACTGGTGGTCAGCAAAATTCTGCACTGTCCTACTATATATACTGCGCACAACTAAAATGCACCACAAGTATGGACGGATAGTATACTTGACGACACAGAGGTAGGTAGAGCAGTGGCCTACTGTACCGTACTGCTATATATTATATACTGGTGGTCAGCAAAATTCTGCACTGTCCTTCTACTATATATACTGCGCACAACAAAAATGCACCACAGGTATGGATGGATAGTATACTTCACGACACAGAGGTAGGTAGAGCAGTGGCCTACTGTACCGTACTGCTATATATTATATACTGGTGGTCAGCAAAATTCTGCACTGTCCTCCTACTATATATACTGCGCACAACTAAAATGCACCACAGGTATGGATGGATAGTATACTTGACGACACAGGGGTAGGTAGAGCAGTGGCCTACTGTACCGTACTGCTATATATTATACACTGGTGGTCAGCAAAATTCTGCACTGTCCTTCTACTATATATACTGCGCACAACTAAAATGCACCACAGGTATGGATGGATAGTATACTTGGCGACACAGAGGTAGGTAGAGCAGTAGACTACTGTACCATACTACTATATATTATATACTGGTGGTCAGCAAAATTCTGCACTGTCCTCCAACTATATATACTGCGCACAACTAAAATGCACCACAGGTATGGATGGATAGTATACTTGACGACACAGAGGTAGGTAGAGCAGTGGCCTACTGTACCGTAATGCTATATATTATATACTGGTGGTCAGCAAAATTCTGCACTGTCCTCCTACTAAATATACTGCGCACAACTAAAATGCACCACAGGTATGGATGGATAGTATACTTGACGACACAGAGGTAGGTAGAGCAGTGGACTACTGTACCGTACTGCTATATAATACTGGTGGTCAGAAAATTCTGCACTGTCCTCCTACTATATAATACTGCGCATGACTAAAATGCCGCACAGGTATGGATGGATAGTATACTTGACGACACAGAGGTAGGTAGAGCAGTGGACTACTGTACCGTACTGCTATATATATATATATATATATACTGGTGGTCAGCAAATTCTGCACTGTCCTCCTACTATACATACTGCGCACAACTAAAATGCACCACAGGTATGGATGGATAGTATACTTGACGACACAGAGGTAGGTAGAGCAGTGGCCTACTGTACCGTACTGCTATATATTATATGCTGGTGGTCAGCAAACTGTGCAAAACTGAAATGCACCACAGGTATGGATGGATAGTATACTTGACGACACAGAGGTAGGTAGAGCAGTGGCCTACTGTACCGTACTGCTATATATTATATACTGGTGGTCAGCAAACTGTGCAAAACTTAAATGCACCACAGGTATGGATGGATAGTATACTTGACGACACAGAGGTAGGAGGAGCAGTGGCCTACTGTACCGTACTGCTATATATTATATACTGGTGGTCAGCAAAATTCTGCACTGTCCTACTATATATACTGCGCACAACTAAAATGCACCACAAGTATGGACGGATAGTATACTTGACGACACAGAGGTAGGTAGAGCAGTGGCCTACTGTACCGTACTGCTATATATTATATACTGGTGGTCAGCAAAATTCTGCACTGTCCTTCTACTATATATACTGCGCACAACAAAAATGCACCACAGGTATGGATGGATAGTATACTTCACGACACAGAGATAGGTAGAGCAGTGGCCTACTGTACCGTACTGCTATATATTATATACTGGTGGTCAGCAAAATTCTGCACTGTCCTCCTACTATATATACTGCGCACAACTAAAATGCACCACAGGTATGGATGGATAGTATACTTGACGACACAGGGGTAGGTAGAGCAGTGGCCTACTGTACCGTACTGCTATATATTATACACTGGTGGTCAGCAAAATTCTGCACTGTCCTTCTACTATATATACTGCGCACAACTAAAATGCACCACAGGTATGGATGGATAGTATACTTGGCGACACAGAGGTAGGTAGAGCAGTAGACTACTGTACCATACTACTATATATTATATACTGGTGGTCAGCAAAATTCTGCACTGTCCTCCAACTATATATACTGCGCACAACTAAAATGCACCACAGGTATGGATGGATAGTATACTTGACGACACAGAGGTAGGTAGAGCAGTGGCCTACTGTACCGTAATGCTATATATTATATACTGGTGGTCAGCAAAATTCTGCACTGTCCTCCTACTAAATATACTGCGCACAACTAAAATGCACCACAGGTATGGATGGATAGTATACTTGACGACACAGAGGTAGGTAGAGCAGTGGACTACTGTACCGTACTGCTATATAATACTGGTGGTCAGAAAATTCTGCACTGTCCTCCTACTATATACTACAATGCAGCACAGATATGGAGCGTTTTTTTAGGCAGAGAACGTAGATATTTTCAGCACACTGAGCAAAGATATTTGCAAGCACACTGAGCACAGATATTTGCAGCACACTGAACACAGAAACTGAGAGAACGCTGCACGTCCTCTCCCTATCATCTCCAATGCACGAGTGAAAATGGCGGCGATGCATGGCTCCTCGTATAGAATACGAATCTCGCGAGAATCCGACAGCGGGATGATGACGTTCGGGCGCGCTCGGGTTAACCGAGCAAGGCGGGAGGATCTGAGTCTGCCTCGGAACCGTGTAAAATGGGTGAAGATCGGGGGGGTTCGGAACTCGAGGAACCGAACCCGCTCATCACTAGTTTGGAGGGAACCAAACACCCATCACTTGTTTTCATTCAGAGTATATGACTTACAAGTTATCCATAGTGACACCTACTCATGGCTGGATTAACAATGGGGCAGATGGATTCCTCTTTATATGTCTCACTGTCTACTTGTAGCTGTGCAGCACGGTTACTTCTGTCCTGCAGCACCTCTCTCTTTTCCTGTCTCTTTTGGTGCATTCATTTTATTGAGAGCTTTGAGGAGTTTAGGTCTGGGGGGGGGGGGGGAAGGGGGGGGGGGGTCACATTTGGGCATTGTTTTCATTGAGGCACTGGGAGATTATCAAATTTGGAGCGGTCAGTTTTGGGGCATTATATTTATTCAGAGATTGGGAGCGGTTATCAGGTTTGTGGGGAATTATATTTGGGGCTTTATTTTTATTGAGGAATTTCGGGGGGTTGTGAGGTCAGGTCAGTCGAGGCATATATAGTGTTTATAATGTATTTAAATTAAACAAGTAAATATTTCAATACAGCTGTGTATAAGGGGTTCAACCACAGTGTGGCATAACGTGCATAAGGGGTACTACTGTGCGGTGTCATGTGAATAACGGACACTACTGTGCGGTGTCATGTGAATTGGTACTGTTCTTTGGCCATGCCCCTTACCAATGAAGCCATTATTTATTTCTTTTTACCAACTATTATATAGCGCACATATATTCCGCAGCACTTTACAGAGAATATTTCGCCATTCACATCAGTCCCTGCCCCATGGGAGTTAACAATCTATGGGGCAGATGTATTAACCTGGAGAAGGCATAAGGAAGTGATAAACCAGTGATATGTGCAAGGTGATAAAGGCAGCAGCCAATCAGTTCCTAACTGTTAATCTACATATTGGAGCTGATTGGCTGCTGCCTTTATCACCTTGCACATATCACTGGTTTATCACTTCCTTATGTCTTCTCCAGGTTAATTAATCTGCCCCAATGTTCCTTACCACACACACACACACACACACACACACCCACAACAGGGTTAATTTTTGTTGTGAGCCAATTAACGTTCCAGTATATTTTTGTATTGTGGGAGGAAACCGGAGTACTCGGAAGAAACCCACGCAAGTACGGGAAGAATATACAAACTCCGCACAGTTAGGGCAATGGTGGGAATTGAACTCATGACCTCAGTGCTGTGAGGCAATAATGCTAATCATTACACCGTCCGTACTGCCATACCCCTATATTGTGGTTGCAAGCCTTCAGCACGCACTGACCCTATTTTACACATTGGGGAAAAGGAAAGTTTTGCCCTGACCTCCACAACATCTAGAACAGGCCCTGACACAATTTAGGATTTTTAAATATTGTTTATGTTCAAATGTAACACGCCACCATATGTTGGCTTGGTGCCCAATTCAGTAGAAGGGAGGGGGGGTGCCAAAATATACCCTTGCTCCGGGCACCATGGCGCCTAGCTACACCTCTGGTCCTCACACCTGTACATCTTGCCTCAGTACGCCACGTAGCGGGAGATGACTGCCGTGAGCGAGCTGAAAGGCCCTGTGCAACTCCATTAGCGTCTAGTGACTTTTATTGCCAAAAATGTATCTTATTCGCATCGCTATGATCTCCCCAAGATCATCCTCTGGAAATCTGGGTGGGAGCCTGATAATCACCGGTGTCTGTTCTAAGTCCTCCTATTCTAATTTTTTAATAAACCAGATTTTCATCCAGGATACTTTTTCACATCATTTAAATAAGGGCAGTATATGATTTCAAAATGATATTATTCATGGACTTTCTTTCCCATTCCATTTTCAGAACTACTTCCCCATAGAGATGCTAGAGAACTTTGCGGTCAGCGGTTGACCGAAAGTAACCTCACCGCTGACCGCAAAGTTCCCACCATTGGATACAATGGAGCGCATAGGCGCTACATTGTATCTCTGCCGTGTGCTGCCTCACAGACACTACAGGAGCACACAGCCAATCAGGAGAGTGTCACGACGTGGCGCTCCCTGATTGGCTGAAGGGACCCTCTTTGACAGGAGTCAGGGGGGGGTCCTGGCAGTCGGGGAAAGGGCTCCCATGTGTAAACATGGGGCCCCTTTCAGTGCGTGGTCGGGTTTCCGTTTTTTTATTTTGCCAAGTACGTGGATTATACAAAGAACAGAAGATACACTGGATTATGTGAGTATAATTTTTTTCACAGGTACCCCGAGGATTCTATATGGAGAAGAGGACCGAGCCTCGTGTGAACATAGGTAAGTATGTATGTATGGAGGTGTGCATGTATGTAATAAACTTATACTGTCACGGTGTGTGTGTCCTGTTTTTGTTGGGTATTTTTTTAGTAGTAGTACTACAGGTACCAGCGGGCCCGGTTTTCCACCGCATGCTGGTACTTGTGGTTCTCCAAGTACCAGCTTGCGGGGAGGCTTGCTGGGATTTGTAGTACTGCTACTAAAAACAATATTCTATTTTTTTTCACAAGGCTATCAGCCCCCCATCCGCCGCCCTTGGATGGGGGGGACAGCCTCGGGTTTCACCCCTGGCCCTTGGGTGGCTGGAGGGGGGGCCCCCCTGATTTAAGGGGCTCCAACTCCAGGGTACCCCGGCCAGGGGTGACTAGTTGGGTATGTAATGCCAGGGCCGCCGAGAACACAATAAAAGTGTCCCCCGGCTGTGGCATTATGTACCTGGCTAGTGGAGCCCGGTGCTGGTTTAAAAAATACGGGGGACCCCTACGCTTTTTGTCCCCCGTATTTTTTTAACCAGGACCAGGCGCAGAGCCCGGTGCTGGTTGATTAAATATGGGGGAACCCCTGTCATTTTTCCCCCCATATTTTTTCTACCAGGACCGGCTCAAAGATCCCAAGGCTGGTTTTGCTTAGGAGGGGGGACCCCACGCATTTTTTTTGGGGACTTTTAACTATTTTTTATTTTTTAAAAGATGCACAATGAAACCCTGCATGGATCTCACAGATCCGGCCGAGTTTCATTGTTTTAATGTCGGCAGTGTTGTACTATTCACTCCCGTAAAACACTGCCAAAAAATACGAATGACATCGACATCGGAAAACACGAAAATGTAATATACGGCAGCTTAGTAAATGAGGCGTAAGAAATTCAAAAAGTTGCAAAATCACACATTCGATGTCATTCGTGATGAATCTCCCTCCAAATCGGCACAAATACGAATTTTAGTAAATATACCCCTGAGTTTTAGGATTACGTTTAAATTAGTATTTCTGCTGCGGGGTACACTGGGCTCCACAAGGATAGACATAGGGGTGTAGAATAGGATCTTGATCCGAAGCACCAACAGGCTCAAAAGCTTTGACCTTCTTCCCAAGATGCATAGCGCCGCCTCCTATTTCACCCCGCCTCCGTGCACAGGAGCTCAGTTTGTAGTTGGTGCTTGCAGTGCAAGCATGTAACAGGAAGAGCTGCTCACAGCAGCTCTAGAAAAAGCTTTTTCTGAGGAAAAAAGAAGACTACATGGGCTGCAGCAGAGGCACAGATTGTGCTGGATGTCAGTAGACATTGCCTCCTCGCAGCTCCATCTCTCCCCTAGCGGCGCTGTACACTCCCGTGCCCTGGTTGCCGGGTACCTACAGCAGGAGGCTCCGGTTTTCTTCCAAGTTAGTCACACACGGCTGGGTTTCTCCGGGATCGCGTGGCCGCACTTCAGGAGGAGGTAAGTGGGTTCCGCTCGCGGGACCCGCACTTTATCTGGATCCGGCGCGGCCGGTGGGTGGCGGGCCGCGCGCGCTGGCGGTGGACACTGTGGCAGTACAGGCGATCCCACTAGATCACCAGGGCATGGGTGCAGGTCAGGTTTTCTCTCTAAGCCTTTTTTACAAGTAGCCTGCAGTACCTGGTGGTTTTGCCAGCAGAGGGGATAAGGCTTAGACTTGGAGCCCCTCCCACAGCCCCAGGGCGCCATTTCCAGCAAATGTTCCCGCCCTGGAGCTGCATATCTGTCTCTCCCTCACTCCCTGTCAGTGTCTGTGCGCCATTATCCCTCAGCTCACTGTTCCTGGGACTGCTTGGGCAAATCCTCCTGTGTAAAGCCGCCTGGTTGTCAGTGCTGTGACTTTACAAGACACTTAAGTATTCTACCTGCCTTTTTTTAGTCAGTGTTAGTAAGAAAGAGTGCACTTAGTCAGGGTTTCCTAGTACAATTACCCTGTGATATACATCCAGTTCTTACTGTGTACTGTTATATCTATTGTTATATAGCTGTGTAAGCTAGTCCAGTGCAGTATTATTGTTAGTAATAACCTCTGCATTGTACAGACTGTGACTATTTGTGTGTGCTTTTGATAGCTAAGTGGTGTCCATTTCGTGTCTTTCACTCAACCTGCTATCCCTATATTCTATAACCTGAGGGGGCTTGGTGCGTCAGGTTTTATCTAATATAGGATTTTCACAAAGATATACTGTATTACGTATTTTTCTCTGTGATTTAGTCACCATATCTCTCCTTTATCTCTGCTGGTGCTGACTACATTACGCAGGGGTTTGGGCTAGAGGTATTGTGCTGCTGATAATTGTACTGTGTTACCTCATACTGCAAGTTATATCATGTCTGCTTCTGAGGGTAACGGTTCTGGGGATGAACACACTGCCGGTGTTGTTGAAGCCGCAGATACCTATGAGGAGAATATAGCAGCTTTTGGCTCTGGTTCTGGGGGCTCCTTGCCCCCCAGTGGGATGGTGGCAATAGGGGGCAAATAATGACCCGCTGTGGGCCGCTTTTTCCACGCTTCTGCATACGCTAGTTCATAAACTAACACCCCGTGTGGGATCCCCAATGCCGGTGCAACCGTTTGTGGTCCCTGCAGCTAACCCGCCGTGGGCGGACAATTTATCTGCTCAAATAAAGAAGTTGAACCAGTCCCTGACTACTAAAAAGTCTGACTGTCGTTCGCCTAAGTCCAAGGGGTCCTCTAAGCGAGCACTTATCTCCTCACAATCCACTGCTGTCACTGACACCTCGTCGGATGAAGACGGCACTTACACTGACCCCACAGGTTCTGATTCTGATACGGCTGATGGGGAGGGTGGTTCACATGTGGATGTTCCTGATCTTTTGGAGACTGTTAAGTTAATTTTACAGATTACGGATGATCCCGAGCCATCCGTTCCTCCTAAGCAACCAGATAGGTTCAAGCGTCAGAAGGTGATTAAACAAGTTTTACCTCATTCTGACCACCTAGTGGATATACGTCAGGAACCCTGGGAAAACCCGGGTACGAAGTTTGTGCCTCAAAAGATGATGCTGGCTCGTTATCCCCTCGCGCGGGAGCTGTCTAAGAATTGGGAAACACCTCCACCAGTGGACTAACATGTGGCTAGGTTGGTGGTTTCCTCAGCTCTACCTGTCAATACCGTCACGTCTCTAAAGGAGCCTACGGATAAACGTGTGGAGGGTTGTCTGAAAGCGATTTACACCCTCATGGGTGCTGCACAAAGGCCCACTATTGCAGCTACTTGGGCTGCAGAGGCCATTGAAGCATGGGCCTTGGAGTTAGATGCTGAAATCTCCTCTGACCATGCTAGACAATGCTTGTCTTATATTGTCACAGCTTCTCGTTATATTAAAGAGGCGGCTTCTGATGCCGGTATCCTGGCAGCCAAGGCCTCTACTATGTCAGTCCTGGCTCGCCGGATATTGTGGCTGAGATCCTGGTCTGTGCATCTGGACTCTAGAAAAACCCTGGAGGTACTCCCTTTTAAGGGAGATATTCTGTTTGGGGAGGATTTAAATAAGATTGTGGCTGACTTGGCTACTGCCAAAACTGCCTGTCTGCCAAGTACTGCTCCTTCTGTGTCGAAGGCTAAAGGTAATCCTTTCTCCCCTTTCATCCTTCAGGTAAAGAAAAGGTTAGGCGTACAACAAGCAGGCCCGTACTTCCAAACCTGGTAAGCCTAAGCCCAAAAGAGCCTGGGCGGCCCGTCAGCCAGCTTCCAAGACAGATAAGCCTGCCGCATGACGGGGAGGGTCTCCCTCTGGGGGATCCCAGGGCGGGGGGCCGGCTTCTAGGGTATACCCAGGAATGGTTGAAGACCACTTCAGATGCCTGGGTACGGGAAGTCGTCACTCGAGGTTACGCCATAGCCTTCAAAAACCGACCCCCTCATCGATTTTGCCAGACAGATGTCCCGTTGGACAAGACAAGGGCAAACACTCTGCATTCGGTGGTACAGACCCTCCTGGATACAGGAGTCGTAGTACAGGTGCCTCTTGCGCAGAGGGGCCGGGGGTACTATTCTCCGCTGTTTCTAGTCCCGAAACCGAATGGGTCCTCCCGGCCCATTCTCAACCTCAAGGCGTTGAACAGGTTTGTGAAGGTTTCCAAGTTCCGGATGGAAACCCTTCGCTCTATAGTTCTGGCCTTGGAACCTGGGGATTTCATGGTCTCCCTGGATATACAGGATGCTTACCTGCATATTCCTATAGCAGTGTCTCATCAGCAATACCTGAGATTTGCGATTGCCAACTGCCATTACCAGTTTCGGGCGTTACCTTTTGGTTTAACAACGGCTCCGCGAGTCTTCACCAAAGTTATGGCGGTGATGACGGTGGTACTCCGCTGTCAAGGGGTCAGGATACTGCTGTATTTGGACGACTTGTTAATCCTAGCAAATTCCCCAGAACTTCTCCTGCGTCATCTAGATGTGACGGTCCGGTTTCTGAAAGCCCACGGGTGGCTCATCAACTGGAAGAAGTCATCCCTGATCCCTGCTCAGAGCATGGTGCATCTGGGAGCACTATTGGACACTCACAACCAGCGGTTGTTCCTGTCTCAGGAGAAAGTCCTGAAACTTCAGGACAGGATTCGTTGCTTCCTATCTCATCCGCAAGTGTCAATACATTCGGCGATGCAGGTGCTGGGCCTCATGGTGTCAGCATTCGACATGGTGGAGTACGCTCAATTTCACTCTCGCCCTCTCCAGAGGCTGATTCTAGCCAAATGGGACGGCCTGCCTCACCGGATCAGGTCTCAAATGATCTCATTGACTCCGGAGGTCCGTCTGTCACTGCTCTGGTGGCTCCGGGACCAACAACTGTGCAGGGGCGTACGTTCTGGATATCCGACTGGGTCATGTTGACGACAGATGCCAGTCTAAGAGGTTGGGGCGCAGTGCTGGAGCAACAATCCCTTCAGGGGTGGTGGACCAAGGTGGAGTCCCTCCTCTCGATCAATATTCTGGAGTTGCGGGCGGTCTTCAATGCCTTGAACCTAGCCCAGCATTTAATTCAGAACCATCCTGTTCAAGTACAGTCGGACAACGCCACCACAGTGGCTTACATAAATCATCAAGGCGGCACTCGAAGCCGCCTAGCAATGAAGGAAGTCTCACGGATTCTACAGTGGGCAGAACGCCATCTACCGGCAATGTTCATTCCGGGAGTCCTGAATTGGGAAGCAGACTTTCTCAGTCGTCAGGACGTGCATGCCGGCGAGTGGGGCCTCCATCCAGAAGTGTTTCAACTCTTAGTGGAAAGGTGGGGCCTTCCAGACGTAGATTTGATGGCGTCTCGACACAATCACAAGGTTCCGGTCTTCGAAGCAAGGACAGGGGATCCTCAAGCAGCATTCGTGGATGCGCTGGCGGTACCGTGGAGGTTTCAGCTGCTGTACGTGTTCCCTCCGGTGTCACTCCTGCCCAGGGTAATTCGGAAGTTCAAGCAAGAAAAAGGAATTCTGCTTCTCATAGCTCCAGCGTGGCCCAGACGGCACTGGTTCTCACACCTGCAAGGCCTATCGTCAGAGCGTCTAATTCTACTTCCACAACGCCCAGACCTCCTCGTTCAGGGCCCCTGTGTCTACCAGGACCTAGCCCGGCTGTCTTTGACGGCATGGCTCTTGAAGCTTCCGTCTTAAGGGCTAAAGGTTTTTCTGAGGCGGTCATTCAAACTATGTTGCGGGCCCGGAAACCGGCTTCTGCTCGGATTTACTATAGGGTCTGGCAGTCTTACTTTGTTTCGTGCACATCTAATGATTATGACACTTCCAAGTTTAGTATAGCCAAGTTGTTGGCTTTTCTTCAGCAGGGCCTGGATTTAGGCCTGCGTCTGGCCCCCCCTCAAGGTTCAAATATCTGCCTTGTCGGTGTGGTTTCAGAGAAATATTGCGACCTTACCTGATGTGCATACCTTTACTCAGGGCATGTTGCGTATCCAACCTCCCTATGTCCCGCCTGTGGCTCCTTGCGACTTGTCGGTGGTTTTGGAGGCGTTACAAGAGTCTCCGTTTGAACTTTTTGGTTCAGCTGATCTTAAGTGGCTTTCCCTTAAGGTGGTGTTTCTGCTGGCTGTTGCTTCAGCTAGCAGAGTGTCGGATTTGGGTGCCTTGTCCTGTAGTTCCCCATATCTGATATTTCACCGTGACCGGGCGGTTCTTAGGACTCGTCCTGGCTATCTACCTAAGGTGGTTTCTTCGTTCCACCTTATTCAGGAGATTGTAGTTCCGGCACTTGTTTCTCCTGATCTGTCTCCCAAAGAGCGGTCTTTGGATGTGGTACGGGCTCTCCGTATCTATGTGAAGAGAACTGCTTCTATTAGGAAATCGGATTCTCTCTTTGTGCTGTTTGGATTTCACAAATGGGGCTGGCCTGCTCACAAGCAAACTCTGGCCAGATGGATTAGAATGGTGATTGCACATGCTTATGTGAAGGCTGGTCTCTCTGCTCCTGATCACATTAAGGCCCATTCTACTCGGTCTGTTGGACCTTATTGGGCGGCCCAACGTGGTGCGACCCGTTGAACAATTGTGCAAGGCGGCTACGTGGTCCTCTGTGGACACGTTCATAAGGTTCTATGCCTTTGATACTGCTGCGTGCCAGGATGCTTCCTTTGGACGCAGGGTTCTTGTGCCCGCTACAGTGCGTCCCCTCCCAGTGTACCTTGCAGCAGAAAACGAGTTTTATGGCAAGAACTTACCTTTGTTAAAACTCTTTCTGCGAGGTACACTGGGCTCCACAAGGCACCCACCCTGACGCACTTAGCTTCTTTGGGTTGGTATGGCATTAGCCGCTGACACTTCTCCTGTTGGGAGAGTGTGGTGTTTGTGGCAACTGGCAGTTGTCGTCTCTTTTACTTGCTACTGAATTGGGCTGGTTAACAAAACTGAGCTCCTGTGCATGGAGGCGGGGTGATATAGGAGGCGGCACTATGCTTCTTGGGAAGAAGGTCAAAGCTTTTGAGCCTGTTGGTGCTTCGGATCAAGATCCTACTCTACACCCCTATGTCTATCCTTGTGGAGCCCAGGTACCTCGCAGAAAGAGTTATAACAAAGGTAAGTTCTTACCATAAAACTAGTTTTTATTCCAGAATTTAGGGCATAAACCAGTCTCCTCCTGTGCAAATTGTGAAGTCCTGCTACCAACGTAAGACCTATCTCTTGTAGCATTGCGGAGTGTATGACTTTGATCATACCTCCCAACAGTGAAGTAGAGGAAGGAGGGACATCTTGGCGCGCGTAGCGCGCCCGTGCCCGAGAAGGGGGTGTGACCTGTGTGGAAGGTGGCATGGCTTCACGGGAGGGTCCACAATCGCGAGCCACGCCCCCGTTTTTGTCACTGAGGGGCATGTCCAGCGCTCTGTGAGCTGCTGGCATGCTCCCTCTCCCTCTAGCTCACTGGAATAGATGCTGTGCGCATGCGCACAGCGTCAATTCACCGCTGCTCTGCTCTCAACAGAGCAGTGAGTGATCAGGAGCCTCCCAACTGCCCCCCCCCCCCCCCCACTACCGCGGGACACTGCGGCCCGCGGGAGGGACAGCGGGACAGACCCAAAAAAACAGGACTGTCCTGCGAAAATCGGGACAGTTGGGAGGTATGCTTTGATTAGCCTGTCAAAGTCTTAGAAGAGCACATATGGGTTTTCAACAGTTATCATATTTTGTTTCCATGGAGTAAATTTACTAAGGCTTCTAAAACTTAGAATTGGTGATGTTGCCCATAGCAACCAATCAGATGCTGTCTAACATTTTCTAAAAGGCAATAGAGAAATGAATATACGGAATCTGATTGGTTGCTGTGGGCAACATCACCAATCTTTTTTAGAAGCTTTAGTAAATGTACCCCTATGTATCACACAATTTCTGCCAAAACATGTACAATAATGTAACTTTAACTGTATTAGTTTTGGAATGTGCAACTTATCTCAGGGCGGCCAACTTCATTTATTTTGCGTCAGAGGCATCACATAATGTCTGCGCTAAAGATATACATGTAAATTCATTCTCTAGTGCAGTGGTAGCCAACCCTGGTCCTCGAGTGCTACCAACAGTTCATGTTTTCCAGCTCACCTGGCAGGTGCACATGTGAAGTTATTACTGTCACATTTTAAAAGAGGAGACCTGGAAGACCTGGAAAATGTGCACTGTTGGTAGCTCTCGAGGACCAGGGTTGGCTACCCCTGCTCTGGTGCAACTTCTGTTCTTTCAGCTGCTGAAACATGTAAAGAGCCCCTCCCTCCCCCCTCCAAGATCAACTCCAACTTTACCCCCTATTATGCACCTGAAACCTTGTTGTTCTCTAACCCTGGAAGAAAGATTGGGTCGGCAGAAATCTTTATGTATTTTGAGGCAGTGAATGTTCTATATGACAACCTAATGCCGCAAAAAGAACATTCTCCATTACCGTTATAGTAAGCAGTGATGGAGGAGTGCTGCCGGTATGTAGGGAGAAAATATCTTGTTCTCCACTCTCTAATAATATACTATAGTAATCTTGGACAAGCAACCGTCTGGCAATGAGGGCTGAGAAAGCAAATGCTTCTTTGTCAGGAAACCCTATTCCTCCTTATTCTCTGCTAATATAACATTTATTTGTTATTTATTCTCATTTTTTACCATGTAAAGTGTTTCTTGAAAAACAAAGAATAACTCCAAAATGCTTCATTGCAGGAGACAAGTTTCATCTGCCTACTGCCATCCCTTCAACATCTTGAGCTCCAACATTGGATCTTTACACTTGGGTTTTATAACAAATGACTCCTTTGTTGCTGCACCTCTCTGAAATTTTACTGGTACGGAGCTGGACTCTTAAGTGAGACATTTCTTTTATTTACATTTGTTTAATGTATATCTAATTATATACATTTTATTGTTAAACAAATACACACTACTAACATTGGCTATAGTGCCGGTTGCCTTAACTACTTTTTGTGTGTATTGTTTTACCAAGAGTATTGGTGACACCAGTCCGGGTAGTAGTTATGCTGTTTTTTTGTTTTGTTTATAATCCTGTAATGCAGTGGCGCAGTAGGGTCAACATACGGAGTAGGGTCAACATATGGGGGGAGATTCAAATGTTTAAAAAGTTGGTTGGGTGTCTGTTTTTCCTGTATATTAGATAGGAAAAACAGACACCTAACTGACTTTTCAGACATTTGAATCTCCACCATGGAGTTTATTATTGAGGGTATTGTCCACTGTTAAGGGAGTAACGTGTAAGGTTGCTGTGGATGGATAGGCTAGTGCTATTAATGCGCTAAACCCGAATGGGGATGTGACATCCTTCCAAAATGTTTTGATCAGCAACCTCCAGAGGCTACCACAGACGTATTTGCAAGTCATCTAAACTCCAGTTGCATTAACTGCATTTTGATCACCTTAATAGACACAGGGCTTGATTCTCAGGTGGGAGTAAAGCTAGAAAGAGCAAGTAACTAACTGTGTACCTTGATAAAACCATTCTGCACTACAGGTAGGGCAGATTTATAATGTGCAGAGAGATTTAGATGTTACAAAGGTGTATCCAAACTAAAAACGAAATTGCAGTGTAAAAATAAAGTGGCCAGTATTTGTGCGTACAGTACAGGTACAGTATCTCCCAGCTGCCCCGATTCCTGGGGGGAGAGGGGGAGGGGGAGCCTTTGATCGCCACTATTTTGTTCTACACTGCACTTGCCCCAAAATGATTAAAACAGGGTCGTTCCATGACACCATGCCCTACCACCAGAGTGCTCAGTGGACTCATTTTACAAAGCCAGTAGTGGCATCTAATATTGTGATGTATATTTTATATTGTACACATTAATCATAAAATATCTTTGTAAACAATATTTGCAGTTTTTCCTTCAGGGATTAACACAAAAAGATTATTGTGATTGCTAACTCTTGAGAAAGCCACATAATGCTGCCCATGGGAGAAGCCGCTGGTCCTGAGATCTATGCCTGCAGCCCTGAGTGTTTGCCCCTGCGATTAGTACACCAATAAGCAATAATTCACAGTTTTCTAATTTTTTTTATGTAAACCACTCCAATTCAAGGGGCAATCAACTCACAGTCCAGTATAAATTCACTTTAGTCAAACAAATATTATCTTGTAGACAGTAGCGGGTCTTGCCACGGGCAAGCAGGACTTTTGCCTGGGGCGCCGCCTTCCGGAGGGCGCCGGCGCCATCCGGAGGGCGCCGCACCATGGCAAGATCCGCTGCTGCTGTGGTGCCCCCCGCTGCCGCGGCCCACTGTCCGTTGTGAAGGGAAACTAGACGCTACGCGTCTAGTTTCCCTTCGTGGGCTGCCCGCTGTGAAGGGAAACTAGACGCTACGCGTCTAATTTCCCTTCCTGGAGAGGACCTTCACTGTAATGATGTGCGGTGCGCGTTGACGTCATTGCGCACCGCACAGCAAAGGTCCTCTCCACGAAGGGAACTAGACGCTTAGCGTCTAGTTTACCTTCGTGGAGAGGACCTTTGCTGTGCGGTGCGCGATGACGTCATCGCGCACCACACATCCTACAACAGTACAGGGGGAGTAACTGACCACGCCCCCTGTATGAAGCCACGCTTCCTAATGCCGCCCGGGGCGCCAGAAGCCCCGGAACCGGCCCTGCTTGTAGACCCCAAATCTGTTGCTACTTAACCTACAGTAACACTGAAAGTTTGCAAGTAACATGACCAGCTACTTTGTAATATGTAGTATTTGTGTTGGTGCGCCATCTACTGGTAGTGGATTCACATGTACAGTATACTGCAACTTCATAAATTAAGATAAGCTGCCTGATTAGTAATTAATATATAGTCATATTTTCCTGCAAAGATATATACAATATTCAGTTCACTAACTAAACCCCCATCATATATTTATTGATGTTGTGAGGATAAGTGAGCTTGCTTTGGTGAGTGCTGAATTTTCTGTTTATATATATATATACAGATTGGGTACGGGATTCCGACACTGATCTCGACAGGTGTACAGTAAGTATTCTAACCTTCTCCCCTCCCCCTAACCCTCCCTTCCCGCAGCCTAACCCTAACCTCCCCCCCGGCAGCTGAAATCTAACACTCCCTCCCTGCAGCCTAACCCTTACCCTCCCTCCCCGCGGCCTAACCTTAACATACCCCTAATACCTATACTTACAGTACGTTTGTGTTGTCGGCTATCGAGATTCTGGCATCGGTATTCTGACAGGTGTCGGGTTTCCGCCACCGGCCTTCCATCTGCCAGCATCCTGAGCACTGGGATGCCAACTAAATCCCATGCATACTTATATAAACTATTTGTGTTCGGGGTGTGCAATATATATATATATATATATATATATATATAAAGAAATCCAAGGGGGAAACAGTTAAAGGCACTCGGGAGGACAACAAATACTCAGAGATTCAGGTGATTCTTAATCAACGTTTCGGAGCTTACGCCCCTTTATCAAGACATATCATTCATGTATGATATGTCTTGATAAAGGGGCGTAAGCCCCGAAACGTCGATTAAGAATCATCTGAATCTCTGAGTATTTGTTGTCCTCTCGAGTGCCCTCAACTGTTTCCCCCTTGGATTTCTATGTTTCTGTGGACTATGGCACCGGGGCCTGCTGAGCTATACCGCTTGAGTGCCGGCTGATAAGGGACTTTTTTTATATATATATATATATACATAGTAGAGTCAGAACAAACAAATGTTCAAGACGGACACGGCACTCCAGGACTAAGTTACAATGAATTTTAATGTCCCAGCTTAATCAGCAACCTGCATCAATCCCGGTCCGGGGTACAAACATCTACAAGTACCAGTAATGCAGTGTGCAAAACTAAACATCTAAGCACAAGCATGTTAAACACGATGCAGCATTTCGGGCCACACAGGGTCTTCCTCAGGTAGTGCTGGTGCTTACAACAGCCAGATGAACATTCATCGTGTTTAACATGCTTGTGCTTAGATGTCAAGTTTTGCACACTGCATCACTGGTACTTGTGGATGTTTGTACCTCGGACCGGGATTGATGCAGGTTGTTGATTAAGCTGGGACATTAAAATTCATTGAAACTTAGTCCTGGAGTGCCGTGTCCGTCTTGAACATTTGTTTGTTCTGACTCTACTATGTGTATATACTGTACTTGGACAAGGGCACACAGGCGGCTGGACATTACTAGGAGTGCCGGATTATCCAGATATCGTATATATATATATATATATATATATATATACACATACAGTCATTTTGGACTTGATGAGCCTGTAAAAATTCCTGTAAAAAAAAAAATTGTCTCTATAGTTCAAAAACAGTCCCTAGAAGTATATTTGTCTGAATAAAATTATATTTATATACATATAGTTATTTTTGGCTTGAGAAGTCTGCACACTGCATGTGCTGGGTGTAGATGGGAATCAGGCCCACAGTAAGTGGAATAGGGGAAAAACAGTGAGTTTACTTATACCTAGTGATGTGCACCGGAAATTTTTCGGGTTTTGTGTTTTGGTTTTGGATTCGGTTCCGCGGCCGTGTTTTGGATTCGGACGCGTTTTGGCAAAACCTCCCTGAAATTTTTTTGTCGGATTCGGGTGTGTTTTGGATTCGGGTGTTTTTTTTACAAAAACCCCTCAAAAACAACTTAAATCATAGAATTTGGGGGTCATTTTGATCCCATAGTATTATTAACCTCAATAACCATAATTTCCACTCATTTCCAGTCTATTCTGAACACCTCACACCTTATAATATTATTTTTAGTCCTAAAATTTGCACCGAGGTCGCTGGATGACTAAGCTAAGCGACCCAAGTGGCCGACACAAACACCTGGCCCATCTAGGAGTGGCACTGCAGTGTCAGACAGGATGGCACTTCAAAAAAATAGACCCAAACAGCACATGAAGCAAAGAAAAAAAGAGGCGCAATGAGGTAGCTGTGTGACTAAGCTAAGCGACCCAAGTGGCCGACACAAACACCTGGCCCATCTAGGAGTGGCACTGCAGTGTCAGACAGGATGGCACTTCAAAAAAAAGTCCCCAAACAGCACATGATGCAAAGAAAAAAAGATGCGCAATGAGGTAGCTGTGTGACTAAGCTAAGCGACCCAAGTGGCCGACACAAACACCTGGCAACATCTAGGAGTGGCACTGCAGTGTCAGACAGGATGGCACTTCAAAAAAAAAGTCCCCAAACAGCACATGAAGCAAAGAAAAAAAGAGGCGCAATGAGGTAGCTGTGTGACTAAGCTAAGCGACCCAAGTGGCCGACACAAACACCTGGCCCATCTAGGAGTGGCACTGCAGTTTTCTAGCGAGAGGATGAGTGCTTCCATCCTCATGTGAAGCTGAACCACTAGCCATGAACATAGGCCAGGGCCTCAGCCGTTCCTTGCCACTCCGTGTCGTAAATGGCATATTGGCAAGTTTACGCTTCTCCTCAGACGCTTTTAATTTTGATTTTTTTTGGGTCATTTTACTGAACTTTTGTTTTTTTGATTTTACATGCTCTCTACTATGACATTGGGCATCGGCCTTGGCAGACGACGTTGATGGCATTTCATCGTCTCGGCCATGACTAGTGGCAGCAGCTTCAGCACGAGGTGGAAGTGGATCTTGATCTTTCCCTATTTTACCCTCCACATTTTTGTTCTCCATTTTTTAATGTGTGGAATTATATGCCAGTATCAGTAGCAATGGCCTACTACTATATATACTGCGCACAACTGAAATGCACCACAGGTATGGATGGATAGTATACTTGACGACACAGAGGTAGGTAGAGCAGTGGCCTACTGTACCGTACTGCTATATATTATATACTGGTGGTCAGCAAACTGTGCAAAACTGAAATGCACCACAGGTATGGATGGATAGTATACTTGACAACACAGAGGTAGGTAGAGCAGTGGCCTACTGTACCGTACTGCTATATATTATATACTGGTGGTCAGCAAACTGTGCAAAACTGAAATGCACCACAAGTATGGATGGATAGTATACTTGACGACACAGAGGTAGGTAGAGCAGTGGCCTTCTGTACCGTACTGCTATATATTATATACCGGTGGTCAGCAAACTGTGCAAAACTGAAATGCACCACAGGTATGGATGGATAGTATACTTGATGACACAGAGGTAGGTAGAGCAGTGGCCTACTGTACCGTACTGCTATATATTATATACTGGTGGTCAGCAAAATTATGCACTGTACTCCTACTATATACTACAATGCTGCACAGATATGGAGCGTTTTTCAGGCAGAGAACGTATAATACTGCAAAATTCTGCACTATACTCTTCCTATATAATACTGGTGGTCCCCAGTCCCCACAATAAAGCAGTGTGAGCACAGATATATGCAGCACACTGAGCACAGATATGGAGCGTTTTTCAGGCAGAGAACGTATAATACTGGTGGTCACTGGTCAGCAAAACTCTGCACTGTACTCCTCCTATATAATACTGCTGGTCCCCAGTCCCCACAATAAAGCAGTGTGAGCACAGATATATGCAGCACACTGAGCACAGATATGGAGCGTTTTTCAGGCAGAGAACGTATAATACTGGTGGTCACTGGTCAGCAAAACTCTGCACTGTACTCCTCCTATATAATACTGCTGGTCCCCAGTCCCCACAATAAAGCAGTGAGCACAGATATTTGCAGCCACCTGAATAAAACTGAGAGGACGCCAGCCACGTCCTCTCACTATCATTTCCAATGCACGAGTGAAAAATGGCGGCGACACGCGGCTGCTTATATAGAATCCGAATCTCGCGAGAATCCGACAGCGGGATGATGTTCGGGCGCGCTCGGGTTAACCGAGCAAGGCGGGAAGATTCGAATCTGCCTCGGAACCGTGTAACATTTGTGAAGTTCGGGGGGGTTCGGATTCCGACGAACCGAACCCGCTCATCACTACTTATACCCCATTCACACCAAAATCCCTAGTCCAGTCCAGGTCATTGAACACGGGTTTCAAACTCATTCCCACTGCAAACTGGACCCGGATTATTGCCGGAGCTTCTCCTCAGCTGTTGTTTGGAGATAACATCATCTCCAAGCATCATCTCCAGTCGGTGAGCCAGCTCTCCATAGGGTGTTAATGGAACCATGGTTGGATGACTCGGGTCACCCGTTCACAGTGGCCCATAACCCAGATCCTACCCAGGACCAACCCTGCTCGCTACCTGGGTTAAAATCTTTGGTTATTGGACACAGCTTATTTTTCAGGGACCTTTTCACACCAAGCTGCAACCCAGGTTAATCTGGCAGCGGTGTGAAAGAGTATAAGTCTTCCTTCTCTTCCATCTAAGGGTGGAGTTGGGCCATACTTGCCTACATTAATAAATCTTCTCTCCAAGAGAAGCCCGAAGAGGAGTCCAGCTTGCCACTACGGGGAGGCGGGGACGGATCTGGGCTTCATATAACTATACCCCACCTCAAAATGTTGTGATTTGTGGGTCCGCAGACAGGGGCAGGGCTAAACGATGCCCCACCCCCTCTATATGGCACCACAATTTCCTGTATGATCTCCTCATCCTGATCGCTTCACTAGTAGGCACTTATGAGTTGGGCGGATCAGGTGCTCTTGCAGGGAACTGCTTAGATGCATGTATGACCCTAGTTATGCACCCATACACATAAACTGGATATTTGACAGCAATAAATTATTCAAATGAGATTCACCAGCATTGCCTGATTAGATGGGGGCACAGAGCAATATTATATTATAATATATATATATATATATATATATATTTTAAGATTTTTTTTTCTCTGTGTCGTCAGATAAGGTAGGAATGTGGAGTAATACTGTACTGTTAATGCCTTTCACATTTCACCTTCATTTATTAATGCATTTTTAACAACGTAAAGAAATAAAGTAAATCAAACTCATAACAGATACAAAATGCAGAGCCGTAACTATATTTTTTTGTTCCCTGTGCCAGAGAGAGAATTGTTGCGCCCCCCCCCCCCCCCCCTTTTTTTCATGCTTTGTGGGGAAGGGCCATGAGAAGATAGATCCCAGAGAAAGGCCATGCTATGATGCACCTGTAACATTGTATATATATAATACACACACATTTATAGACCACTGCAAGAAAATGGATTTGGACACAAATCCACTTTATACCACATTCATGCACTTAACTTGAGAGATCGTTGTTATTCAGTTACACTACCCTTTATTAAATAACACATTTCAATATACTGTAATACCCAGGATTCAAACCTATAACCTGTTGCATTCCAGTCAAACACCCTACTCAATGCGCTATTTGATCCTGCAAAAAACATATGAATACTATATGAATCTACTGGTACTTTGTAAAAAAAAAATATCAGCATTCCAATTGAGCAGATCTATGTAGTGTGCAGTCACACATCCAATCACTTGCAGCCACAGACTACATAGATCTGCTCAGCTGCAATGCTGATTATTTTTTCACAAAATACCTGGCAAGCTTCAAATAGTTAAAATTCTCTAACTTAGACTTATCTACCTTTCTATGTAAGGGCAGATAGCTCAATGAATAGAGTGTCTGACTGAAATGCTACAGGCAATGTGTTTGAATCCCGGGTATGTCATCATCTTGAAATGTAATAAAGGACAGTGTGACTGAATAACAAAAAAAATCTCAAGTTAAGTTCATAAATTTTGTATATGTATTAGCGCCAGAAGAGTAGGAGACAGCGGCGGTAAGGAGATGCTGGGCTTCAAAAAGTGGGGTAGCTGCAAGTGAAAATAATTAATGTAGATAACTGAAAAGTGCCGCCAACAGTCGCACACACCTAGTTACGGCCCTGGCAAAAAGGTTATAAATACAATTGTGTTCACAGTCCATTTAAGATTTACATGGGCTAAACCAAAAAGTATTTCAGCAGACCAAATAACTAAATTATTAAGACAGTGGTTCTACAATAGCAACAAAGTGGAGGATGAAATGTCATTTTAACTCTATAAAACAGCCACATTTCCAGTCAAACCTATACTAATTAAAGCAGACTATTTTCTGGGAGAAGGTCCTAAAACTGAAAGTGGGCCTGTGCTTATCTACAGTATGTGCATGGTGGGCAAATAGCATTGCACACAATGAAAAGCTCTTTTCTCTTGGTAATTTTGCACTTTCGTAAATTACGTTTAGTATAGTATTAACATCAATGTTACTCATACTGCTGAAAACATGTACAGCGCTCCCCCATGTGGTCAGAATTATATAATAAAAAGGAGAAGTCATTTTGACCTACTAGTACTTAGTGTCCATGAGGCATGGTTTAAATATGTAATGCGTAACTTCCCTCTCCTGGAGTATAGTCATGCGTCATTACAGTAAAAATAAAGTAATATGCTGATGTGATTTCTCTATGCAGATCGTATGGCATATTGGGATATGGTGTAAAAGTATTATATGAATAACAGACTTGGTAACGTGAAGACTTCTTTATAGTTTATACTTGGACGTTATGTGGCTCAAATATAAAAGGATAAATGAGTGCAGCATGGCACAGAGGGTTTAGTGCTGACGCCATATAAGTAAATGTTAAGAAATAATGGCAAAGAGATATGGCCGGTATCCTATTAGTCGCATGAAATTACTGAGGCTAATTACCGCAGATGGGGCTATTCTATTAGCCACAATGCCAGCATTTATCAAGGACTTGGGGGTAAATTTACTAAGATGGGAGTTCTATTTAAGATGTGATGTTGCCCATAGCAACCAATCAGATTCCGGGTATTATCTTCTAGAAGGTTCTAGATAAATGACAAGTAGAATCTGATTGGTTGCTATAGGCAACATCCCATCTTAAATAGAACTCCTATCTTAGTAAATTTACCCCTAGGTTTCCTCTGCCTAAGGCAGCAGAAACCAAATTCGCGAAAAGCACCCTTTTTCCACAAAAATACATAGGTACGTGACTTATGTCTTATATATTTTTTGCGGGAAAAGGGAAATATTTTAGGGAGCAAAAAATGGGTGCCTAATTGTATATGCTGAAAAGAAATTGTTGATAAAAAAAAGAAAAAATTGCAAAAGACTCCTACATAATATATACCTTATATCTTGCACTAGTCCCTTCCTGCCTCAAAAGGTCTACTATCGTCCCGGTCCTCAAGAAACCCTCTATCACGAACCTGAACGACTACAGGTCGATAGCACTGATGTCTGCGGTCATGAAAACGTTTGAGCGTCTGGTTTTGAATCACCTGAAAACTGTGACTGACCCCCAACTGGACTCCCTACAGTTCGCCTATCGCTCGAATCGGTGTGTCGAGGATGCAGTCAACCTGGGCCTGCACTATATTCTACAGCACCTAGACATTCCCGGTACCTACGCGAGGGTCCTATTTGTCGATTTTAGCTCGGCCTACAATACAATCGTCCCCAGCATCCTCCACCCCAAATTACTTCGCCTAGGGGTCCCAGAAGCTACCTGTTCCTGGATAGTAGACTTCCTGACAGATAAAACACAGGTGGTGAAAGCGGGGAAATTCACCTCTCAAGCGCGGTCCATTAGTACAGGGGCCCCTCAGGGCTGTGTCCTCTCACCCCTGCTCTTCTCCCTGTACACAAATGACTGCACCTCAGAGGCGCAATCAGTGAAGATCATCAATTTCGCCAATGACACCACCATCATAGGCCTCATCAAGGATGGGGACGAATCGGCCTATAGACAGGAAGTAGACCGGTTGGCCCAGTGGTGCACCCACAACAACCTTCCGCTCAACCCCCTCAAAACTGTCGAGATGATAGTGGACTTCAGGAAGAAGTCAGCTAGTGCATCTCCACTAACGATTGCTGACAGTGTAGTATCTCTAGTGGACTCCTTCAAGTTTCTAGGGACCACAATCTCCCGGGACCTTAAATGGGGGTCCAACGCTGACGCCACTGTCGGGAAAGCGCAGCAGAGGTTGTTCTTCCTCAGGCAACTAAGGAAGTTCAAAATCCCACAGGAGCTTCTGCTCCTCTTCTACTCCGCGATTGTGAAGTCGGTACTGTGCTCCTCGATACTGGTATGGTACAGCTCCGCCAGCGTGAGGGACAGATGCAGGCTCCAAAAGGTGGTCAGAACCGCAGAGAAGATCATCAGGTCCGACCTTCCCTCAGTCCAGGACCTGTACCTGTCCAGAGCTAAAAAGCGAGCAACGAAGATACTAAAAGACCAGCTACACCCCGGCCACTGCATGTTTAACTTGCTTCCTCCAGGCAGGCATTACAAGTCCATCCCCACCAGGTCCACCAGAAGCGTCAAAAGTTTCTTTCCCCAAGCGGTCCGCCTGCTGAACTCCTGAACATTGACTGACTAGACGTACATGTAACTAACTAACTAACTAACTAACCCTATGGTATACCTATTTGTATGACTTTACTTGCCCCCCCACCTGCTTATCTGTTACCACTGTTGTATAGCAAACCGAAGACAAATATCTAGTGTATGCAAGTATACCTGGCCAATAAAGCTGATTCTAATTCTATGCAGAGTTCACGGGTGCCGATGCATTAAGCCTGGAGAAGTGCTAAAGCAGTGATAAGTGGAAGGTGATAACATACCAGCCAATAAGCTCCTGTCATTTTTTAAACCCATAATGATTGGCTGGTGCGTTATCACCTTCCACTTATCACTTCTTTATCACTGCTTTATCACTTCTCCAGGTTTTATACATCTCCCCTATGGGGCCAAACGTAATAGAGTGAGCGTTTCAGAAAGTGAGAGATTTGGTAAGGTTTTTCAGATTTTTTTAAAGTGGCAATCATTTACACTGCAAAACCAGGTTGATCTTGCTGTGTAAATGATTGCCACTTTAAAAAAAAACTGCAAAACCTTACCAAATCTCTCACTTTTTGAAACTCTCACTCTATTACATTTGGCCCATGGTGTGGTAGGGACATGGACAGTATACATATGCTTAGTGTGGCATAAGTAATTGCATTCACACACAGGCCGTTATTCAATTATCGCCGGTAATTGGGCCGACGGGGGCTATTCAAGTAGCCCCAATAAGCTGGCGTGAGCCACGGCTTTGTTTGAGCTGCCTCAGGCACACAAAGCAAAATCCCCCAAAGCAGCTGTTTCTAATGAAAACCCACAGGCTTCACTGAACCTGTGTGTTTTTTCTGATGAATTTTTTTTCTTTTTAAGGTGACCTAAATGGGTAGCACAAAAAAACAAATGAGTTTTCCACTATCAATGTTTCTTTGCTGGTAATTGAATACCGGCCTTAGTTAGAAGTATGTACTTTACAGGATTCTTAAAAATTGATTTTAATAATGCTATAAAAATAATTTCTAACATCTGTAAACCATATACAGCCTGATATCCAATCATAGAACCCTCACAATGCCTCATATAGACTCGTACTGTCTCAGTATCATAAAGTTACCATGTAGCGTCACCCTCATTATTCTTCTATATAGTCTCATAAGGTTCCCCATACAGTCTGTCAGTGCCATGGCAGCCCCATACCACCTCATAACCTCTTCACAATGTTGTTCCTGCCATAGCTCTGTTATAAAGCAGACACCATGCAAAGCAGCTTTTACACTGCCATTTGCCATGATTTGCACTATTGCACCTTGAAGTTTTCTTCTTTATGAATCCATCCCGTTTCCCAAGATTCACTAGAGGAAATGTTCAGAACCATGGCAAATCTGCATGGGAACAAGGCGGCTAACCAGTCACTTCTGTTGTGTTCTCACAGATTGCATCCCAGAGACAGACATTGCCAGAAAGAGATTTTGTTAGAGATAATCTTTGACAAATCAGCAGATATTTTCTCTGTACAAGCAAATGCTTTACCATGAAACAGATGAGGACGGTAAACACAGGGCTGTATGAACTGCAGGGAAAAGTCACTTATCATAGGAGAGCATGGCATCTGACCCGAAGGGAAAGGTCACTTATCATAGGAGAGCATGGCATCTGACCTGAACAGATATGGTGCCGTTACAATGTAAACACTATAAAATTGTATAATCCCATAGGCTCCAAAGTGCAGAGCAGCACAGCCACATACTTATGTTTGGAGTTCCTATAACTTCTTTATTATGTGTTTTTGATTACATTTTTTATTTTGTTTCAAACTTTTTTTTTTGTACAGAAGATAAAGCCACGTAAATCAACAAACATGGGAAGTTCCCTGAAAGGATAACAGGGGAAGAGTAGGTGGAAGACTCAGAAAGCGATATACCAATAGCAGAAATGATAATATAAAAAGAAATGTAAAAAACAAAAACCAGCGATGCACAAAGTCTAGGCATCAATGTGAACGCCAGGAATTGTTTCAACCCTGGGCCACAATATTTTCTTAAACTTTTCCAGCCCATCTAACGAACTTTAGATTGTCAGAAGTTTTGGGGAACGTGTAGCAGGAAAACGGACAATCGTCCGCATAAACAGTGACTGACAGGTGCTTGTCGTGCGGGACCAATACCAGTCTCCAGCTACACCAAGTGTCAAACCATAGTACTGCACTGCCCAACATGAGGCAGCAGTGCCAGAATAAAGCCCAGGGTGCCCAGTGCCCACAGAAGTACAGATGCAGTGAGTGGAACTGACAGACAGTGTATAGAAGCCTTTTTATGTCTTTGGCACAGTTTACACTTATAAACATTTCTCACAGCTGTGATTAAGGTGTTTGATGTCTTATATTACATTATCTCTAAAGAAACGCTGTCAGATTTTGAAGAAGTTGAAGTCTGCTGAAAAAACTAGTGTGTTTTTGTGTTATACATTTGGTACTATTTATTTACATATGTCCATTTACTGCCTCCCACCCTGTTTTCAGGTTACTCGTTGGGCATTTATGCATGTTGAGGCTCGCTTTTTCCCCCAGCCCACCGCTCGCCGTGTGTAAGACTTCTTTCATGGGGTAACAGACCAGCTGCTCTGAGGAGAGCTGACAGGGCTGAGGGTTCACTTACCAAATCTGTATTTATCTAAACACACCAATAACAGACATGGGAATGATTCTGAGTGGCACTTACAGTGTCGGATTGGGGCATGTAGGGCCCACCGGTGGAATGCTGTTGTATGGGCCCATGTTATGGGTGTGGCCAGTATGCAAAGGGGGTGTGGCCTGCCACCTCATTGGTTTGACTAACCATTAGAGTGTGCAACGTTTGGGCTCCTTTATGAATATATATAGTAAATTCAGCTGAGCTGCTGCATGCATGATAATGTACCAGATTAATAACAGATTAGTAACAGCAATGCACTGTAGAAAATACACCATAGTCCGGTATAAGGTAACATATGTATAATGTATAATTCAAGTGCACAATCTGGAACCTGATCCTTAGAGCAGAAGGTGGGATCCCAGGCAGTAGGGCCCACCGGTGGTTTCCCCTGTTACTCCTGTGGGCCAGTCCAAGCCTGGGCACGTAATGGTAAATGCCCCAGCGTCTATTGGTGGTTGGCGTCTGTGAGTTTATATGACTGGCATACTAACTCCTTCCCTTTTGTACATCTGTGTGGCTGAATGTGCAAGGGCTGAGACGCCCACTTTTCACACCCGAGCACGCTGTAATATTGATTGGTGCTTCCTTATACAACACCATCATTGGCAGGTGCAATGTCTCCATCTGACCACGGGCTATGCTTGCGGCTGTGCATCTGTCTGTCAATGCAGCCGCTTGCAGTGACATGTTTGCAACACTCCCACAAAACTCACCCTGAATGGCCCATTTCTGTGTGTACTAGTAGTCACCACCAGGAACACCTGTCACTTTTCTGCCACCTTTCTGATACCATCTGTCCCGTTCACAACAGCACCTTTGTGCGTACACTTTACATAACGCATGTGTTGTGAAACACTCCCATAATACAGCCAGTGAATGGACCATTATTGTGATCACTAACAGCCACCTCCCAGTCATTGCCCAGGAACGCCCAGGCCTTTTCTACCACACTTCCGTTACCGCTGATCACAACAGCACCTTGGCATACCTTCAAACATATAGATTCTCAACCCAGGACTCCTGAGTGCGCCGAAGGCACACAAGTCTACAAAGGGTGTGTGGCTTCACCGGAATGCAGCAATTGCGAGGCGCAGTTCCAGTTTTCCATCACTGTGAGGGCCTGCCCAGCACTGTGGGTTCTGCTGGCATGCCTCCAGACCCTCTCTTCCATGCAGCATATATTCACCACTGCTTTCCTAAGCAGAGCATCATGTGACAAGGTTCCTAACAGCTCCCCACCTCAGGACACTGCAGCCTGCATGTGGGACAGCAGGACAGTGCCCACAAATGGGACTGCCCCGCAAAAATTGGGACAGTTGGGAGGTACTGTATGCCTTTGTGCACACACTCAGGGTAAAATATGCGCCGTAGGAGATTTCAGAGATTTGCATGCATGCATGCGCAGTTGAAAATAATCGTTGAACTACATTAATACTGGTATTGTGAGCAGCTCACACTGTACAGGTACACCACCGATTTTCCGGCATCCTCGGTTCCAGTGCCGTGACGGATTATCGATTTTGCCGGATTAACGGTGGAAACTAATTTTGCACCTTCAGAACATTTCTAAAGCTGTGTCTTCCGTCCATGTGCGGTACTTGCTGTGACCTTGGACGCCATAACAGCCCCACTGATGTTTGCTGTGTCACCTGCAGTGTCCGTGGAAGCTGTACCCACTGAAACTTGCGCGTATTGCGTGTGACGCCCATGCGCAGAAAATGTTCCGGATTAAAGGATGTCCCTAACCCCCTTTAATCCGGACAAATCAAAATTGTCCGGATTAAAAGAGGTTCCGGATCATCGGTTGCCGTAAAATCGGTGGTGTACCTGTACTAATTGTTTATACCGACATGAGCTTATCATTCGGGGTGTACTGTAGTTCTTTAAGAAATGTTGTTGTTAGTGAATGTTACATGGTAAATGAACAAGCCACCAGCTATTCCCAGACACACAGAAATTACTGGGTGTGCAGTCATTGTCCTTTTTCTGCCAAATCAAATAACTAAGTGACCTAGAAATAGTTACAATGCACATTTTGTAAACACACAAGTTAAAATGTTATTAAATAGAAGTGATGATTTACAGCACTGAGAAGTATTTTATGTTTGTCATATTATACCAGTTATCTCCGAGTCTAAGACAGGCCCCAGCTCCTTCTCCTCCATGATGCGGTGTTGCCACAACAGTTACCCTTTATACATTTGGACGAGATGCAGCAATGAAACAGAGTCTGTAGAGCATTGCTTATTCTGTGCCAAAGCAGTAATAAACCTTAACATCAGGTATATGTACTCGGACATTTTTTAAAGGGGCAATTACTTACAAAGCATGGTTTTACCTTTACAAAAACATCCGAGTTAGGCCGGCATCCCACACGGACGCCGAATTGGGCGGCATTATATCCGGCCCCATATATTTTGTTATTATGGTGGAGAGTAAGATCATGGCTGGCACACTTACTACACGGCTGTGGCATGTCAATAAGAGCATACATGTAGCATAAATTGAAAGGAACGTCTCACATTAGTCCAGTTGCATGGAACACACAAAGAAACATGCAAACACAAAACATTCTATACAACACAAATACATACAGTAAGTATTGTATAGACTGGATGATTTCACCCAGAGAGATAAATATACATTATAGTCTTAATAATAGGGTTACGGTACATCTACCCACCACATTAATTAAACCAACTTGCTTCAAAATGACAAAATGATAGGAAGATATGGGCTAGTGCACTGGGAATATAGGGGTAAATGTATGAAGCAGTGATAAGTGTCGAGAAGTGAGCCTGTGGAGAAGTTGCCCATAGCAACCAATCAGCTTCTCCATACAATTGTATAGGATGCAAATTATAAATGTTACTTCAACGCTGATTGGTTGCCATAAGCAACTTCTCCACTGGCTCCACTCTTATCACTGCTTCATACATTTACCCCATAGGGAGGTCTAACAAATTAGAGAATACAATGAAATGGAGGGAACATGGTCAGCAGTGGAAAATCATGACTGAAGCCAATTGAACACAATGGGCCTTATGGAGGCCTGATTCATATTTGTACGCAAACCTGATGGCTTGCATACAAATACGATGAATGAGGGTCAATGCAGGCACATCCAGAATAAGACTTGCAATGCCGCTCACAGCCCCATCAGCTGCAGCATGTGCATTTCGGGCCGAAGCAGGTGTGGCACCTGGCACCATCCTGACGTCCCCGTTTTGAAGGGATGACAGGTCCAGGGTCTGCATTGTCGTCTTCCTGGAGCCTGGTGTCCGGATTCTATGGTCAGCCTGAGTAAGCTTCAGTTTACGCAGGACGGTTGGTGCTTGCAACCATTGCGAATAGTGACGGATCATCGCGATGGTGATCCAGAGCTGTGTCCTCAGAGATTTCCTGGCCTCTCAGTAGCTCCTGCAACGGCTACCTTGCACAACCCCATGGGCCTTGCAGCCGGTCGATGGTGTCTGAGATGATCTGATGCTGCATCCTAGGACGCAGCTCGGATCAGCAATGCATGCAGGAGACGTGATGCCTCCTGCTGCATTACCATATTACAGCTTTCAGGTAAGCAGGAGCGATAGCAACTCCAACAACATCTGAATCAGGCACTGTGTGCAGTTGCAGCAGAACTTTGTGTACTATAAGCATAAAGCTATTAAATGAACATGATTATTATAATGTAATATTTTGCTTGTAAGATTCTTGCAACAAAAAAAAAACTACTGTACTGACTTATTAAAATATAACAGAAGCTAGTGTGAAATATAGCCTGCATGAAAATAATGGTACAGAGCCCCAAGAAATGGCTGCATTGAGTAGTACTAGGGCTACAGATAGGTGAAAGGGGCACAATAGGAACATTGTTTCGTAGGTGTTAATACATCATGAATAAATAGTCATGTAACAGTGTGACAAATTAGGCTTCTTGAGGGGTGGTATTCATGTGACCGGCGGTCGGGAGACCGACGGTTACATGACCTCCACCAACATCCTGCCCCCTCACTATCCCGATGGTCGGCATGCCGACGAACATGGACTATTTCCACTCGTGGGTGTCCACGACACCCATAGATTGGGAATAGAACCCGTGGCGACCGCAGGTCGCCACCAAGCCCGCAGCGTAGCGAGCGCAGCAGGCCCGCAAGGGGCTTGCAGCACTCGCCCCTCCCCGTCGGGTTCCCGGCATCGGTAGGCTGCCGGAATCGGTATGTTGTCTGGCGGTCTCCGGACCGCTGATCAGCCATACTGCACCCTTCTTGAGAGATGCTCAAGATGGGCTGACATGACCAGGATTGCCTGGCTCACATGAAATGCAAGCCAGGCCATTAATGTAACTACAGATTTTGCTGGCTGAGAAGATATAGGAAACTATGGGGGTTATTCAGGTTTGTTAGCAACCAAAAAAGCACACTACTCTGCATTCATTCATTTTTACACTGCAATTTACAAACCTGAATAAGACCCTATAAGGAGTAGTAGAAACTGACCAGGGGGGGGGGGGGGGGGGGGTTGGTGGAGGGTGTCAATTATCAAACAGTAAATTACCATAGCTGAGAAAAATGGGCAGATTTATAAATAGCCTTGCAAACAGTAGAAATTGGAACGTGTCCCTCTTTTCGGCAAGACATTATTTAGACTAGGATTGTACAGCCGGCTGCACAGTCAACCATCCTCTTGTCGTAGTTTTCTAACAAGCATTTTCTGACTAATTTAAAAACGCCTTGGAGAAGCATTGATTGCAGCCTCCAAAACACATAGGGGGTCATTCCGAGTTGATCGCTCGCTAGCAACTGTTTGCAGCGCTGCGATCAGATAGTTGCCGCCTATGGGGGAGTGTATTTTCGCTTTGCAAGTGTGCAAACGCTTTTGCAGCCAACGGCACAAAAAAGTTTTTGCAGTTTCTGAGTAGCTCTGGACTTACTCATCCGCTGCGATAACTTCAGTTTTTTTGGTCCCTGAATTCACATCAGACACCCGCCCTGCAAACGCTTGGAAATGCCTGCATTTTGCCAAACACTCCCAGAAAACGGTCAGTTGACCCACAAATGCCCTCTTTCTGTCAATCACCTTGCGATCAGCTGTGCGAATGGATTCTTCGTTAAATCCATCGCCCAGCACCGACCCGTACGACGCACCTGCACATTGCGGTGCATACGCATGTGCAGTTTTGCCGAGATTTAACCTGATCGCAGTGCTGCAAAAAGTTGCTAGCGAGCGATCAACTCGGAATGACCCCCATAGATCCTGAGCATGGGATACTATCTTTTCTATTATTTGGGGAGGATTATTGAAAAAATATTTCAATTACAATTGAGATTCAATGTGTATCTTCTTCCACGTGTACAAAAGTCCATAGCAAATAAAGGTCACAGGCCAACACTAAACTCATTGACTCCTCAGGCAGGTCACACTATTTGAAGACTCTGTCCTTGATACCCTCTGGACTATATCCACAGATGTGAACACAAACATTACAGCTCATCTCATTCCAATGAAAACAACTTTGGTCAGAAATGCCCTGTGCACCAAGATTAATCATTTATAATCAACCTTTTCAGAATATATGTATAACGATAGATGATTTTACTACGAAACCCTATTATTTATGTATGTTTGTGTGATCAGGTCAAGTCCTGCCCATTTCCCTTATTTTCAGAATAGAGGTGAAAGGTACACTATCCTGGAAGTATCTACAGAGTCACAGATAGAATTGCTCAGAGGTATTTTTAACTGAACATCATCACTAGTTGTAAACATATGGGTGTGACGCACATTACCTAACTAGAGACACATCTTGGGATGCCAATGCTGAAATAGGACCGCTGGAAAATCTTACTGGGGGGTTATAGCTGCAATGTCATGACTTTGTTATTCTGTATCTGGTTTGGTTATATAGTCAGTTTAAGAAAGGAGAGAGCCTGCGTGCAGTCTCTTTGTGGCTTCTCCTCTCTCTCTCTCTCTCTCTCTCTCTCTCTCTCGCTTGCGGCAAAGGCGTGTAGGCTCTGACAGTGTGCCAGAGACTACTGAACACACACAGGGTCCACTGGGAAAATGCAATGGTTGTGGCGAAGGGCAAAGAAAAGGCATACAGATGTGCCCTCATACATCTTGCTTGGCGTGAGTGAGCTGACAGGTCCCGTGCCAGCAGCGCACGCAGGGGGGGTTTCCGAGTACCTGGAAACCCTCCCTGATGAGCCAAATGTTTAATTACTGAGACAGCATTGTCTCCGTCTCAGCAAAAGCCGCGATCGTGACTGCAACGGGGGAACTGCTACAGGAGCAGCAGCAGCAGAGAGCTACAGCACATAGCTCACTGAAGTGCATAGTGAAAGTTCGGGGGGAGCTGCTGGCTGTGGAAGCTCAGCCACAGCAGCTCCCTCCCTCCTCACAAAACTCGCGCTCCCAGCCCCTGGTGGTATGTGTATACCACCATAAATGTATAAATGTATCCTGTATGACTGAGATGCAGTATATATATATATATATATATATACACACATACACACTGCTCAAAAAAATAAAGGTAACACTAAAATAACACATCCTAGATATGAATGAATGAAATATTCTTATTAAATACTTTGTTCTTTACATAGTTGAATGTGCTGACAACAAAATCACACAAAAATGATCAATGGAAATCAAATTTATTAACCCATGGAGGTCTGGATTTGGAGTCACACTCAAAATTAAAGTGGAAAAACACACTACAGGCTGATCCAACTTTAATGTAATGTCCTTAAAACAAGTCAAAATGAGGTTCAGTAGTGTGTGTGGCCTCCACGTGCCTGTATGACCTCCCTACAATGCCTGGGTATGCTCCTGATGAGGTGGCGGATGGTCTTCTGAGGGATCTCCTCCCAGACCTGGACTAAAGCATCCGCCAACTCCTGGACAGACTGTGGTGCAACGTTGCGTTGGTGGATGGAGCGAGACATGATGTCCCAGATGTGCTCAATTGGATTCAGGTCTGGGGAACGGACGGGCCAGTCCATAGCATCAATGCCTTCATCTTGCAGGAACTGCTGACACACTCCAGCCACATGAGGTGTAGCATTGTCTTGCATTAGGAGGAACTCAGGGCCAACCGCACCAGCATATGGTCTCACAAGGGGTCTGAGGATCTCATCTCGGTACCTAATGGCAGTCAGGCTACCTCTGGCGAGCACATGGAGGGCTGTGCGGCCCCCCAAAGAAATGCCACCCCACACCATTACTGACCCACTGCCAAACCGGTCATGCTGAAGGATGTTGCAGGCAGCAGAACGTTCTCCTTGGCGTCTCCAGACTCTGTCACGTCTGTCACATGTGCTCAGTGAGAACCTGCTTTCATCTGTGAAGAGCACAGGGCGCCAGTGGCGAATTTGCCAATCTTGGTGTTCTCTGGCAAATGCCAAACGTCCTGCACGGTGTTGGGCTGTAAGCACAACCCCCACCTGTGGACGTCGGGCCCTCATACCACCCTCATGGAGTCTGTTTCTGATCGTTTGAGTAGACACATGCACATTTGTGGCTTGCTGGAGGCAATTTTGCAGGGCTCTGGCAGTGCTCCTCCTGTTCCTCCTTGCACAAAGGCGGAGGTAGCGGTCCTGCTGCTGGGTTGTTGCCCTCCTACGGCCTCCTCCACATCTCCTGATGTACTGGCCTGTCTCCTGGTAGCGCCTCCATGCTCTGGACACTATGCTGACAGACACAGCAAACCTTCTTGCCACAGCTCACATTGATGTGCCATCCTGGATGAGCTGCACTACCTGAGCCACTTGTGTGGGTTGTAGACTCCGTCTCATGCTACCACTAGAGTGAAAGCACCGCCAGCTTTCAAAAGTGACCAAAACATCAGCCAGAAAGCATAGGAGATGAGAAGTGGTCTGTGGTCACCACCTGCAGAACAACTCCTTTATTGGGGGTGTCTTGCTAATTGCCTATAATTTCCATCTGTTGTCTATTCCATTTGCACAACAGCATGTGAAATTGATTGTCAATCAGTGTTGCTTCCTAAGTGGACAGTTTGATTTCACAGAAGTGTGATTGATTCGGAGTTACATTGTGTTGTTCAAGTGTTCCCTTTATTTTTTTGAGCAGTGTATATATATATATATATATATATATTATACTGTGAATATATATATATATATATATATATATATGTGTGTGTGTGTATTTATGTGTGTGTGTATATATATATAAAAACATATATATATATATATATATGCGTGTGTGTATGTATATATATATATATATATATATATATAGAAACAAAAAGTTCAGCACTCACCAAAATGAGCTCACTTATCCTCACAACATCAATGAATAAATGATGGGGGTTTAGTTAGTGAATTGGCTAATGCACGGAAGCCTGCATACCGCTCGCCAAGGTACCCCACCTTCATGCAGGTCCTACACTATCACAAAATCATAAAAAACTTTGTTCATGCACCCCAATTATCTTAAACCTGTGTCAGCTGCCCTTTAGTAATTTATCAGCCAGTGTCAGGTGACTAGTGTACCTTTTAAAAGCCATGCAGTTCATGGCAGGTACACCTTACACCAAGTGGGCATATTTGCAGTTATATTATGTGATACATTTGCCGGGTTTTAATTTTTATGATTTTGTGATAGTGTAGAACCTGCATGAAGGTGGGGTACCTTGGCGAGCGGTATGCAGGCTTCCGTGCATTGGCCAATTCACTAACTAAACCCCCATCATTTATTTATTGATGTTGTGAGGATAAACGAGCTCATTTTGTGAGTGCTGAACTTTTTGTTTCTATATTTTTGAGTAGGTGGCCACGGGCTACATGCACCCCACCCTATTAGTGGCGAGTGCGGATACTGCACCCCGCTTCTGGGGTGGCGTGTGCTGTGATTTTCTATTTGCTGGTATATATATATATATATATATATATATATATATACATTGCTCAAAAAAAATACAATATATATATATATATGGAATCTGTATGGTTAACAAGTATACGGGATGCTGTCTGTAAGTATACGGACAGCAGCATCCTGTCTGTTGGAAGCGAAGCAGCGAGTCCCCTCGTGGGCTTGCTGCGCTCGCCACATGTTATATTCCCACTTGAGTGGAATACCCTGTGGATGTCGGGATTTTGTTTGATATTGTAACGGTGGTCGGAATTCTTGCGTAGGTCTCATGAACGGCGGGATCCCGACAGCCGGCGTTTTAACTGCATCCCATATATATATATATATATATATATATATATATATAGTGTGTGAGAATGTACGGCACTCAGGACTCCGGTAGTTAGGCGAAGCAAGCCCACATTTGACTGTCATGTGGGCTTGCTTCGCCTAATTACCGGAGTCCTGAGTGCCGTACATTCTCACACTAGAATCACCCTCTTGCACCAGAGGGCAAAGTAAGGGCACCGGACCGAGCTACTTGAGCACACGAGAGAGTGCCGGATCATCGTACAATTTTATATATATATATATATATATACACACACACACACACACACACACACACACATACACACCCACGGAAACCACTCTGGATAAATCCTGCGTTTGCCCCTGCGTGCAACTCCGTTAGGGCTGTAACACACACTCCGGTTTTTCCCGGATGGCAAAAAGCTGTACAAACTTTGTCCGGCTTTTTGCCATCCGGGAGAAACCGGCAATGTCTGTCACACAGGACGGCTTTGAGCCGTGTGTGATGCTGTGCGCATGCGCAGCATCAGACACGGCTTGAGAAAAAACCGTTGTGTGTGAAAGCTCCCCTTCACACACACGGTTTACTGGCTGCAAAGACGGCCCAGCGGCCGCCCTGCAGCCGGACCTTCCAGTGGTGAGACCCGGCTGCAACCCGGCAGCCGGGCCAGGGCCGTGCAGTGTGAAGGGACCCTACCCCTCACACTGTTAACTACAATGCCGGCACGGGAAAAAGCCGTCAGGCTTTTTCCCGGCCGGCAAAAGCCGGGTAGTGTGTTTTAGCCCTTAGTGTCTGGTTTGTATTTCTAGGTAAACACTGTAGCATACCATTGTGTACTGTATGCAGAAGCCACTCATGCATCCTACTTGATTCGTTTTGCTAATTAGATGCATTTTAATGGAAAAACGTGCACGCAAAGATGCTCGGCGTTACCAAGTCACGCAACTAAAAGGGCAGTTTAATGTGCAGGGAGGTTAGATGCAAGTGAACACGTGTACTTGCCTACCATTAAAAACTAGAGTCAGGCAGATTATAGTAGAATGCGCAGTGCAAAGTGTGGTGCACCGCTGAAGGGGCGTGTCATGCTCCACCCAGTGGGCGTGCCTAACTCCACATGTGGGCATATCAACACTTAAATAGTTGTTGTAAGATATTTCTATATAACATAATATAGCAATATATCTTCGGCAATATTGCAATTATTGGTACTAACATTGGGGGTAATTCAGATCTGTTCGCTGGGCTGAGTTTTTTACTGTCCTGCGTTCAGATAGTCGCCGCCTTGAGGGGGAGTGTATATTTGCCTTGCAAGTGTGCGATACTATGTGTACGCTGAGCTGCTAAAATCCACTTTGCGCAGCCCAGGACTTACTTATCTAGTGCAATCACATCAGGCTGATCGGGGCCGGAACTGACGTCAGACACCCTCCCTGAAAATGCTTGGGCACGCCTGCGCTTTTCCAAACACTCCCAGTAAACGGTCAGTTACCACCCACAAACGGCTTCCTCTTGTCAATCACCTTGAGAACACCCGAGCAAACTGACTTTTTGCACCATCCTGCCTCTGACCAGCAAAGCCCTTTGTTGTTGTCTGACGCATGTGTGCATTGGGGTGCATACGCATGCGCATTTAGTACCTGATCGCCCGGTGTGCGAAAACACACACCAGCGATCAGATCTGAATTTGCCCCATTGTTGCCTGCAATACTGGATTTCCTGTTTGCAACTATTTGCTGCAATATTTATTTTCTTCTCATATATTATAAATATGAGGCCTATTCAATAAATTCCAAATGCACTTTGACCTTGTGTGAATACTTACTTTAATCTCTTGGTAAAAAATTGTATTTTAAAACTTTTTGTGCATTTAACTAAAGATTACTAATAAAACATTACACAGCTCACACACACTAGCAGTTGAAATAAGAAGACACAGATCACAGGGGTCAGGCAAGCTGTATTCTCGACCACCAGGGGGTCCCGCAAGGTTTTGCAGAGAGTCGACAGCAGAGGATGATGAGCCAAGATTTCATAGTGACTGCAGTAAATCACTGTCCTTGTCCAGAAATTCCTTGGTGGTACCCTGGCTTCAGTGAAGAATCCAAAGAATCGGGAGACTTAATGTATACTGTAGGACAGCGGGAGATAAGTGCTTCCAACAGGACTCTCCCGCAGGATCCGGAAGGGTAGGTAACTATGAAAAGGCAGTACCTAGGTAGTGTTGTGGGTTCAGCACAGATATAGACTCCTTGAGGTACCAATGTATAAGAATATAATGTTAGTGGTAATAGCTCAGTTGATGGTGCTCTCAAGCGTCAAAGAAACACATATGGCATAGTTTAGGACAGAGAAGTAGACTCTATGGGGTATATTTACTAAGGAGTGAGTTTTTTAGACATGATGTTGCCCATAGCAACCAATCAGATTCCACTTAACATTTATCTAGCTGCTATTAGAAGATAATAATTACAATCTATTAAAGTCACACCTTAGTAAATATACCCCTTTGTGCTGAGGCACTCTTGTATGATAAATCTATTTAAAAATGTCAATCTTTATATGCATTAAAAAATAAGAAAACACCATCTCTCTTTTCACAAATTACACAATAAATGAACTGGGTCAATGTGTCACATACCGATAATTTCTCCAATTAATATAACACTTGAGAATACATAAAGAGTGTAAGTTATGGTTTGGAGAACATATTTAGTTATGTATCAGCCAGTTCTGTTGAATGGTTAACAATAGTGGGTGATGGATGGATCACCTTGTCAAACACAAATCCATTATGGCTGTCTTTATTGACAACAACAATATATGTACACTGTTAAAAATTTGAGGCAATATATTTTTTCCTAGGCGAAGTATTAAGGTACCTCCTCACGGTTATAAATATATGAGTATACTATTGGCTTTTGCAACCTCTACCAGTATCTTCAAGATCAGTCTGTATAATGGTGCCCATACACTTATGAGATTATCGGTACTAGCCTTCGATTTCGACCACATCTGTGAGAGAAATCTAATGATTGTATGCACAGTTTAGTACCTTTTGATGCAATGTGCGGGCACGCTGGTCGAATATCGCGTCTCAAGATATTATGTGCTGCACATAATATTTATCGAATTGCAGTGCGATCGCATGTGTTTCTAGAAACACATGCTATATCTCGCACTGCGATGTGCGATGGGCACCCGCCAGGAGCATTCAGACGCCGCTCCCACTTGGCGGTGACGTGCCCATCACGTGATTACCATGCGATCTATCGCATGATCGCATGGTAATCTTTTTGGCAGTTCAGGTGCGATTTCATCGCACCTGAACTGCCGGTGCGATGCCACGCGATGTCGCGTCGCGGGGCATCGCACAAGTGTATGGGCACCATAACACAGAATTGTCACAATAACTTACAATGGAACACTGTAAGTCAATATGGTGGTCATTCTGAGTCGATCGCTCGCTAGCAGTTTTTAGCAGCCATGCAAACGCATTGTCGCCGCCCACAGGGGAGTGTATTTTCGCTTTGCAGAAGTGCGAACGCCTGTGCAGCAGAGCGCCTGTATAAACATTTTGTGCAAAACAAGACCAGCCCTGTACTTACTCTTCATGTGTTGATGCTAACGTTGGAGGGTTGGCTTTTGACGTCACACACCCACCGTTCGCCCAGCCACGCCTGCGTTTTCCCTGGCACGCCTGCGTTTTTGTAAGCACTCCCTGAAAACGGTCAGTTGACACCCAGAAACGCCCCTTTCCGATCAATCTTCTTGCGGCCGCCAGTGCGAATGAAAACGTTGCTAGAACCTGTGCAAAACCACAAAGACCTTTGTGCTTGTACGTTGCGCGTGCGCATTGCGGTCCATACGCATGCGCAGAAACGTTGATTTTTAGCCTGATCGCTGCGCTGCGAACAACGGCAGCTAGCGATCAACTCGGAATGACCCCCACTATGTATGAGTCTATATTCTCTATTCTCTGAGAAAGAAACTAACCAACATATCTATGCGCATAATTAAGAGGCTCACATTCTATCCATGGGACGTATGTATAGTACCATATAAAGAGTTTGCTTAAAAATAGAGTATAGTCAAAAAGAGGCTCATATGTTCTCTGTCTTGTTTACGGCCCCCCAGTGTGTCCTATTAGACAGTACACAGGAGGATGAGGGCCAGTGATGTGCGGTGAGGTAAATGGATGGGGAGGCACTGGCAAATACCAAAGCCAGACTTACACACACACATATATGAACCCAAGGGTTCATGTGGGCATTATACACATGTGCAGCAGTGGGGGAGGGGGCACTGCCTCACCTGCCATAGACTTTTTACTCCAGAGTTTTGACTATAAAAATTATTAGAATAATACAAAGAAGATATTTCTAATATAGTCTTTGTATTTTTCATATACTTTATATAGTCAAAGCTCTGGTGTATACGTTAGTATGACAGGAAAGGCTCTGCCTCACTTTCCTCACACCACCGCACGTCACTGGTTAGGGTACAACTGTGAAGTATGAAGGATCTGCTGTTGGGCAGGGAGTGTGGCCCGACACCCTGATGGTTAGAAAACCAGTGCAGGGTATAGGGGGAAAACCGCACAATGAGAGTCCTTCCAGAATATACAAAGTACGAATACACAGTAAAGAATTTGCATGAAATTATGTATAAGGTACTGTATATAGCATTAGCAACCAGTGCAGTGGCGGATTTAGCGGGGGGGCGATTAGGGCGAACGCCCCCCCTACACATACCGGCACCGGGATGGAGGCCGGGTCCCGCCGCGGTGTTGGGAACGGGGTGGAGAGCGGTGCAGCGCGGCGGGGGAAGGGGAGAGAGAGCGTCCTGACGCACGTACAGGGAGGAGGGGGCGTGGTCAGAACAGAGGCCGGCGGGGACAGGCTACAGTGATTGTGTACACTGCTGCCTCTGCCGTCCGTTCTCTGAGGAGACAGAGAAGGGACGGCAGAGGCAGCAGTGTACACAATCACTGTAGCCTGTCCCCGCCGGCCTCTGTTCTGCCCACGCCCCCTCCTCCCTGTACGCGCATCAGGACGCTCTCTCTCTTCCCTTCCCCCGCCGCGCTGCACCGTTCTCCACCCCGTTCCCAACACCGCGGCGGGAGCCGTACCCGGCCTCCATCCCAACTCCTCATGTTGCTGCGGAGTCGGACTCGAAAATACGAGTAGGTGTCAATGTATGCCATGTCTCCTCCCCTCCAAGCTAAAGTGTGTGTGTGTGTGTGTGTGTGTGTGTGTGTGTGTGTGTGTGTGTGTGTGTGTGTGTGCCATATCTTCCACCCCCCCCTTCTCCTCCTAGCTAAAGTGTGTGTGCCACGTCTCCCCTCCTAACTAAAGCGTCTGTGTTCCATGTCTCCCCCCTCCCCTCCTAGCTAAAGTGTCTGTGTGCCATTTCTCCCCCCTCTTCTCCTAACTAAAGTGTATGATATGTCTCCCCTCCTAGCTAAAGTGTGTGTGTGCCACGTCTCCCTCCCTCCCCCCTGTGTTTTTTTTTCCTCGCTGCCCCAGTGTAAGTTAATAAGGGGGTAGGATTCCCCTTGCCCCCAGTGCCTGCATTATTTTGGCTCATTCAGTGTGCTACAATGTGAATTTCGGCTCATTCTGCGTGCTGTAATGTGAATTTCGGCTCATACAGTGTGCTATAATGTGAATTCCGGCTCATTCTGCGTGCTATAATGTGAATTTTGGCTCATTCTGCGTGCTATAATGTGAATTTCGGCTATTTCGGTGTGCTATAATGTGAATTTCGGCTCATTCAGTGTGCTATAATGTGAATTTCAGCTCATTCAGTGTGCTATAATGTGAATTTCAGCTCATACAGTGTGCTATAATGTAAATTTCGGCTCATTCAGTGTGATATGTGAATTTCGGCTCATTCTGCGTGCTATAATGTGAATTTTAGCTCATTCTGCGTGCTATAATGTAAATTTCGGCTCATTCGGTGTGCTATAATGTGAATTTCGGCTCATTCAGTGTGCTACATTGTGAATTTCAGCTCATACAGTGTGCTATAATGTGAATTTCAGCTCATACAGTGTGCTATAATGTGAATTTCGGCTCATTCAGTGTGCTACAATGTGAATTTCGGCTCATTCAGTGTGCTACAATGTGAATTTCAGCTCATACAGTGTGCTATAATGTGAATTTCAGCTCATACAGTGTGCTATAATGTGAATTTCGGCTCATTCTGTGTGCTATAGAAACATAGAATTTGTCGGCAGATAAGAACCACTTGGCCCATCTAGTCTGCCCCTTTTTTTTTTACATTATTTTTATCTCTAACCTTATTTGTTCCTTATTTCTTTGTAAGGAGATCCTTATGTCTATCCCATGCATGTTTAAATTGCCCTACTGTCTTAGCCTCTACCACCCCTGATGGAAGGAATGGTGATTCGCCAGTCTGTATCACCAGTGCGCAGGGTTCTCTCCACTAACTGGCAACATTTTATTAGTAATGGCAACAATAGGAAATTTTAGAAGCGAACGGGAAGGGCATTACTAAATGGGAGGGGCTATGATTAGGGGGAGGAGTCATAATTCTTAAACCGCCCCCCCTAAAAGTTAAGTCTAGATCCGCCACTGAACCAGTGTGATTCAATGTGGGCCTGATTGATAGTGTCTATAGACTGAAAGAGAAAATAATGTTGATGCTCATCAGTTTTCTGGTAATCCAAGACTGATCCTCTGTGTTGGAACTTATAATGCCAAGGTTCCAATAATAGGTGGATAGATGGATGCGTGTTTCACCTGAGTAGAGGCTTGCTCACTAGACCATTTGCTTCAGCCTGTCCCTTCATTCAATAGAACAGTTAGGAGCTGATTGGTTGGCAGTTTATCTCTCTCCTGGGCTTAATACATTTGCCCCTTAAAGGGAGATTCTAATCTTGGAGAGAGATATAGTGGAAAGCAATAAAGTACCAGGCTGTCTGCTTCGAACTGCCATACGGGAGGCATTTGATATGCCGCTGTCGGGATCCCGGTGCTCACCATACCGATGCCGTAATCCCGACACCCAGCATACCAACAACTATTCTCCCTCTTGGGGTGTCCATGACACCCCTGGAGGGAGTATAAATAGCGTGGCGCGCGAGACTCACCACCGTGCTCGCAGCGAGCCAGCAAGGGGCTCTTTTGCACTCACCCCGCTGCCTGCATGCTGGGCGCAAGGGTCCCAAACGCCGGCATAACATACTACATCCCTGCCATAGTACAGGTCGTGTTTGAAAAATGACAGGAGCTGATTGGCTGGTACTTTATCTCTCTCCAAACCTTAGTTCATCTCCACCCTAACCTGTAGGTTTAGTATCCCTTATCCAAAATTCAAAATCCCACATTTGTGGGTCACCTGCTGAGATAATGACATATATATTATATATTATGAGTATATATAGGTATATTATATAGATATATAAAATATACCTATATAATAATATATAATGTAATATAATATACATATAATAGGATTTTGGTACTTACCGGTAAATCCTTTTCTCCTAGTCCGTAGAGGATGCTGGGGACTCCAAAAGGACCATGGGGTATAGACGGGATCCGCAGGAGCTTGGGCACACTAAAAAGACTTAATCTGGGTGTGAACTGGCTCCTCCCTCTATGCCCCTCCTCCAGACCTCAGTTATAGGAACTGTGCCCAGGAGAGACGGACATTTCGAGGAAAAGATTTTTGTTTAAACTAAGGGCTACCAACATACCAGCCCACATCACAAACATACCGTACAACCGGAGTAACTTTAAACCAGATAACAGTATGAATCAACAACAGCAACAAGCTGAAACAAGAAATACACATCCCGTGTATAAACAAATTTAACCTGCATGAAAAAACTGCAAGTAATAGTCCACACTGGGATGGGCGCCCAGCATCCTCTACGGACTAGGAGAAAAGGATTTACCGGTAAGTACCAAAATCCTATTTTCTCTTATGTCCTAGAGGATGCTGGGGACTCCAAAAGGACCATGGGGTTTATACCAAAGCTCCAGAACGGGCGGGAGAGTGCGGACGACTCTGCAGCACCGACTGAGCAAACGCAAGGTCCTCATCGGCCAGGGTATCAAACTTATAGAACTTAGCAAAAGTGTTTGAACCCGACCAAGTAGTTGCTCGGCAAAGCTGTAACGCCGAGAAGCCTCGGGCAGCCGCCCAAGATGAGCCCACTTTCCTGGTAGAATGGGCTTTTACTGACTTCGGCACCGGTAGTCCGGCCGAAGAATGAGCCTGCTGAATCGTACTACAAATCCAGCGTGCAATAGTCTGTTTTGAAGCAGGATGACCAATTTTGTTTGAAGCATACAAGACAAACAGCGCCTCAGTTTTCCTGGTAACAGCTGTCCTAGTGACGTAGATCTTCAACGCTCTTACAACATCCAGAGATTTTGGAATCGCCACGGCTTCCGTAGCCACCGGGACCACAATAGGTTGGTTAATGTGAAATGAAGAAACCACCTTCGGCAGAAATTGTTGGCGAGTCCTCAATTCCGCCCTATCCGAATGAAAAATCAAGTACGGGCTCTTATGAGATAAGGCCGCCAACTCTGACACCCGCCTGGCAGACGCCAGCGCCAATAGCATAACTACCTTCCAAGTGAGAAATTTCAACTCAACCTTACGCAAAGGTTCAAACCAGGAAGACATGAGAAACCGTAAGACCAGGGCCGGATTAACAATGGGGCGGATGGAGCTGCAGCTCCAAGCCCCCCATTGAAATTAGGCCACCAGGCTCCCATTCAATGCAGCCAGTGTTGACAGGGAAAAAATAAATCCTGTCATCACCAGCAGCTCAGCTCCCTCACCTCCCGGCTGCTCAGTCACCTCCACACCGAAGCAGCCGCTGGAGTTCCAACCAGCCCAGGCCCGGGGCCCCGTCTGAAAATCTTCCCCCAGCCCCTGACCATGCCGTGGCTCAGCACCCAGGTCCGTTCGAGACTCCGCCCCCATAATGCATGAAGCTCCGCCCCCAGCATCCAACATGGCACTGGCAGCAAGCCTCTTCACTATTTACCCTGTCTGGTGTGGACTGGAGCAGTACGTAGTAACTAGACAGCAGAAGAGCAAGGTACAGTAGGTGGTGGGGTGGTGTCTTAACTCCAGTGTATATGTTATGTAAGAGGACAGGGGGCATGAGTTAAATAATATAGAGGAGGGGACAGGAAGCTCAAGTTATATAAATATAAAAGGGGAATAGTGGGAATAAGTTAAATAAAGATATAAGGAGGAAGAGGGCTAAAAGTTCAGTATAAATGGGGTCAGGAGGCACAACTTAAATATAAAAGAAGGGATGTGGGTACAGCACAAATGAATACATACAGTATAATTGGTGACAACATAAATACTATATGTAAGAGCTTGTGGCATAAATTAATGAAACACACAGTAAAATATTATTTAAGATGAGATAGCGGCTTAAGTTAAATATGTAAGGGGAGCGTGCACAAGTTAATACCCCTTTTCCACTAGCTCAAAAAACACGGGTAAATGCACGGGGCCGCGCATTTATCCGTGTTTTTTGCAAGTGGAAAAGGGTCCCCCCGCAAAAACCCAGATCAAGTGACTCGTGAATCCTACCCGGGTAAATACCTGGGTAGGACACGGTAATGATCTGGGTAGGGTTGTAGTGTAAACGGGAGCTGTGTCGATGCGACACGGCTCCCGTTTACACTGTATGGAACGGCGGTGCTGGGAGATCCTGTGAACTTCCAGTGCCGCCCCTGCCGCGTCACTAGCAGCGTCACCAACCCGGCAATATGCCGGTTGGTGACTGCTGATGGGAAAGGGGACTGAACACGGGCCGCAGCCGTGTTGCACCCGTGTCAGGCTCCCGGCTGCGACCCTTGCTCATAGGTGGAAAAGGGGTAAATCACTATGTGAGGGGCAGGCGGCACAACTTAAATGTAAGTAGGGTGTGAGTGCAGGTGGCAGAAAAATATCTAAAGGAGTGAAAGGGGCAGTCTACTAGTGGCGGGATGTAATGCCGCCCGAGTCCGGCGGCTGAACTATTACTTTTTTCTCTGACGTCCTAGTGGATGCTGGGAACTCCGAAAGGACCATGGGGAATAGCGGGCTCCGAAGGAGGCTGGGCACTCTAGAAATATTTATGACTACCTGGTGTGCACTGGCTCCTCCCACTATGACCCTCCTCCAAGCCTCAGTTAGATCTTGTGCCCGGCCGAGGTTGGGTGCACACTAGGGGCTCTCCTGAGCCCTTAGAAAGAAAGTATAGATTTAGGTTTTTTATTTTCAGTGAGACCTGCTGGCAACAGGCTCACTGCAGCGAGGGACTAAGGGGAGAAGAAGCGAACTCGCCTGCTTGCAGCCGGATTGGGCTTCTTAGGCTACTGGACACCATTAGCTCCAGAGGGATCGACCGCAGGCCCAGTCCTTGGTGTTCGGTCCCGGAGCCGCGCTGCCGTCCCCCTTACAGAGCCAGAAGCAAGAAGAGGTCCGGAAAATCGGCGGCAGAAGACATCAGTCTTCACCAAGGTAGCGCACAGCACTGCAGCTGTGCGCCATTGCTCCTCATACACACTTCACACTCCGGTCACTGAGGGTGCAGGGCGCTTGGGGGGGGCGCCCTGAGCAGCAATAAAAACACCTTGGCTGGCAAAAATACCACAATATATAGCCCCAGAGGCTATATATGTGGTAAATACCCCTGCCAGAATCCAGAAAAAAGCGGGAGAATAGGCCGCGGAAAAGGGGCGGAGCTATCTCCTTTAGACACACTGGCGCCATTTTCTCTTCACAGTGCAGCTGGAAGAAAGCTCCCCAGGCTCTCCCCTGTAGTTTTCAGGCTCAAAGGGTTAAAAAGAGAGGGGGGGCACTAAATTTAGGCGCAATATTGTATATACAAGCAGCTATGGGGAAAAATTCACTCAGTTATAGTGTTAATCCCCACATTATATAGCGCTCTGGTGTGTGCTGGCATACTCTCTCTCTGTCTCCCCAAATGGCTTTGTGGGGTCCTGTCCTCAGTCAGAGCATTCCCTGTGTGTGTGCGGTGTGTCGGTACAGCTGTGTCGACATGTTTGAGGAGGAGGCTTATATAGTGACGGAGCAGATGCCGATAAATGTGATGTCGCCCCCTGTGGGGCCGACACCAGAGTGGATGGTTAGGTGAAAGGTATTAACCGACAGTGTCAACTCCTTACATAAAAGGGTGGATGACGTAACAGCTGTGGGACAGCCGGCTTCTTAGCCCGCGCCTGCCCAGGCGTCTCAAAGGCCATCAGGGGCTCAAAAACGCCCGCTCATTCAGATGGCAGACACAGATGTCGACACGGAGTCTGACTCCAGTGTCGACAAGGTTGAGACATATACACAATCCACTAGGAACATCCGTGACTTGATCCCGGCAATAAAAAATGTGTTACACATTTCTGACATTAACCTCTAAAAATGGGTTTTTATGTTTGGGGAGAAAAAGCAGGCAGTGTTTTGTTCCCCCATCAGATGAATGAATGAAGTGTGTGAAACGCGTGGGTTCCCCCTGATAAGAAACTGGTAATTTCTAAAAAGTTACTGATGGCGTACCTTTTCCCGCCAGAGGATAAGTTACGCTGGGAGATATCCCCTAGGGTGGATAAGGCGCTCACACGGTTGTCAAAATAGGTGGCACTGCCGTTTTAGGAACGGCCACTTTGAAGGTACCTGTTGATAAAAAGCAGGAGGCTATCCTGAAGTCTGTATTTACACACTCAGGTACTAGACTGAAACCTGCAGAGCGTGCTGCTGCAGCGTGGTCGGTGACCCTGTCAAACATACTAGTTTGCTAACATGAGAACATATTAAAGACGTCGTCTTATATATGAGGGATGCACAGAGGGATATTTTGCCGGCTGGCACCCAAAATGAATGTAATGTCCATTCTGTCAGGAGGGTATTAGAGACCTGTCACTGGACAGGTGATGCTGACTTTAAAAGGCGCATAGAGATTCTGCCTTATAAGGGTGAGGAATTATTTGGGGATGGTCTCTGGGACCTCGTATCCGCAGCAACAGCTGGGATGAAATATTTTTACCTCAGTTTTCCTCACAGACTAAGAAAGCACTGTATTATCAGGTACAGTCCTTTCGGCTTCAGAAAAGCAAGCGGGTCAAAGGCGCTTCCTTTCTGTACAGAGACAAGGGAAGAGGGAAAAAGCTGCACCAGTCAGCCTGTTCCCAGAATCATAATTCTTCTCTCGCTTCCTCTGAGTCCACAGCATGACGCGGGGGCTCCACAGGTGTAGCCAGGTACGGTGGGGGGCCGTCTCAAAAATTTCAGCGATCAGTGGGCTCGCTCACAGGTGGATCCCTGTTTCATTCAAGTAGTATTTCAGGGGTACAAGCTGGAATTCGAGATGTCTTCCCCCCGCCGTTTCCTCAAATATGCCTTGCCGACAACTCCCTCAGGCAGGGAGGCTGTGCTAGAGGCAATTAATAAGCTGTATTCCCAGCAGGTAATACTTAAGGTGCCCCTACTTCAACATGGACGGGGTTACTATTCCACACGGTTTGGGGTACCGAAACCGCATGGTTCGGTGTGACCCTTTTTTATATTTAAAATCCTTGAACACATACATAAAAAAATTCAAGTTCAAGATGGAATCGCTCAGGGCGGTTATTGCAAGCCTGGACGAGGGGGATTACATGGTATCCCGGGACATCAAGGATGCTTACCTGCATGTCCCCATTTACTATCCTCGCCAGGAGTACCTCAGATTTGTGGTACAGGATTACCATTACCAAGTCCAGACTCTGCCGTTTGGACTATACATGGCACCGAGGGTGTTACCAAGGTAATGGCCGGAATGATGATAATCCTTCGAAAAAGGGGAGTTTTTAATGATCCCGTACTTGGACAATCTCCTTATAAGGGCGAGGTCCAAGGAGCAGTTGCTAGTCGGGGTAGCACTATTTTGGAAAGTGCTACAACAGCACGGTTGGATTCTAAACAGTCCAAAGACACAGCTGTTTCCTACGACACGTCTACTGTTCCTGGGGATGGTTCTGGACACAGACCAGAAATAAGTGTTTCTCCCGGAGGAGAAAGCCAAGGAGCTGTCATCTCTAGTCAGAGACCTCCTGAAGCCAAAACAGTTATCGGTGCATCATTGCACGCGAGTCCTGGGAAAAATGATAGCTTCCTACGAAGCAATCCCATTCGGCAGGTTCCATGCAAGAACTTTTCAGGGGGACCTGTTAGACAAGTGGTCCGGATCACATCTTCAGATGCATCAGCTGATAACCCTGTCTCCAAGGACCAGGGTATCTCTACTGTAGTGGCTGCAGAGTGCCCATCTTCAAGAGGGCCGCAGGTTCGACATACAGGACTAGGTCCTAGTGACCATGGATGCCAGCCTTTGAGGCTGGGGGGCAGTCACACAGGGAAGAAGCTTCCAGGGACTTTGGTCAAGTCAGGTGACTTCCCTACATAAATATTCTGGAACTGAGGGCCATTTACAATGCCCTGAGTCAGGCAAGGCCTCTGCTTCAAAACCGGCCTGTCCTGATCCAATCAGACAACATCACGGCAGTCGCCCATGTAAACCAACAGGGCGGCACAAAAAGCAGGATGGCGATGGCAGAAGCCACAAGGATTCTCCGATGGGCGGAAAATCATGTGTTAGCACTGTCAGCAGTGTTCATTCCCGGAGTGGACAACTGGGAAGCAGATCTTCTCAGCAGACACGACTTCCACCCGAGAGAGTGGGGACTTCATCCAGAAGTCTTCCAAAGGATTGTACACCATTGGGAAAGGCCACAGGTGGACATGAAGGCGTCCCGCCTCAACAAAAAGCTATAAAAGATATTGCGCCAGGTCAAGGGACCTTCATGCGATAGCTGTGGACGCTCTGGTAACACCGTGGGTGTACCAGTCGGTTTATGTGTTCCCCCGTCTGCCTCTCATACCAAGGGTACTGAGAATAATAAGAAGGCGAGGAGTAAGAACGATACTCGTGGTTCCGGATTGGCCAAGAAGAGCCTGGTACCCAGAATTTCAAGAAATTATATCAGAGGACCCATGGCCTCTGCCGCTCAGACAGGACCTGCTGCAGCAGGGGCCCTGTCTGTTCCAAGACTTACCGCGGCTACGTTTTGATGGCATGGCGGTTGAACGCCGGATCCTAAAGGAAAAGGGCATTCCGGAGAAAGTCATTCCTACGCTGATTCAAGCCAGGAAAGATGTAACTACAAAACATTATCACCGCATATGGCGGAAATATGTTGCTTGGTGTGAGGCCACAAAAGGCCCCAACAGAGGAATTTCAACTAGGTCGATTTCTGCATTTCCTACAAGCAGGAGTGTCTATGGGCCTACATTTAGGCTCCATTAAGATACAGATCTCGGATCTGTCGATTTTCTTCCAGAAAGAATTAGCTTCAGTACCTGAAGTTCAGACATTGTGAAAGGAGTGCTGCATATTCAGCCCCCGGTTGTGCCTCCAGTGGCACCTTGGGATCTCAACGTGGTGTTGAGTTTCTTAAAATCACATTGGTTTGAACCACTAAAAACCGTGGATCTAAAATATCTCACGCGGAAAGTGGTCATGTTATTGGCCTTGGCTTCGGCCAGGCGTGTATCAGAATTGGCGGCTTTGTCATATAAAAGTCCTTATCTGATTTTCCATATGGATAGGGCAGAATTGAGGACTCGTCCCCAGTTTCTCCCTAAGGTGGTATCAGTTTTTCACTTGAACCAACCTATTGTGGTGCCTGCGGCTACTAGGGACTTGGAGGATTCCAAGTTACTGGACGTAGTCAGGGCCTTGAAAAATTATGTTTCCAGGACGGCTAGAGTCAAGAAAATTGACTCGCTATTTATCCTGTATGCACCCAACAGGCTGGGTGCTCCTGCTTCTAAGCAGACTATCGCTCGCTGGATCTGTGACACGATTCAGCAGGCGCATTCTGCGGCTGGACTGCCGCATCCTAAATCAGTGAAAGCCCATTCCACAGGGAAGGTGGGCTCATCTTGGGCGGCTGCCCGAGGGGTCTCGGCTTTACAACTTTGCCGAGCTGTTACTTGGTCAGGGGCAAACACGTTTGCAAAATTCTACAAATTTGATACCCTGGCTGAGGAGGACCTTGAGTTCTCTCATTCGGTGCTGCAGAGTCATCCGCACTCTCCCGCCCGTTTGGGAGCTTTGGTATAATCCCCATGGTCCTTTCGGAGTTCCCAGCATCCACTAGGACGTCAGAGAAAATAAGATTTTACTCACCGGTAAATCTATTTCTCGTAGTCCGTAGTGGATGCTGGGCGCCCATCCCAAGTGCGGATTGTCTGCAATACTTGTAAATAGTTATTGCTAACTAAAGGGTTATTGTTGAGCCATCTGTTGAGAGGCTCAGTTGTTTTCATACTGTCAAACTGGATATAGTATCACGAGTTGTACGGTGTGATTGGTGTAGCTGGTATGAGTCTTACCCGGGATTCAAAATCCTTCCTTATTATGTCAGCTCGTCCGGGCACAGTGTCCTAACTGAGGCTTGGAGGAGGGTCATAGTGGGAGGAGCCAGTGCACACCAGGTAGTCATAAATCTTTCTAGAGTGCCCAGTCTCCTTCGGAGCCCGCTATTCCCCATGGTCCTTTCGGAGTTCCCAGCATCCACTACGGACTACGAGAAATAGATTTAACGGTGAGTAAAATCTTATTTTTAAAGGGGCAATCACTTACAAGACATTTTTCCTTCTGGTTGCCCCTTTAAAAAAAAAACAGCAAAGTTCGCCCGCCAGACTCGAGCGACATTACATTCCTCCGCATGTGTTTCTTTCACAAGTTTTATGGTGATTTTCTTTAAACCAGGCTATTGCTGTTGGTTAATGAAGTATGTGCTAGAATGGACTTGTGTCGATAATCTGAAAGTGTAGTATAGAGGGGTGGAGTTCTCTCCTACTAAAGGTAATTTATGTTTCATAATATTGTAGATGATTACATTTATATACAGCACTGAGGTTGTGGGTCTGTGGAGTTTGTATTTTCTCCCCTTGTGTGAGTTTCCTCTGGGTACTCCGGTTTCCTCCCACAGGTTAATTGGCATACCTCCGCCAGTATCCCGGCAGTGAAATGACGAATGGGTGGGGGGGGGGGGGGCGAGCGCAACAAGCCCCTTGCGGTCGCTACAGGTTATATTCCCACTCTATGGGTGTTCTGGACACCCACGAGTGGAAATGGTCCCTGCTAGTCGGCATACCGGCGGTCAGGATTCTCGGGGTGGGATGTAGGAGGAGGTGATGTGACCGGCGGTCTCCTGACACCAAACTGGTCACATCACTAGTCTCACAACCAAAGCGTTTGTTACACCTCCTTCCAAGGCACACAATAGGCCTTTCATAAATTGCAGCTCCAGGCCCATGTGGACCTTAATCTGGCACTGCGTAAGACCACATCAAGATCCCATGGAGCTACAGGAGGCACAAACGGAGGATTGATATGCATTACTCCTTTTACAAAAATCTGAACCTCTGGGAGGACAGCTAACTCTTTTTGAAAGAAAATAGACAAAGCCGAAATCTGCACTTTGATGGAACCTAATTTCAGGCCTGCATCTACTCCCGCCTGTAAAAAGTGGAGAAAGCGACCCAAGTGAAAATCTTCCGCAGGAGCCATTTTAGACTCACACCAGGAAACATACTTTCTCCAAATACGGTGATAATGTTTCGCCGTAACCTCCTTCCTAGCCTTAATGAGAGTAGGAATGACCTCCCTGGGAATACCCTTACGAGCTAAGATCTGGCGCTCAACCTCCATGCCATCAAATGCAGCCGCGGTTAAGTCTGGAAACACGCATGGACCCTGCAACAACAGGTCCTCTCTTAGAGGAAGCGGCCAAGGATCTTCCACCAGTAATTCCTGAAGGTCCGGGTACCAGGCCCTTCTTGGCCAATCTGGAACGACAAGAATCGCCTGAACCCTTGCTCGTCGAATGATCCCCAGTACCTTTGGAATGAGAGAAAGTGGAGGGAACACATACACCGACTGGAACACCCACGGAGACACCAGGGCATCCACTGCACTGGCTTGGGGGTCCCTTGACCTGGAACAATACCTCGGGAGCTTCTTGTTGAGACGAAATGCCATCATGTCGATCAACGGAATTCCCCAACGTTTTGTCACCTCTGCAAATACCTCTTGGTGAAGAGCCCACTCTCCCGGATGGAGATCGTGTCTGCTGAGGAAATCTGCTTCCCAGTTGTCCACTCCCGGTAGGAAGACTGCTGACAGGGCGCTCACGTGTTGTTCCGCCCAGCGAAAGATTCTTGTGGCCTCCGCCATTGCCGCTCTGCTCCTTGTTCCGCCTTGACGGTTTATATGTGCCACCGCTGTGATGTCTGACTGTACCAGGACAGGTCGACCCTGAAGAAGGCTTCTTGCTTGCAGCAGGCCGTTGTAAATGGCTCTTAACTCGAGAACATTTATGTGGAGACAGACTTCCTGGAGCGACCATTTCCCCTGGAAGTTTCTTCCTTGGGTGACTGCGCCCCAGCCGCGGAGACTTGCATCTGTTGTCAGAAGTACCCAATCCTGGATACCGAACCGGCGTCCCCCCAGGAGGTGATGACTTTGTAGCCACCACAGGAGAGAAATTCTGGCTCTGGGAGATAGACTTATCTTATGTGCAGGTGAGACCCGGACCATTTGCTCAGCAGGTCCCACTGAAACACCCGGGCATGAAACCTGCCAATGGAATGGCCTCGTACGCCGCAAAGATTTTCCCCAGAACCCGAGTACAGTGATGGATTGACACACTCGTCTGCCTCAGAAGTTCCCTGACCATCGTCTGCAGTTCCAGAGCCTTTTCTTCTGGAAGAAATACTTTCTGTAAATCCGTGTCCAGAATCATGCCCAGAAAAGGCAGCCGAGTGGTCGGAATCAACTGAGATTTTAGCAAATTGAGTACACTACCGTGCTGTCGCAGAACCGACAGTGACATATCTACACTTCTCAGCAACCGTTCCGTGGACCTCGCCTTTATCAGGAGATCGTCCAAGTACGGGATAACTGTAACCCCTTGTTTGCGAAGGAGAACCATCATTTCCGCCATGACTTTGGTGAAAATCCTCAGAGCCGTGGAAAGCCCAAACGGCAACGTCTGAAATTGGTCATGAGAATCCTGTATCGCAAACCTGAGGAAGGCCTGATGCGAAGGATATATCGGGACATGTAAGTAGGCATCCTTTATGTCGACTGATGCCATAAAATCCCCCCCTTCCAGGCTGGCAATTACCGCTCGAAGAGATTCCATCTTGAACTTGAAAACTTTCAAGTATGGATTGAGGGATTTTAGATTTAGAATTGGTCTGACCGAACCGTCCGGTTTCGGCACAACAAAGAGGCTCGAGTAGAACCCCTCCCCCGTTGGGACGAGGGAACGGGAACAATGACCCTCTGTAGACACAATTTTTGTATCGCTGCCAGCACCACCTCCCTGTCCGGAAGAGCTACTGGTAATGCCGAAATGAAGAACCGGTGAGGGGGTATCTCCCGAAACTCCAGTTTGTATCCCTGAGACACAATCTCTAGGACCCAAGGATCCAGGTCTGATTGAATGCAGGAAGAAAATTTACCAAATGAATGGAAGATCGGGCGCTTATCGGTGCTGTGTTTCTAATGCTGCTGCTATAATATTTGGGGATAGTTACACCCCAACCACACATCAGAAAAATACAAGAGAAAGATAGCAGCGCTAAATGAATTATTGTGAGCAATTAATGATGCAAAGGATTGAGTGATAAACTAGTTATACAATTTAATAAAAATATTAATAGTAACAACGGCCTTTAAGTAAAAAAATGGATACATATCCATGAAACAATTAAAAACAATTCATGTGGGTCAAATGAAATGATTGACTGCCTAGCACATTAACATCCGTTCCTGATGTAGAAACCTGGAAATTTAGCAGATGGAGACAGACTGACGGCGCAGTCACACCAATACACTTTACCCAGAACCGCTAGAGGTGTAGTCCCTTTAAGAACGTCACTGATGTCTTAGCTTCCAATCAGCCAGATTCGGGATCCTCATTTAGTACGGTGTCCTCTTTGTAAAGATGGGGTAGATGGTGCTCCTTAATCAGGAAATAGTTGTCTCGATTGAACTGCACCTCTAGCGGTTCTGGGTAAAGTGTATTGGTGTGACTGCGCCGTCAGTCTGTCTCCATCTGCTAAATTTCCAGGTTTCTACACCAGGAACGGATGTTAATGTGCTAGGCAGTCAATCATTTCATTTGACCCACATGAATTGTTTTTAATTGTTTCATGGATATGTATCCATTTTTTACTTAAAGGCAGTTGTTACTATTAATATTTTTATTAAATTGTATAACTAGTTTATCACTCAATCCTTCGCATCATTAATTGCTCACAATAATTCATTTAGCGCTGCTATCTTTCTCTTGTATTTTTCTGATTGAATGCAGACCTGACTGAATATTTGTAGACGGCCCCCCACGGTCCGGACTCCCCCAGGGAAGCCCCAGCGTCATGCGGTGGACTTGGTAGAAGCAGGGGAGGACTTTTAGTCCTAGGCGCCTGACACTGCAGGTGGTTTCCTTCCCCTTCCTCTACCTTTTGAAGCGAGGAAGGACGAACCTTTTCCACGCCTGTATTTATTGTGACGAAAAAACTGCATTTGCTAATGTGCCTTTTTCTGTTGTGTGGGAACTTAAGGAAGAAAAGAGGACTTACCCGTAGTCGCGGTCGAGACCAGGTCAGCCAAGCCATCCCCAAACAAGACAGTACCTTCCATAACGCTTCCATAGCCCTCTTGGAGTCGGTACCAGCATTCCATTGATGGATCCACAACGCCCTCCTGGCTGATATCGACATGGCATTGGTTCTTGAACCCAAGAGACAGACGTCCCTCGCCGCATCCTTCAGGTAATCTGCAGCGTCCTTGATATAACCGAGAGTCAAAAGGACATTATCTTTATCAAGGGTATCCATATCATTAGCTAAATCCTCAGCCCATTTAGCAACAGCACTACTCACCCATACCGACGCCACAGCAGGTCTGAGCAGCGCACCCGAATCAGCGAAAATGGACTTCAGAGATGTCTCCAGCTTGCGATCCGCCGGATCTTTGAGAGCTGACGTGTCAGGAGACGGAAGTGCCACTTTCTTAGACAAGCGAGATAGAGCTTTGTCAACATTTGGAGACGACTCCCATTTTTTCCCTGTCATCAGAAGGGAAAGGATACGCCATGTAAATCCTCTTGGGAATCTGCCACCTCTTGTCCGGCGACTCCCAAGCCTTTTCACAAAGAGTATTCATTTCATGAGAGGGGGGAAACTTCACCTCAGGTTTTTTTCCCTTGAACAAGCAAATCCTTGTTTCCAAATCCACATTTCATCAGAAATGTGTAAAACATCTTTTATAGCCACAATCATGTATTGAATACTCTTAACTAATCGTGGATGTAAAGCAGCCTCAGTGAAATCGACCTCGGAATCAGAGTCCGTGTCGGTATCAGTATCTACCACTTGAGTAAATGGCCGCTTTTGCGACCCGGATGGGGTCTGAACCTGAGACAAAGCCTCTTCCATGGACTTTTTCCACTCCTGCATCTGTGACTCAGACTTATCTAACCTCTTTGATAAAGAAGCAACATTCGAATTTATCGTACTGAGCAATGCGAGTAAATCAGGTGTCGGCTGCGTCGACAGTCCCAAATCTAGCCCCGCATCCGCTCCCCCAATAACCTCCTCTGGTGAATAACATTCAGCCTCAGACATGCCGACACGTAGTACCGACACACAGATACACACAGAACGTCCCAGCTAGGTGACAGGCCCACAATGAAGCCCAGATAGAGGACACAGAGGGAGTATGCCAGCTCACACCCCAGCGCCCATATATCCCAAGAAAAGATATATGTACCCAGCGCTGCTTTATAATGATAAGAAGCACCACACTGCGCCCCCCCCCCCCCTATCTGAATACCTCCCCGTTACTTGTGAAAGGAGCTGTGGAGGCAGAGCCGGCCCTAACCAATATGATGCCCTAGGCAAGATTTTGGCTGGTGCCCCCTAGCACCACCGCTGATTCCGCCTCTGACCTTGCACCTCTTTCCCAGCACCATCATCCCACACCCATAGCAGTCCTTATTTTGGTGTTTGTACCCCCTATATATTAAAAAGGAACAGTTCGCACATTTGGCGCACAGCCCAAAAAGGGGTGTGTTTTTGCTGGCAAGGAGCATTGCCACACAATAACCCCAATTCCAATTACGCCACATAGTACTGCAACTTTATTCACATTTGATCATGCGATAGCATCCATAATTCATATTACATCCCACAGTAGTATCACTTTACCTTATAAACGTTACTCCTCACAGTAGAGCCCCTTATTCACAATACATCACACTGAATTGCTCCTTATTCACATTACACCACACCCTATTGCTCTTTATTCACATTAGACGACACACTAGTGCTCTTTCTATACACAACGCCACATAGTAGAGCACCTTATACACATAATGCCACACATTAGTAATGCATTTATACACATTCCACACAGTAATGCCCCTTACACATGAGATACCTTATTCATGTCCTTATAAACATAATGCACCTTACACATTATGACAACCTTTATTAATGCCCTAATACACATAATGTCCCTTACACATATGCTGCAAATTCTTAATGCCCTTATACACATAATGACACACATAGTGCCCCCTACACATTTGCTGCACATTATTAGTGCCCCTATACACACACATACAGTAGTACCCTGTTACACATATGCCGCACATTATTAATGCCCGTATACACATAATGACACACATAGTGCCCCTTACACATATGTTGCACATTATTAATGCATTTTTACATGACACACATAATGCTCCTTACACATATTCCGAACACTACTGCACAACCAACCCACTCACATGCACACAGCACTCACACTGCCACTAACACTGTGACCTCTGCCTCTGCTTGGATACAGATGTGTCCTCATAAATCTTGCCTCAATGCTAACATTGGGCACACTTTTTTTTATGAAAATGCATCTTATTTGCATTGCTATGTGTCTAAGATGCACAAACAGCTTCTGCTGATAAAAATGATATGCAGCATGCCTATATACTGTGTGAGACTGCAGCTGTATCTGCATATGAAATGCTACACACAGAATATAGGCATGCCGCATATCATTTTAATCAGCAGAAGCTGCTGATGCCCCTAGGCATATCAAATGCCCTAGGCAATTGCCTAGTTTGCCTATGCCTATGGCCGGCTCTGTGTGGAGGTCCCGGCAGCGTCTCCTTCAGCCGCGTGTTGAAGGAGAAGATGGCGCCTGTGAGCCCCGGGACGAAGCTTCGCCCCCTCCCGACGCGATTCGGCCCGCCAAATTTGAAAATGAAAAGATGCCGGCGGGGGTTTTAGAAACGGTGCGAGGCACCGAAAAACTTTCTGCCGGCCCCGAACTCCAGTAACATGCTGCCCAGGGCGCCCCCCCCCCCCAGCGCCCTGCACCCTGTGATTACCGTTGGTGATGTGTGTGGGAGCATGGAGCGCAGCGTTACCGCTGTGCTGTACCTTCCGTTACTGAAGTCTTCTGCCGTCCTGAAGTCTTCTGTTCTTCTCATACTCACCCGACTTCTTTCTTCTGGCTTCTGTGAGGGGGGTGACGGCGTGGCTCCGGGAACAAGCAGCTAGGCGCACCAAGTGATCGAACCCTCTGGAGCTAATGGTGTCCAGTAGCCGAGAAGCAGAGCCCTTAACTAAGTAGAAGTAGGTCTGCTTCTCTCCCCTCAGTCCCACGATGCAGGGAGCCCGTAGCCAGCAGGTCTCCCTGAAAATAAAAAACCTAACAGAAAGTCTTTTCTAGAGAAACTCAGGAGAGCTCCCCTAGTGTGTGTCCAGTCACTCCTGGGCACAACGTCTAACTGAGGTCTGGAGGAGGGGCATAGAGGGAGGAGCCAGTTCACACCCAGATTAAGTCTTTTTAGTGTGCCCAAGCTCCTTCGGATCCCGTCTATACCCCATGGTCCTTTTGGAGTCCCCAGCATTCTCTAGGACGTAAGAGAAATATGTGTTATTAACTCAGTAGGGGGACCAAAAATGTGGGATTTTGAATTATGGATACTCAACCCTGTACCATACCATACCTCCCAACTGTCCCGATTTTCGCGGGACAGTCCCGTTTTTTGGGGACTGTCCCGCTGTCCCACCCGCGGGCCGCAGTGTCCCGCGGTGGGGGGGGGGGGCAGTTGGGAGTCTCTGTGTCTCGCTGCCCTGCTTAGCAGAGCAGCGGTGAATAGACTGTGCGCATGCGCACAGTCTGTTCACTGGATTCAGAGGGAGAGGGGGCATGCCAGCGGCTCACAGAGCGCTGGGCATGCCCCCTCAGTGACGAAAACGGGGGCGTGGCTCGCGATTGTGGTCCTCTGTGAAGCCACGCCCATTTCCTTAGGCCACGCCCCTTCGGGGAACTGTAAAGTTGGGAGGTGTGCTATACTTCGAGCAGCACTGAAGCACCGCTACTGGCTACAGGGATCTGAGTTAGATGACCCGCTAGCCAGATGCAAAGGCAGTGATGCAGCAACGGTGCCACCCCCAGAGCCCTGCGTGGCGGCACCACTCGTACAACCCTCCTTACTGCTGTTCCTGACGGATAGAAAATCTATCCCTAGACCCAGGGTCGGACCGGCCCACAGGGGTACCAGGGAAACCACCGGTAGGCCCCACTGCCTGAGGGCCCACTCCTTCCTCTAGGGATCAGGTTCCAGACTGTGCACTTGTATTATACATGGTAGATATGTTGCATTACACTGCACTAGACTATTGTGTATTTCAAGCTTCTGTGGAGGCTGGCCACACCCCCTTTGTAGGCTGGCCACACCCCTAAGTATGGGCCCCTATAACTGCATTCCCCGGTGGGCCCTCCATGCCCCAGTCCGACACTGCCTAGACCTGTTTTGCACAGTGCTGCAACTGAAAAGCAAGTTACAAATGTTAGTCACATTATTTACCATTCTTAACACATGTAAGATGTATTGTAACTGAGGCCAATCTGTGTAATGGTTTTCTATAGGGCTAGTAAGAAAAGGTTGAAGCCTGACATCTATAGTTGTGTTTAAAAAGAAAAAAGCTAAACCAACTGAAACATAAAACTTGTACTTTGATCTTCAATATTGTCCTCTGCAAAGTAAATTTCTGGTAGTTTGAACAGTTTGTTTCCCTGGAAACACAAGGATAATGAACACAGAGGAGACTGCGGGCTGAACTCCAGGCAGAATACAAAGGTGGCTGTGATTGTACCCAGCATGCAGCCAGAGTGTGAGGAGTGTTTGGGTTTGGAAATGTTGGCAAACTTGTCTGTTTACATAGTAAAATAGATAAAGTTAAATAGGACATGGGTATACACAAGAAGTTTCACAAGGTTAACAGAAAATAATTATACTTTGCAAAAAAAGAAATCTGTATGGGTTAATGGGTAACCCATGGCCAGTGTGTTCAGTAGAGGGAGCAATGGCCAGTGCTGAGTAAGGGTCACATGTTTCTGTGGACAAATAGCAGGCTGATATTCCCCTTGCTTGCCGTTAGAAAACCCACAGGGCTGCCATGACAATATATACCAACCTATACCAGAGATTTTCAACCTTCTACAGCTCCCGGCACACTGAACAGGATTTAAATATTGCCAAGGCACACTCAAATAAAATGGTGATGCATGGTGCAGTTGCGTGTCCTAGGATGTCATGTCGCAGCTTCTCCATAGGTAACGCCTGAGCCACATCTGAGAAAGCCAGAAGAGCCCAACACTGCCCGGGCCCAAAATTAGAACTGGCTCTGCAACCACTAAACCCACCAGTATTGATTGTTCCAGGGCCTCAGTAGCGGCAAAACACTGACGGGCCTGACTGTGCTTCTATGGCGACACACCTGGAGACTGCTCAGGGCACACTAGTGTGCCATGGAACAGTGGTTGAAAAACACTGACCTATACTAATAAAGCACAGGAAATACACAGCACAGTTACTGTCTGCACAATGTCCATCCACCGCAGAGTACAATTACATCTTTCAGCTTCACATAAAAAGCCTCAATATCTCCCTCCTGCATCTCCGATGTGCTTTCTTTCTGTCCACACTCCCTCCCACCATCACTGCCCGCCGCTGCATCTCAGCGCTGGCCGCCTCCTTTCATTCCAAGTACGGAACCAATGCTCTGAAACCCTCACACCTATCCGACTCCCTAATCACAGCTCTAAATGAGCCCTTAAGACTAATCTTGTATGCATGTAATAAACACTTATTGCTGGAGGGACTGATGAAGAAATGCACATATTATCCGTAGTCTGCGCATGCATCTAGGTTGCACTGAGCATGTACCGCAATGGTTTTGCCACAGCAATCGCAAAGTGATTGACAGTCAGAAACCATTTGGGGGAGGTAATGGGAGTGGCAGCAAAATTCCATGCATGTTGTGACCGTTCTTAGGGCATGTTTGATGCTGTGACTACAATCCCGCACATAGCTACAAAGTCTCCAGCGTCCTAGTTCCTGCAGTCTTGCTGCGCAATCATATGGCTGTCCAGAACTTCCGTAATCACCTGTTGTATGCAGCTGTTGGGATCTGCTTATGGGTAATACAAACCCAGATTTGCACATTTTCGCACAGCTGCTGTGTACAAATCTGCAGCTGAAAATGCATTTGCGTACATCACTGAATCAGGCCCATAGCACCACCATACTCCATTGCACAAACACAAAAGACTATCAACCCTTCTCACAACTCATTATGCAGCTACTCTCTATCCCAGTTCTCACTCCTGTTTACACCCACCCTCATTAACTGTAGGCCTGCACCTGCAGGGCCTTCTTCTCTTGTCAAAGCAAAGCATGGGGAAGCCTATTTAAAAAACAAAGCCAATGAAATCTGTATCTGAAAGACTGTGTACAGGCTTCCAGTCCTATTAAGCAAGCAAGAGCTGATAAGACGGCTTTGGCATGAGCTCCTTGATAAATAGCAGACCAGGCAAACGGTAAGGGTGCTCAGTCTCATATTGCTGCTAGCCTGTGTCCGGATACCGGCAGTCAGGATGCTGGTGGTCAGATACCAACAGCGGCATCCTTACTGCCATAATCCTGACAGGTTTGAGAAACTGAACTAGCCCTTACCCTACCCCTAACCCTCCCTTCTTGCAGCCTAACCCTCTCCCCACCCTCACAGCCTAACCCCAAAGCTCCTCCACCCCCTCAGCCTAACCCTACCACTCCCCCCCCCACACACACACACAGCCAAACCCCAAAGCTCCCCACCCCCCGCAGCCTAACCCTAACACCGCCCCCAGCCTATTCCCAAAGCTCCCCCACAGCCGCAGCCTAACCCTCCCTCCACAGACTAACCGTCCCAAGCATACTTATGTTTGGAATTCTGGCTGTTGGGATGCCGGCGTCGGCATTCTTACAGGTGTCAGGATTCCGGCACCAGTTTCCAGATCACCAGAATCCTGTCCGTCAGGATGCCAACTACATCCTGTCCCTGAGCAGCAAACCAATACTCTCTGCTACTCATATAGCTGCACCACTGACTTTTGAGAAACTGTGGTAAAGAAAATGGTCTGTTGTTGCGATGAGCAATGACAGAAAGTCTTATATGTGTGGGCCTTTCATCAATATTCTTATAGCTTGGAGTGGGCTTTATTGTATAAGAATAAAATTACATTTGATGACAGTTTCCTTTAAACGTTTGTGCATTTAAGGACAATCGGATGTTTTTCTCCAATATGAACACTTTGATCCTTTATAAGAGCGATTGGAAAAGAACAGGGAGCGTACTGGGTGCTGCCAGGAAGCTCCAATGTTTATATTTGCTAACAGTAAAAGTAAACAGATGCTGTGTAAATTTGAACTTACTAGCAGAATAAGATCAACGCCAACATTAGAATGGAAATGCATTACAATACATGCACTTATCCTTCACATAGAAATACTATAGTATTGTTACTATAAAGCCTGACTTAGATCATCAGTTACAATACATTCTGGGCTGCTTTCACACCATATAAGTCAGAGTTGGCATAGATCTTACATTCAAGGAAATAATGGTAAGTCTATTTACATCGGTGGGGCACCCCACATTGGATTACACAGAGAGTTACCAAGTTGTGTCCATATCTAGTGGACTAGGATGCAGGGCCGGCAACAGAAATCTCGGGGCCCCGTACAGTGATATCTGTGGGGCCCCATCTAATTTTATTTATATATATATATATCTCCACACACACACAGAGGCTCCAGCAGGGGCTATGCTGCAGACAAGGCCAGCACTCCATTAATAGCATAAAGTTATTTAATGTCATCCAAGACACGACTAGTGCAAAGTCAGCATATGGCATATTGGAATATTCTCACAAGTAACGTCCATGCTGGGGACATGTGCCCAACCCAGCTGTGGCTCCCTCAGTCTGTCTGTCCCCAATGACTACATGCTGCATTCCCAGCTCCCCTACCCTATGCCAAAGCAATATATACCCTCACCAATCCACTCTTAACCCGGGGAGAGATTCACCTGCGCTGCACTTTCCACTATCCAGACCCGCACACCACACAGCAGGTGCCATGCGGCCCTCACACCCCACTAGAAGAGGCCAGCACAGGGCACAGGAATCCTGCCCAGCGGAGCTGCTGCCATGTCCCATAACTGCTTGCAACAGATAGGGACCCGGAATAGTAGGTACACACTTGCGCCGCATAATGACTGTGTGTAAGAGGCTCCTGTCACTCTGAGGCTCCATTGTAGAGAGAGCACACCCCCTTTTTCATTTTGTACTTTTGTACTGAGCCCTTAGGGAGCTATGGCACTCTCCACATGGCCAGCTGTCTCAGTCCTATACAGCGCAGACTTGCTACCCTCGCCCTCCTGTTTACTCTGAGGCTGCGCCCACACCACCTGCAGCTCGCTGCATTATTTGGACAAGACGGCTCACATCCCTGACGGTCACTAAGTGGCATATCCTTGGGGCCCCCTCTGACCCTTGGGGCCCGGTACAGTTGTCCCCTTTGACCCCCCCTGTCGCCGGCCCTGCTAGGATGAGGCCAATGAGAAGATAGAGTGGATCCGGAAAGTATTCACAGCGCTTCACTTTTTCCACATTTTGTTATGTTACAGCCTCATTTCAAAATGGAATAAATAAAAAAACTTCCCTCAAAATTCTACACACAATATCCCATAATGGCAACGTAAAAAAAAGTTTTTGGGGAGATTTTTGCAAATTTATTAAAAATAAAAGAACTTAGAAATCACATCTGCATAATTGTTCCCAGCCTTTGCTCAATACTTTGTTGATGCACCTTTGGCAGCAATTACAGCCTCAAGTCTTTTTGAATATGATGCCACAAGTTTGGCACACCTATCTCTGGGCAGTTTCGCCCATTCCTCTTTGCACTGCAGCACCTCCTAAGATCCATCAGGTTGTATGGGAGGAGTCGGTGCACAGCCATTTTCAGATCTCTCCAGAGATATTCAATCGGTTTCAAGTCTGGGCTCTGCCTGGGCCACTCAAGGATATTCGCAGAGTTGTCCTGAAGCCACTCCTTTGATATCTTGGCTGTGTGCTTAGGGTCGTTGTCCTGCTGAAGGATGAACCGTCGCCCCAGTCTGAGGTCAAGAGCGCTCTGGAGCAGGTTTTCATCCAGGATGTCTCTGTACATTGCTGCATTCATCTTTCCCTCTATCCTGACTAGTCTCCCAGTTCCTGCCGCTGAAAAACATCCCTACAGCATGATGCTGCCACCACCATGCTTCACTGTAAGGATGGTATTGGCCTGGTGATGAGCGGTGCTTGGTTCCCTCCAAACATGACGCCTGGCATTCACGCCAAAGAGTTCAATCTTTGTCTCATCAGACCAAAGAATTTTGTTTCTCATGGTCTGAGGGTCCTTCAGGTGCATTTTAGCAAACTCCAGGAGGGCTGCCATGTGCTTTTTACTAAGGAGTGGCTTCCTTCTGGCTTGATTGGTGGATTGCTGCAGAGATGGTTGTCCTTCCGGAAGGTTCTCCTCTCTCCACAGAGGAATGCTGTAGCTCTGACAGAGTGACCATCGGGTACTTGGTCACCTCCCTGACTAGGGCTCTTCTCCCCCGATCGCTCAGTTTAGATGGCCGGCCAGCTCTAAGAAGAGTCCTGGTGGTTCCAAACTTCTTCCATTTACGGATGATGGAGGCCACTGTGCTCATTGGGACCTTCAAAGCAATCAACTGAATTTACCATAGGTGGTCTCCAATTAAGCTGTAGGAACATCTCAAGGATGATCGGTGGAAACAGGATGCACATGAGCTCAATTTTGAGCTTCATGGCAAAGGCTGTGAATACTTATGTACATGTGATTTCTTAGTGTTTTATCTTTAATAAATTTGCAAAAATCTCAAGAAATCATTTTTTCACGTTGTCATTATGGGGTATTGTGTGTAGAAATTTGAGAACAAAAATTAATGTATTATATTTTGGAATAAGGCTGTAACATAACAAAATGTGGAAAAAGTGAAGCGCTGTGAATACTTTCCGGATGCACTGTAGTCCCAAACACGCAGCCCTCTCTCTCTTTCTCAACAAGAACACAGAACAAAGAGAGAAATACGGCCCCTAAGCAGGAGTCTAGGTTGCCTAATTGATGGCCAGGCTCTGTCTGTTCATTATGTATTGTGGTGAGAGGGGTGGTCTCTTACATGAGTTGTTCACATTCTGGTGGAATCAAAATAAAACAAGACCTGCACATTCTGCACCTGCAGTGGAGATTTATCATCCAAGCTTTCTGGATTGCACAGATGCAACTGGAAAAACAGAAGTCTGGGTTTTCCAACTCACCCAGAAACAGCAGGAAGTCAAAAGCAGGAGAGAAGTTTAAAAGTCCCATTCACCCACTGCAGGTAGCACTGATGCCCATTAGGGGCCAGCGAGTAGAACTAAGTTTTATAGTGCCAGGGATGACATTGGCTGTGTCAGGAGAGCATGGTGGACTGATTGCCCATGTATGCTATGCGTACAGTGTATAATGACAGTAAAAGACACTGTGATTAACCGGAAGACCTGCCTCACGAGTCCTTATTTGCCTTACCCGTTTTACATTATATATACAAAGGTGATGTGGTCAAGATCCCACTAGACGAAATCCCGGCGGTCGGAATACCGACACCGGGATCCTGACCGGCACAATCCCGACATATTCTCCCTCTGTGGGTGTCCACGACACCCATAGAGGGAGAATAAATTAGTGTGCCGAGCGTAGCAAGGCACCGTGCCCGCTAGGGGCTACGTTGCGCTCGCCCCCCCTGTCGGGATTGTGCCAGTCGGGATCCCGGTGTCGGTATTCCGACCGCCGGGATTCCGTCCGGTGGTATCGCGTACTGATCCCATACAAAGGAAACATTTTCTCTGGGTCCTTGAAACCTATGGTGTGACGCCCATAAGAATTATTTTGGCCATTATGTCTTTAGTTATAATAATATATAATAAAGACACACCGCAAAATGCATGGGGATGGCAGAGTACTCCAATTCTGCTATTAAGGCAGTACATATCTGTGATATCTTCAGTGTTAAAGGCTTCTTAAATAGGGATTTTATCTAGTCACAGTCATACTAAAATTGCTGGTTCCGCATGGTTACCAGTGCCAAAAGGCTTGATACAAAAGTCAGTAATACGCATGAAGATGTAGAACATCAATGCTCTATGACCTAATGACATAAATGATGCATTTATTTATTTATTACCAGTTATTTATATAGCGCACTCATATTCCACAGCGCTTTACAGAGAGATGCATGAGACCTCAGTGAATAAATGGATTGAATGAACAGCCCACACAATGATTCACAGCAGACTCTCCCACTGCCCCGGAAAGTTAAATAAATCCCCCTCCCTCTCATTGCTCTGAGCACCGTGACATTTATCCAATTCGAGGCCATGTAAGTTGGTGTTTTAAAGATGGAGCCCTGTGAAGAGAAATGTCACAGGTGCAAGTAAGCAGTAGCGTTCTGTGTGTCAGTCAGTCCCTGGTTCCTGGGTCAGAGCAGCTTCCACCAGGCGAGACACAGCTACAATAGGGAGGTGACCCAGGAGCGTCTTTTCATATGGGCTCAATGGGTAGTTGTCCAAGGGCCCCAGGAGTATAAGCGCCCTAGGCTGATAGCTGAGGGTACCCTTTTTCCAAAGGTACTGGATTTTTTAAAATCAGCCCTGGGGAACCGGAGATATCCGACTTCAAAGCAGTGGTCCACGTCCGAGCCTGTTAATTGCTCTTCCCAGCCAGATATCTCAGGTTCTGTCTGACTTAGAGTTTTTCTGAGGATATGCCCCAAAATCTGTGACTCTCCCCTTTCGGTGGACACTGGCAGCTTCTCTCTGCTGTTCCTGGAACCAGAGATATACTGTAAACCTTCTAGCAGCTGGTCCCTGCTATAGCTCCACACGCCTGGTATGCAGTTTTATAATTTTATCTGTGGATTGCTCTGGCTCCTGAACTCTGATCCCCAAGTCCCCAGTATTTCACGAAAGGCGGGACTCTCTAGTTTTTTATCCAATTGAAAGCTAAGAAATCTATTGAACTGGAGATATCTGCAGTCAAGCAAGCTGCCCTCCCACTGGAAAATTATGAATATTAATCCCACTTCACTATCCACCCCTCCCCTGCCTATTAAACACCCCCTACCACCCTGATAGTCATGTACCCGGGCCCCTTCATTCAGCCTAATGCCCCCTTCAACAGTTTAGTGTTCTCCCACCATCCCCATCTCCCAGGATCTGTGCAGTGGAGGAGCTTCTCCTTTGTAACTGCGGCCTAGCCCCCTCACAGAATGAAGTCATATGTTCATAGAGTGTGGATGGGACAGGGGGCATTCGTGCCCTCCTATGGCCCTGCTGCAAACCAATATACTCTGACAAAATACTCTGACACAAATCATCAAAGCCCAGTTTATGTTACACCTCTTCGTAAATAAGCACACAGTATAACAATATTTATACATACTGTATCACTCATAGTCCAGCAATAATTGTTAATCTATAGTTAAAGGTAGTAAACAGTCATTGGAATGTTGCTGAGAGAACCATAAGGCATATGTTCCATGCAGTCATATGCTAGAAACACGGCTCATTGAAATACCTCTGAGGTGGGCTGACAGCAATTACTTTAACAAAGGTTAAAGCTTGACAAATTGAGGTTAATTATATTTGAATGGTGACAGGAAAAAGAAGCAGCTATTGTTACCAAGATTTAACACAACACTACACGATTCTGATTATGAGTCACTGAATTGTCTCTATTGAGGAGGTCTGCTGAGTAAAATGAGACAATAATGCTTAGCATTATTAATTACACATATATAATTACACATTAAATGCTTTGTGTACCCAAGTCACATATACCACTTCTCCACCAAAAACCCAAGTCCGACTTGGGTTTCTGGACACGGTTCCAAGTTCCAACCCGCGACAGACACCATTTACACTGCACCTTGAACCCAGGTTATTCCCGCGTCAGTCCCATTTACACTGAACCCGTGTCTGCCTTGCATGTCACTCACAGACACTCCCTTGAAGCGGACCTCTGCATACACAGCCAATCAGCAGCTTTTAAGCATAATCCAGGTCGCACTGTTTACACTGCACCCTTGCCCAATCTGACCCTGGTCACCCGACAGGACCCTTGCACATTTAGCCATGACCAAGGTAGACCCAGTAATAACCCAGGTTATTGTAGAAGTGGAAAAGCCATATAAATCACTTTCTTGGGGAAAACCTGAAGGGTTTATAGTAGCATGATGTCGCAAGTAAGCCACTAGAACCTTTCCAACAGCGTATCAATTTGCAGTCAGAGGCTCGGTAATGTACAGAAAATGATACCTCCCTTAAGCGCTCACTACCTGTCACTCATATTGTGAACAAAGCCTCACTGTGTGCTGTCACTAATCAATCATAGGGCGTATGCAGTAAAAGAAAACTAAGCTCAACTGTGCGAATACTGGCACTGCGTCCCCCCTCTGAATAAGGCCCAAATGTGCTACCTTATGCTAATGCTAGTTTTGTGGACGTGTAGCTTGTGTCCCGTGCTGGTCAAAGTAGAGATGAGCGGGTTCGGTTCCTCGGGATCCGAACCCCCCCCGAACTTCACCCATTTTACACGGTTCCAAGGCAGCCTCGGATCTTCCCGCCTTGCTCGGTTAACCAGAACGCGCCCGAACGTCATCATCCCGCTGTCGGATTCTCGCGAGATTCGTATTCTATATAAGGAGCCGCGCGTCGCCGCCATTTTCACTCGTGCATTGGAGATTGAACGGAGAAGACGTGGCAGCGTTCTCTCCCTGAATAGCTCCGTAATCTGTGCTCAGTGTGCTGCAAATATCTGTGCTCAGTGTGCTGCAAATAATCTGTGCTCAGTGTGCTGAAAATATCTACGTTCTCTGCCTGAAAACGTTCCATATCTGTGCTCAGTGTGCTGCAAATATCTGATCAGTGTGCTGCATTGTGGGGACTGGGGACCACCAGTATAAGTATATACATGATGTGGCCATTCACTGGTACCTGGTGACAGAACGTATACTGGATTCCCCCACAATGTAACTTTATATCTGTCATCTATACACATGATGTGGTCATTCACTGGTACCTGGTAACAGAACGTATACTGGATTCCCCCACAATGTAACTTTATATCTGTCACCTATATACATGATGTGGTCATTCACTGGTACGTGGTGACAGAACGTATACTGGATTCCCCCACAATGTAACTTTATATCTGTCACCTATATACATGATGTGGTCATTCACTGGTACCTGGTGACAGAACATATTCTGGATTCCTTCACAATGTAACTTTATATCTGTCACCTATATACATGATGTGGTCATTCACTGGTACCTGGTGACAGATTGTATACTGGATTCCCCCACAATGTAACATTATATCTGTCACCTATATACATGATGTAGTCATTCACTGGTACCTGGTGACAGAACATATACTGGATTCCCCCACAATGTAACGTTATATCTGTCACCTATATACATGATGTGGTCATTCACTGGTACCTGGTGACATAATGTATACTGGATTCCCCCACAATGTAACTTTATATCTGTCACCTATATACATGATGTGGTCATTCACTGGTACCTGGTGACAGAATGTATACTGGATTCCCCCACAATGTAACTTTATATCTGTCACCTATATACATGATGTGGTCATTCACTGGTACCTGGTGACAGAACGTATACTGGATTTCCCCACAATGTAACGTTATATCTGTCACCTATATACATGATGTGGTCATTCACTGGTACCTGGTGACACAACGTATACTGGATTCCCCCACAATGTAACATTATATCTGTCACCTATATACATGATGTAGTCATTCACTGGTACCTGGTGACAGAACATATACTGGATTCCCCAACAATGTAACTTTATATCTGTCACCTATATACATGATGTGGCCATTCACTGGTACCTGGTGACAGAACGTATACTGGATTCCCCCACAATGTAACTTTATATCTGTCATCTATATAATAATTATAGTAGTACAGTACAGTAGGCCATTGCTGTATCTTGCAGCTCTGTGTCACTGCAAGTATCCATTGCATATCTGTGCGACATTTTTGTGAGCAGCATATATATAGTATTACAGTGCAGCATTTTGGTGACCCAACAGTATATAGTTGTGTACAGTAGGCATTTGCTGTATCTTGCAGCTCTGTGTCACTGCAAGTATCCATCCATTCCATTTTCTTCCAGTGATTTGGACCAATAATACCATTGATTAGAACGAATAATTCCAGTGATTTTGTCATTTTCTTCCAGTGATTTGGTCCAATAATACCATTGATTAGAACGAATAATTCCAGTGATTTTGTCATTTTCTTCCAGTGATTTGGACCAATAATACCATTGATTAGAACGAATAATTCCAGTGATTTTGTCATTTTCTTCCAGTGATTTGGACCAATAATACCATTGATTAGAACAAATAATTCCTGTGATATTGTCATTTTATTCCAGTGATCTGGACCAATAATACCATTGATTAGAACGAATAATTCCTGTGATATTGAGGTGTTTGTGTCGCTTAGCTTAGCCGTCCAGCGACCACAGTGCACCTCTTTTTCTCTATTCTTTGCATCATGTGCTGTTTGGGGCCAATTTTTTGAAGTGCCATCCTGTCTGACACTGCAGTGCCACTCCTAGATGGGCCAGGTGTTTGTGCCGCGCTCTTGGGTCGCTTAGCTTAGTCATCCAGCGACCTCGGTGCAAATTTTAGAACTAAAAATAGTATTGTGAGGTGTGAGGTGTTCAGAATAGACTGGAAATGAGTGGAAATTGTGGATGTTGAGGTTAATAATACTATAGGATCAAAATTACCCCCAAATTCTATGATTTAAGCTGTTTTTGAAAAAAAACACCCGAATCCGACAAAAAATTTTCAGGGAGGTTTTGCCAAAACGCATCCGAATCGAAAACACGGCCGCGGAACCGAATCCAAAACCAAAACACAAAACCCGAAAAATGTCCGGTGCACATCTCTAGGTCAAAGTCGTGTGTATGGGGAAGGGAAGACAATTTCTGATGGATCTCTGGCACCTAGCATACTGTAGGTGCTGGTGCAAGCATCAGTACTATTGATGGCTGCTGTGACTGAGGACGGCCATTTTGCGGCTGACTAAGAATCAGCCCCCGTGTGAGGATAAGCAGAGGTGATATGACAGAAACATTAACATATATAAAAGGTATTAACAAAGCTCAGACAATCAGCATTTTTAAAAATAAGAGTATATCTAGAACAGTAGGACCCACTTTGAAATTGGATGGGGGCAGACAGAAACGTTACACACAATAAGGTAAAACTTTTTTTTTTTCAAGATAGGTAATAGACCTATGTAATGATATTCCAGCAGTTGCTGGATAACATTTCAAGAATGCATTGGAAAATAACATTTCGCTATTAAGACTTAGAAGCCTTTTAATCCTCATAAAACGGCTAAACATAAAAAAACCACACAAAAAGTAGATGGAGTTGTCACTGTAAGGCGCATTATACCAGATCTGAGCACAGACGCACAAATGGAGCATGTTCCTTTTACATCAACAGCGTAATCCACCATCCCCTACACTAGAAGACAACATTTACAAATGGAGCCACGCTAATCGTAGCTCCGTCTGTGCCTGGGCACGCTTCCTGTGTCCCTGACAAAGTGGGAGGCGCAGTCATGCTGCTGAACACCATGGTCTTGTTGCGCATTACCATTTCAGTAATGGCAGTCACAGGTACAAAGTGTGCAGTGGGTGGTACTGCGTACCTGCTGCCAAATTCTTAATGGTACTCCGTACCAGAGCGTACCTGCATATTTGCACCACTGGTGTTAGTGGTAAAAGTGAATAGCATGACTGAAGTGCCTTGTATGCTGGCAGTGCCGGATTAAGGCTATGGGGGGCCCGGGGCACTTCAGATAGTGGGGTCCCTAATAAACTGTCAGGCAGAGGAATTATTTATATATATGATGATTATGCTTATGCATTAAACCCTGATTGATCATATGATTCGACTGGTGAGTGCACTCTATACAAGATATTTATATATATATATATATATTTAGTTTATACAACCTTCATCGGGTACGGTTGAATAAACTAGAACTGTTGAACGTCTACTTGATGCTTCTTGTGAGGTCCACGGGGGCCACTGTTTGCTCTATATATAGTTTTATATATATATATATATATATATATATATATATATATATTATACATCTTTTAAATTTATATATATATATATATATAGAGAGAGAAAGGTACGGCACTCCCAAAGCTATAACTCTATCACATACCGGTGCCTCCGTGAAACCGAAGTAATATAGTAAAGTATAGACGTGGCACTCACGGCAATTGCAAGAACTCACACAGTCAACACACGTCTATACTTTACTATATATATATATATATATATATACACACACATACACTGCTCAAAAAAATAAAGGGAACACTTAAACAACACAATGTAACTCCAAGTCAATCACACTTCTGTGAAATCAAACTGTCCACTTAGGAAGCAACCAGGGCCGGTTCTAGCCCTTGTGGCGCCCCGGGCGGAAAATAGGGGTGTGGCTTCATACAGGGGCGTGGTCAGTTACGCCCCCTGTAGAGTTGTGCCCCCATTTGTGCCCCCAGTAGCGCCATTTGTGCCCCCACTAGCGCCGCTTAAAAAAAAAAAAAAGGATACTTACAATCCCTGCTTCCGAGTCCCGGCCGTTGCAGACCTCCTCCGCCGCCGCTCCTCTCGTCGGATCTATGGGAGAGACGTCATGACGTCTCTCCCAAAGCACAGCATAGACACTAGAGGTCAATCATGACCCCTAGCGTCTGTGCCAGTCCCACAATGCTGTGCGGTGCGCGATGACGTCATCGCGCACCGCACAGCAAAGGTCCTCTGCACGAAGGGAAACTAAACGGATAGCGTCTAGTTCCCTTCACTGCGGGGGGACCAGCGGGGGACACAGCGGCAGCGGGGGGCACAGTGGCGGATCTTGCCATGGTGCGGCGCCCTCCGGATGGCGCCGGTGCCCTCCGGAAGGCGGCGCCCCGGGCAAAAGTCATGCTTGCCCGTGGCAAGATCCGCTACTGGAAGCAACACTGATTGACAATCAATTTCACATGCTGTTGTGCAAATGGAATAGACAACAGGAGGAAATTATAGGCAATTAGCAAGACACCCCCAATAAAGGAGTTGTTCTGCAGGTGGTGACTACAGACCACTTCTCAGCTCCTATGCTTTCTGGCTGATGTTTGGTCACTTTTGAAAGCTGGTGGTGCTTTCACTCTAGTGGTAGCATGAGACGGAGTCTACAACCCACACAAGTGGCTCAGGTAATTCAGCTCATCCAGGATGGCACATCAATGCGAGCTGTGGCAAGAAGGTTTGCTGTGTCTGTCAGTGTAGTGTCCAGAGCATGGAGGCGCTACTAGGAGACAGGCCAGTACATCAGGAGACGTGGAGGAGGCCGTTGGAGAGCAACAACCGAGCAGCAGGACCGCTACCTCCGCCTTTGTGCAAGAACAGGAGGAGCACTGCCAGAGCCCTGCAAAATGACCTCCAGCAAGCCACAAATGTGCATGTGTCTACTCAAACGATCAGAAACAGACTCCATGAGGGTGGTATGAGGGCCCGACGTCCACAGGTGGGGGTTGTGCTTACAGCCCAACACCGTGCAGGACGTTTGGTATTTGCCAGAGAACACCAAGATTGGCAAATTCGCCACTGGCGCCCTGTGCTCTTCACAGATGAAAGCAGGTTCTCACTGAGCACATGTGACAGACGTGACAGAGTCTGGAGACGCCAAGGAGAACGTTCTGCTGCCTGCAACATCCTCCAGCATGACCGGTTTGGCAGTGAGTCAGTAATGGTGTGGGGTGGCATTTCTTTGGGGGGCCGCATAGCCCTCCATGTGCTCGCCAGAAGTAGCCTGACTGCCATTAGGTACCGAGATGAGATCCTCAGACCCCTTGTGAGACCATATGCTGGTGCGGTTGGCCCTGGGTTCCTCCTAATGCAAGACAATGCTAGACCTCATGTGGCTGGAGTGTGTCAGCAGTTCCTGCAAGACGAAGGCATTGATGCTATGGACTGGCCCACCCGTTCCCCAGACCTGAATCCAATTGAGCACATCTGGGACATCATGTCTCGCTCCATCCACCAACGCCACGTTGCACCACAGACTGTCCAGGAGTTGGCAGATGCTTTAGTCCAGGTCTGGGAGGAGATCCCTCAGGAGACCATCCGCCACCTCATCATGAGCATGCCCAGGCGTTGTAGGGAGGTCATACAGGCACGTGGAGGCCACACACACTACTGAGCCTCATTTTGACTTGTTTTAAGGACATTACATCAAAGTTGGATCAGCCTGTAGTGTGTTTTTCCACTTTAATTTTGAGTGTGACTCCAAATCCAGACCTCCATGGGTTAATAAATTTGATTTCCATTGATAATTATTGTGTGATTTTGTTGTCAGCACATTCAACTATGTAAAGAACAAAGTATTTAATAAGAATATTTCATTCACTCAGATCTAGGATGTGTTATTTTAGTGTTCCCTTTATTTTTTGGAGCAGTGTATATATATACATTTGTTATTTGTTTTATATATATATGCTGATGGGGGCTGAACTTGGACTGAAACGGCATTGGGTGTGTCACTATTCATCTGAGCGACCCCGAAAACTATGGATTTTTACATGTCTCCCCCTTCCCACCCCCACCCCCAGTGCCAGATTAATGTCCACATGGGCCTGGAGCTGAAATTCATGAAGGGCCTATTGTGTGTCAATGCAGCAGAGCTGGATTAAGGGGGGGTAGCCAGGGTGCGTTATTTCTCGGGAGCCCCGCGTGCCTGCCATCAACCAACAGCCAATTGAACGTATTATTCTTTTTTAATGAAGATATTCAATAGCCTAATGGCCAGGCCCCATGTGTTCAGTGGTTTCCTCCAACTCTCCCATCGTGCACCTTGAAACTGAGACACCTGGGACAGAGAGAGAGAGCGAGAGGCACCTGGGGCAGAGAGAGCGAGAGACACCTGGGGCAGAGAGCGCGAGATACACCTGGGGCAGAGAGAGAGTCAGAGACACCTGGGATAGAGAGAGAGTCAGAGACACCTGGAGCAGAGAGAGAGAGAGAGAGACATGGAGAAAAGAGAGAGATGTGGAGAAGAGAGAGACACCTGGAGCAGAGAGAGACATGGAACAGAGAGAGAGACGTGGAGCAGAGAGAGAGAGAGAGAGACGTGGAGCAGAGAAAGAGACATGGAGAAGAGAGATACTTGGAGAAGAGAGAGACGTGGAGCAGAGAGAAAGAGACATGGAGCAGAGAGAGAGATGTGGAGCAGAGAGACATGGAGCGCAGAGAGAGAGAGCAAGAGACACTTGAAGCAGATAGACATGGAGCAGAAAGAGAGAGAGAGAGAGATACTTGAAGCAGAGAGAAAGAGACACTTGGAGCAGGGAGAGAGACCCGGGGCAGTTAGAGATAGAGAGAGACGTGGAGCAGAGAGAGACATGGAGCAGAGAGAGAGAGGAAGATGTGGAGTAGAGAGAGAGACATGGAACAGAGAGAGAGACGTGGAGCAGAGAGAGAGACGTGGAGCAGAGAGAGAGACATGGAGAAGAGAGCGATACTTGGAGAAGAGAGAGACGTGGAGCAGAGAGAAAGAGACATGGAGCAGAGAGAGAGATGTGGAGCAGAGAGACATGGAGCGCAGAGAGAGAGAGCAAGAGACACTTGAAGCAGAGAGACATGGAGCAGAAAGAGAGAGAGAGAGAGATACTTGAAGCAGAGAGAAAGAGACACTTGGAGCAGGGAGAGAGACCCGGGGCAGTTAGAGATAGAGAGAGACGTGGAGCAGAGAGAGATATGGAGCAGAGAGAGAGAGGAAGATGTGGAGTAGAGAGAGAGACATGGAACAGAGAGAGAGACGTAGAGCAGAGAGAGAGACGTGGAGCAGAGAGAGAGACATGGAGAAGAGAGAGATACTTGGAGAAGAGAGAGACGTGGAGCAGAGAGAAAGAGACATGGAGCAGAGAGAGAGATGTGGAGCAGAGAGACATGGAGCGCAGAGAGAGAGAGCAAGAGACACTTGAAGCAGAGAGACATGGAGCAGAAAGAGAGAGAGAGAGAGATACTTGAAGCAGAGAGAAAGAGACACTTGGAGCAGGGAGAGAGACCCGGGGCAGTTAGAGATAGAGAGAGACGTGGAGCAGAGAGAGACATGGAGCAGAGAGAGAGAGGAAGATGTGGAGTAGAGAGAGAGACGTGGAGCAAAGAGAGAGAGAGAGAGGGAGATGTGGAGTAGAGAGAGATGTGGAGCAGAGAAAGAGAAAGATACATGGAGAAGAGAGAGAGATACATAGAGCAGAGAGAGATACGTGGAGCAGAGAGAAGGAAACATGGAGCAGAGAGAGAGACCTGGGGCAGAAAGAGAGAGAGCAAGAGACACTTGAAGCAGAGAGACATGGAGCAGAGAGCGAGAGAGAGAGAGAGAGAGAGACTTGGAGCAGAGAGAAAGAGACAATTGGAGCAGGGCGAGAGACCTGGGGCAGTAATGGTGCCTATACACTTGTGCGATGCCCCGCAACATCGCAGGGCATCGCACCGGTAGTTCAGGTGCGATGAAATCGCACCTGAACTGCCAAAGTTATTACCATGCGATCATGCGATAGGTCGCATGGTAATCACGTGATGATCGCGTCACCACTGAGTGGGAGTGGCCCGGCGGGTGCCCATCGCAGTGCAATATATTGCATGTGTTAAAAAAAACACATGCGATCGCACTGCGATGCGATAAATATTAAGTGCAGCACATAATATCATGAGATGCGACATTCGAGCAGTGTGCCCGCGCATCGCGTCACATGGTACCTTAAATGTGCATACAATCCTTCCATTTATCTCACAGATGCGATTGAAATCGAAGTATTGTACCTGATATCTCACAAGTGTATGGGCTACAATCAGTAGCGGATCTTGCCACGGGCAAGCAGGACTTTTGCCCGGGGCGCCGCCTTCCAGAGGGCGCCGGCGCCATCCGGAGGGCGCCGCATCATGGCCAGATCCGCTACTGTACCCTCAGCCGCTGTGCTCCCTGCTGTGACCCTCGCCGCTGGTTCCCTTCGTGGAGGGGACCTTTGTTGTGCGGTGCGCGATTACGTCATCGCGGCACCGCACAGCATTGTGGCACAGACGCTAGCGGTCATAATTGACCTCTAGTGTCTATGCTGATCCGAGGAGAGGAGCGGCGCCGGCGGCTGTCTGCAGTGGTCTGGAATCAGGAGCGGGGATAGTAAGTATACATTTTATTTTTTTTTTCTCTTCCAGCGGCGCTAAAGGGGGCACAAATGGGGGCGTAACTGACCATGCCCCCATATGAAGCCACGCCCCTATCGTTTTGCTCGGGGCGCCACAAAGGCAAGAACCGGCCCTGGCTACAATAGAGAGAGAGAGACGTGGAGCAGAAAGAGACACTTGTAGCAAAGAGAGAGACCTGGGGCAGTTAGAGAGAGAGAGAGAGAGGGGGGGGGGGGGGGGGCAGTGAATGAGGAAATTAATCTTGGGAGTGTAGGTGAGGCAGTAAATGAGGGATGGGATAATGAGAAGTGACATGGCAGGCAGAGCGTTTGGGGTTGTGACAGGCTGGATGGAGTAGACAGGACACCGGAGGTGGGTGACGGCTGTATGGGGGCCCGATAAATGCCGGCGCTGACCCCACCTGCTCTGCTTACCTCATACCTGGCTGTAGCAGCTCCCACTCTCTTTCGCCAAAGCCTACCGCGGTTCTGACGTGCCAATGGAGGGGGCGTGTCTGAGGAGTCAGGACACTAGCACAGTCAGCGGTTCCCCTTCCTCCAGATCTCAGCACATTTCTTCCGTTTTTTCAGCAGCTCCCCTCCGTGCGCCGCACTGCTTGATGACTGCCCTTCCTCTCGGAGCTCACAGGTCTGCGGGCATTGAATGAGGCGCAATGCATACCCCAGCTTGCTGCTTTGCGCCGACTCTGGGTGGGTGATCAGTATGCTTAATAAGCCTTGCTCCAGCATCCCGCACAGGCCGGCGCCCAGGGATTATGCCCTGGCATCGTTACACCACTGCTGCCATGATGTTGCCACCAGATACCACTCTAGACGCGGGGCATAGAGCAGCCAGTGACAAACAGCAGCTGCAGAACACCTCACACCACTGTTTGGCAGCATATTAAATATTTTTAAATAGAGGACTGGCCGCTAAAGCAGCAGGACAGGACTACAGATGAAGCAGGGAGCATGAGACTGAGACAACGCTGCGCGCGGTCCAGTGGGCAGAGCTTCGGCTGATAGGGTGCTCAGTAACGTTGGGCCATGGGGCGGAGCTTAACATGGGCCAGCGGTGGAGATCGGGTGAAAGGGGAATCGAGTGGAAGAACCAGGGGGCGGAGCTTAAGGTCCGGATTCACAGCTTTGGATGCTGTATGTGAGAGCAGAGGAACTATTCAGGTACAGCAGCAGATGGACTAAGGGGGCGGAGCTTATCGCGGCCGGGGGCGGAGCTTATCACGGACCTGGGTGTAGATTGCTTTGGGGAGACACTGAGGGTGAGAGGTTGGTTGTGCAGGGCTGCTAGTGGCTTGGGAGGGGATGGGCAAAGCTTTGGACTGGACTGGCGGAATGCTGTTTGTGATTACAGGAGAAAAGTTTTTTTTTCTCCTGTCAACACTATCTGCGTTGCAGGAGATCCTGTGGGCCTATTTTCAGTGGGGGCTTGGAGCTGCAGCTCCATCCGCCCCATTGTTAATCCGGCCCTGCCCACCCCTAGGGGTTGCTAGGGGTGTCTTCCCCCCACAGTATTTTTTTCCAGATTGTAAATCATATGTGTCCCAAGTTTGGTGTAAATTGCTCCAGGCATTCCAGAGTTATGCTGAAAACTATGAATTTTTACATGTCACGCCCTTCCCACCCCCACCCTAGGGGTGACAGGGGTGTCTTACCCCCACAGTATTTTTTCCAGATTGTAAGACATATGTGTACCAAGTTTGGTGTAAATTGCGGCAGGCATTCCAGTTATGCTGAAAACTATGGATTTTTAAATGTCACCCACTTCCCACCCCCACCCCTAGGGGTGTTTCTCCCCCCGCACAGTATTTTTGTCCAGATTGCAAGTCATGTGTGTCCCCAGTTTGGTGTAACTGCTCCACACATTCCACAGTTATGCTGATTTTTACATGTCACCCCCCCCCCACCCCTAGGGGTGATAGGGGTGTCTTACCCCCCACAGTATTTTTTTCCAGGTTGTAAGTCATATGTGTACTAAGTTTGGTGTAAATCTCTCCAGACATTCCAGAGTTATGCTGGAACATACACACATACAGTACATACACACATACATACATACATACATACATACATACATACATACATACATACGTCCATTTTTATATATATATAGATTTATTTATTTGGGCTGTACAGATGGTGTAATGGTTAGCATTACTGCCTCACAGCACTAAGGTCATGGGTGCGATTCCCATCATGGCCCTAACTGTGTTTGTGTATTCTCCACGTACTTGTGTGGGTTTCCTCCGGCTTCTGACAAAATTAACCCTAGTATAAATGTGTGTGCATATAAATGTGGTAGGGAATAGATTGTAAGCTCCATTGGGGCAGGCACTGATGTGAATGGCCAAATATTCTCAGTAAAGCGCTGCGGAATATGTGTGCGCTATATAAATAACTGGTAATAATTTATTTATTATGGTATGTTTAACCTTTTCCTGACCACTTATTTATATTATTTAAATGTTTGATACAGCCTTTACTAAAGTGCATTTCAGGGCCGGCTCCAGGCCTACTAGCACCCCGAGCGAAAAAAATTTGAAACACCCACCCCTTCCTCCCCGTCTTCGGTGTGCGCGCTCCTGGAAAAGTGGAAGTGGCCTCACAACTTCATATTATCAAACTATAAATAAATATCTTTTCACACCCCCTCTACACTCACAATTAGCAGCCTTGCACATAACAGCCACAGTAGTGATCCTTACACATAATGTCTCCAGTATAGTGCCAGATACACATAATGACCCCAGTAGTGCAGTGCCAGATAGACATGGCATGCCCCCCAGCAGTGCCAAATAGACATGACATGCCCCCCAGCACTGCCAGATAGACACGACACGCCCCCCCCCCCCAGCACTGCCATATAGAGATGACATGCCCCCCTGCACTGTCAAATACACATGCCCCTCAGCACTGCCAGATACACACGATATGCCCCGCAGCAGTGCCAGATATACATGATATGCACCCAGCAGTGCCAGATACACATGATATGCCCCGCAGCAGTGCCAGATACACATGATATGCCCCGCAGCAGTGCCAGATACACATGCTATGCCCCCCAGCAGTGCCAGATACACATTATATGCCCCCCAGCAGTGCCAGATACACATGATATGCCCTGCAGCAGTGTCCGATACACATGATATGCCCCCCAGCGGTGCCAGATACACGATATGTCCCCCAAATACACATGTCCCCACAGTGCCAGATACAAATATGCCCCACAGTGCCAGATACATATATGCATCACAGTGCCAGATACATATATGCCCCACAGTGCCAGATACATATATGCCCCACAGTGCCAGATAGATATATGCCACACACAGTGCCAGATACATATATGCCCCACACTGTGCCAGATACATATATGCCCCACACAGTGCCAGATACATATATGCCCCACACAGTGCCAGATACATATATGCCCCACATAGTGCCAGATATGCCCCCAATGCCAGATACACATGTCCCCACAGTGCCAGATATGCCCCCAATGCCAGATACACATGTCCCCATAGTGCCAGATATGCCCCCAGTGCCAAACACACATGTCCCCATAGTGTCAGATATGCCCCCAGTGCCAGACACACATGTCCCCCACAGTGCCAGATATGCCCCCAATGCCAGATACACATGTCCCCCCAGTGCTAGATATGCCCCCAGTGCCACATACACATGTCCCCATAGTGCCAGATACACATGTCCCCACAGTGCCAGATATGCCCCCAATGCCAGATACACATGTCCCCATAGTGACAGATATGCCCCCAGTGCCAGATACACAAGTCCCCACAGTGCCAGATATGCCCCCAATGCCAGATACATAGTGTATGTCCCCCCAGTGCCAAATACACATGTCCCCACAGTGCCAGATATGCCCCCCCAATGCCAGATACACTTGTCCCCATAGTGGCAGATATTCCCCCAGTGCCAGACATGTCCCCAGTGCCAGATACACATGTCCCCACAGTGCTAGATATGTCCCCAGTGCCAGATACACATGTCCCCATAGTGCCAGATATGCCCCCAGTGCCAGATACACATGTCACCACAGTGCCAGATACACATATCCCCATAGTGCCAGATATGCCCCTAATGCCAAATACACATGTCCCCATAGTGCCAGATATACCCCAATGCCAGATACACATGTTCCCATAGTGCCAGATATGTGCCCAGTGCCAGATACACATGTCCCCATAGTGCCAGATATGCCCCCAATGCCAGATACACATGTCCCCATAGTGCCAGCTATGCTCCCAGTGCCATATACACATGTCACCACAGTGCCAGATATGCCCCCAATGCCAGACATGTCCCCAGTGCCAGATACACATGTTCACACAGTGCCAGATATGCCCCCAATGCCAGATACACATGTCCACACAGTGCCAGATATGCCCCCAATGCCAGATACACATGTCCCCCCAGTGCCAGATACACATGTCCCATTGGGCCAAATACACATGTCCCCATAGTGCCAGATATGCCGCCAGTGCCAGATACACATATCCCCATAGTGCCAGATATGCCCCCAGTGCCAGATACACATGTTCCCATAGTGCCAGATATGCCCCCAGTGCCAGATACACATTTTCTCATAGTGCCAGATATGCCCCCAATGCCAGATACACATATCCCCATAGTGCCAGATATGCCCCCAGTGCCAGATACACATGTTCCCATAGTGCCAGATATGCCCCCAGTGCCAGATACACATTTTCTCATAGTGCCAGATATGCCCCCAATGCCAGATACACATATCCCCATAGTGCCAGATATGCCCCCAGTGCCAGATACACATGTTCCCATAGTGCCAGATATGCCCCAGTGCCAGATACACATGTTCCCATAGTGCCAGATATGCCCCAGTGCCAGATACACATGTCCCCATATTGCCAGATATGCCCCCAATGCCAGATACACATGTCCCCATAGTGCCAGATATGCCCCCAATGCCAGATACACATGCCCGTATAGTGCCAGATATGCGCCCAGTGCCAGATACACATGTCCCCATAGTGCCAGATGTGCCCCTAGTGCCAGATATGCCCCCAATACCAGATACACATGTCCCCATAGTGCCAGATATGCCCCTAATGCCAGATACACATGTCCCCACAGTGACAGATATGCCCCCAATGCCAGACATGTCCCCAGTGCCAGATACACACGTCCACACAGTGCCAGATATGCCCCCAATGCCAGATACACATGTCCCCATAGTACCAGATATGCCCCCAGTGCTAGACATGTCCCCAGTGCCAGATACACATGTCCCCATAGTGCCAGATATGCCCCCAGTGCCAGATACACATGCCCCCATAGTGCCAGATATGCCCCCAATGCCAGATACAGATGTCCCCCCAGTGCCAGATATACCCCTAATGCCAGATACACATGTCCCCACAGTGCCAGATATGCCCCCAGTGCCAGATACACATATCCCCATAGTGCCAGATATGCCCCCAGTGCCAAATACACATGTCCCCATAGTGCCAGATATGCCCCCAGTGCCAGATACACATGTCCCCATAGTGCCAGATATTCCCCCAATGCCAGATACACGTCTTCCCAGTACCAGATACACATGTCCCCATAGTGCCAGATATGTCCCCAGTGCGAGATATGCCCCCAATGCCAGATACACATGTCCCCACAGTGCTAGATATGCCCCCAATGCCAGATACACATGTCCCCATAGTTCCAGATATGCCCCCAGTGCCAGATGTGTCCCCAGTGCCAGCTACACATGTCCCCATAGTGCCAGATATGCCCCCAATGCCAGATACACATGTCCCCCCAGTGCCAGGTACACATATCCCCACAGTGCCAGATATGTCCCCAGTGCCAAATACACATGTCCCCATAGTGCCAGATATGCCGCCAATGCCAGATACACATGTTCCCATAGTGCCAGATATGCCCCCAGTGCCAGATACACATGTTCCCATAGTGCCAGATATGCCCCCAGTGCCAGAAACACATGTCCCCATATTGCCAGATATGCCCCCAAACCAGATACACATGTCCACCCCGTGCCAGATATGCCCCCAATGCCAGATACACATGCCCCCATAGTGCCAGATATGCGCCCAGTGCCAGATTCACGTTTCCATAGTGCCAGATGTGCCCCTAGTGTCAGATATGCCCCCAATACCAGATACACATGTCCCCATAGTGCCAGATATGCCCCTAATGCCAGATACACACGTCCACACAGTGCCAGATATGCCCCCAATGCCAGATATACATGTCCACACAGTACCAGATATGCCCCCAATGCCAGATACACATGTCCCCATAGTGCCAGACATGTCCCCAGTGCCAGATACACATGTCCCCATAGTGCCAGATATGCCCCCAATGCCAGATACAGATGTCCCCCCAGTGCCAGATATACCCCTAATGCCAGATACACATGTCCCCACAGTGCCAGATATGCCCTCAATGCCAGATACACATGTATCCCCAGTGCCAGATACACATGTCCCCATAGTGACAGATGTGCCCCTAATGCCAGTTACACATGTCCCCCCAGTGCCAGATATGACCCCAGTGCCAGATACACATATCCCCATAGTGCCAGATATGCCCCCAGTGCCAGATACACATGTCCCCATAGTGCCAGATATGCCCCCAGTGCCAGATACACATGTCCCCATAGTGCCAGATATGCCCCCAGTGCCAGATACACATGTCTTCCCAGTGCCATATACACATGTCCCCATAGTGCCAGATATGTCCCCAGTGCGAGATATGCCCCCAATGCCAGATACACATGTCCCCATAGTGCTAGATATGCCCCCAATGCCAAATACACATGTCCCCACAGTGCCAGATGTGCCCCCAATGCCAGATACACATGTCCCCATAGTGCCAGATATGCCCCCAGTGCCAGATGTGTCCCCAGTGCCAGATACACATGTCCCCATAGTGCCAGATATGTCCCCAGTGCCAGATACACATGTCCCCATAGTGCCAGATATGTCCCCAGTGCCAGATACACATGTCCCCATAGTGCCAGATATGGCCCCAGTGCCAGATGTGTCCCCAGTGCCAGATACACATGTCTCCCCAGTGCTAGATATGTCCCCAGTGCCAGATGTGTCCCCAGTGCCAGATACACATGTCCGCATAGTGCCAGATATGCCCCCAATGCCAGATACACGTCTCCCCAGTGCTAGATATGTCCCCAGTGCCAGATGTGTCCCCAGTGCCAGATACACATGTCCGCATAGTGCCAGATATGTCCCCAGTGCCAGATACACACATCATTACACGGTGCCAGATACCCCCCCCCCCCCCCGTGCTGCTCACCGCGCGTCTGTTGTTGTGAAGGGCGGGGAGGCTGAGGCTGCTGGTGCTGCTCTTTAGTTGAGGGCGTGCACCTCTCCTAGTCCTCAGTCTCCGACGGCCGCGGCGGTGTGTAGCTCCAACTAGGCGCAGGTCCTCAAGCCAATCAAAGCTCGTGGTTCGGCAGCCAATCAGGAGCCTCAGCTGCCGGACCGCGAGCTCTGATTGGCCCACAGGCCGGCCCCAGTTTGCGGGGAGGGGGGTTTACACAGGGCTGTGCATGCAGTGCATGTCTCTGCTAGGAGACGGACACTGCAGTGCTGCTGCTGTAGGGACGGCTCCAGGCTCCAATATGGCGGCCAGAGCTAGCGGCGCCCATAAAGTGCGGCGCCCTGTTCGGCCGCTGTATTGGAACGTGCCTGGAGCCAGCCCTGGTCCTTTTATAGTGTTTAATATTAACACTGTTTTCCATACAGTATCCAGTTTATAAAGACCAATGTTTACATTAATATCCAAGGTTGGTAGTAGGTTCTATGGCTCCTTCAGACTCTTGCACTTGCTCCAAAGTTCCGCAGAGTGGGAAATTGTCAGTGGCGTAACTACTGCCCCCGCAGTCCTCGCGGTGGCTTGGGGGCGAGGGGCTGCGGGGGCGCCACTGATTTAGAACAGATTGACATGCGGACGAGCGTCCGCATGTCAATCTGCGATCTCCTCTCCGGCTCTCCCTCCCTGCGGTACCTGCTCCCCCGGCCCCCCCCCTATGTGTTGGAGGGACACGAGCGCATCGCGCGTCTCTCCTGTGTCCCTCCTGGCTCTCCCCCGGCCGGTCTAAGGAAGCAAGTGCCATTCGTGAGCTCTGATTGGCTTACGAACGGCACTTCCTTTATTAGACCAGCCGGGGGAGAGCCAGGAGGGACACAGGAGAGACGCGCGATGCGCTCGTGTCCCTCCAACACATAGAGGGGGGGCCGGGGGAGCAGGCACTGGGGCATATACCCGGCACTGGGGACATATACCTGGCACTGGGGGGGCAGATCTGGCACTGGGAACATATACCTGGCACTGGGGGGGCATATACCCGGCACTGAGGGCATGTACCTGGCACTGGGGGCATATACCTGGCACTGGGGGGGCATATACCCGGCACTGGGGGCATGTACCTGGCACTGGGGGCATATACCCGGCACTGGGGGGGCATATACCTGGCACTGGGGGGGCATATACCTGGCACTGGAGGCATATACCTGGCACTGGGGGGGAAGCAGGCACTCTGGGGGAATATCTGGCACTGGGGGCATGTACCTGGCACTGGGGGCATATACACGGCACTGGGGGGGCATATACCCGGCACTGGGGGCATATACCTGGCACTGGGGGGGCATATACCCGGCACTGGGGGCATATACCTGGCACTGGGGGGGAAGCAGGCACTGGGGGGGGATATCTGGCACTGGGGGCATATACCTGGCACTGGGGGCATATAACTGGCACTGGGGGGGCATGTACATGGCACTGGGGGCATATACATGGCACTGGGGGCATATACCTGGCACTGGGGGCATATACCTGGCACTGGGGGGGAATATCTGGCACTGTGGGAGAATATCTGGCACTGGGGGGGCATATACCTGGCACTGGGGGCATATACCTGGCACTGGGGGGGCATATACCTGGCACTGGGGGGGCATATACCCGGGACTGGGGGGGCATATACCTGGCACTGGGGGGGCATATACCTGGCACTGGGGGGGGGAAGCAGGCACTGTGGGGGAATATCTGGCACTGGGTGCATATACCTGGCACTGTGGGGGAATATCTGGCACTGGGAGCATATGTGGCACTGGGAGCACGGCCCTAGCAACAAGCACTACCCCCTAGCAACGAGCATGACACCCAGTGCATGAAACCCCTGGCAACGAGCATGACATCCTGGCACCGTGCATGGAACCAAGAGCATGAAACCCCTGGCAACGAGCAGGTAATTTAAAAGTAATTGGAAGCCTTACTGTAGAACTTAATGTGTAATGGGCATTACGGTGTGTGGCATAATGTATCACGGACATTGCAGTGTGTGTCATAATGTATCTGGCATTACGGTGTGTTGTATACTATGTCACGGGCATTGTGGTATGTGGTATAATGTCTCAGGATCATTGTGGTGTGTGTCATACTGTGTCACAGACATTGTATGTGCTATAATGTATCAGGGGCATTGCAGTGTGTAGCATAATGTATAACGGGCATTGCGATTCCTGTCATAATGTGTCACAGGCATTACGGTGTGTGGCATAATGTGTCGGGGGCATTACGGTGTGTGGCATAATGTGTCGGGGGCATTACGGTGTGTGGCATAATGTGTAGGGGGCATTACGGTGTGTGCATATTGTGTCATGTGCATTATTGTCAGTGATCACAAAAACGCGCTATGGCGCGTATTTTACCCAGAAACAGCCGCCCGGGACTCACATTTAGAAGATGAGCGGGTCCCACAGGACGCGCTCATCTGAATATGTGTTTGCATGTGTTAAGCCTGTCAGCTGAATGCAGGAGGTGACTGGCTGTTTCCTCGGCCAATCACCTCCTGTAGTCTCCATCCAATCACAGCCTGCAGCATCTTCCGCTTTGAATCCTGCTCCCGCCAGCACATGAATCTGTGCTGCAGGGCTGACAGACTGGCCCCGCTCATCCGGCTCCACTGCCGCTCTGCCGCCAGCACCCTCCTCTGCGACTGGGAGTACAGCTCCGGATCTGCCCGCCGCCACCCCCCTACCCGGGACCCGCTCAACGCCCCACCGAGACCCGACAACTACCTTCCAGCAGGAGCCGGCCGGGCTGCACAGCTCCCGCTGTAGGTAAGCAGTAGACAGTGCTGCATCGCCCCTCTTCACCTGGAGTAGCTGGTGCAGATGCGGGATGTCCGGGGGCTGCAAGCTCCGTGTGTGCAATGTGAGGCCGCTCAGAGTGTCAGGGCCTCACTGACACCATTTTTCTGACAGCACAGTGCAGTGAGTGCACTGGCACAAGTAGCCAGCCGGCGCCGCAGCATGAAGGAGCTATCTGTGAAATCGCAAGCGGAGGCTGGCAAGAAGGAGCTCCTCCGATCGCTTCCCCTGACGGGCTGGCCACTGCTAAATATACCAGTAATCAGTACAACTGTGCAGTGACACTGACTTTCCCATTGCACCTGGGGCTCCACTACTTTGACACAGTTGGAACTGATTATCGGTATATTTAGCAGTGGCCAGCCCGTCAGGGGAAGCGATTGGACGAGCTCCTTCTTGCCAGAGAATAGCCTCTGCTTGTGATTTCACATAGAGCTCCTCCAGGCTGCGGCTACTACAGGCGCAGGCTGGCTACTTGTGCCAGTGCACTCACTGCACTGTGCGGTCAGAAAAAATGGTGAGTGTCAGTGAGTTGCTGCTGGGGGCGGAACCACTTGTGTCAAACGGCCCCTTCGTGCAACTGGAGGTGATAAGTGAGTGGTTACTGCAATGTGCCTCAGTGCTCTACCAGGCGCATTGTGTATAATAACGTGCTCTACCAGGCGCATTGTGTATAATAACGTGTTCTACCTGGCGCAATGTGTATAATAACGTGTTCTACCTGCCGCAATGTGTATGATAACGTGCTCTACCTGGCGCAATGTGTATGATAACGTGTTCTACCTGGCGCAATGTGTATGATAACGTGTTCTACCTGGCGCAATGTGTATGATAACGTGTTCTACCTGGCGCAATGTGTATGATAACGTGCTCTACCTTGTGCAATGTGTATAATAACGTGCTCTACCAGGCGCAATGTGTATGATAACGTGCTCTACCTAGTGCAATGTGTATAATAACGTGCTCTACCAGGCGCATTGTGTATAATAACGTGTTCTACCAGGCGCATTGTGTATAAGAACGTGCTCTACCAGGCGCATTGTGTATAATAACGTGTTCTACCTGACGCAATGTGTATGATAACTTGCTCTACCTAGCGGCAATGTGTATGATAACTTGCTCTACCTAGCGGCAATGTGTATGATAACATGCTCTACCTGATGCAATGTGTATGATAACGTGCTCTACCTGGTGCAAAGTGTATGACGTGCTGTACCTGGTGCAAAGTGTATGACGTGCTGTACCTGGTGCGTACCTGGTGCAAAGTGTATGACGTGCTGTACCTGGTGCAAAGTGTATGACGTGCTGTACCTGGTGCGTACCTGGTGCAAAGTGTATGACGTGCTGTACCTGGTGCAAAGTGTATGACGTGCTGTGCCTGGTGCAAAGTGTATGACGTGCTGTACCTGGAGCAAAGTGTATGACGTGCTGTACCTGGAGCAAAGTGTATGACGTGCTGTACCTGGAGCAAAGTGTATGACGTGATCTACCTGGATCAGTGTGCATAGGAGGTTCTACCTGGTGCAATGTGTATAAGCGCCACTACTGTGTGGTGTAATGTGAATTGACACTATTATGTGGTCACGCCCCTTCCCTATGAAGCCACGCCCCTGTTCTTTGTGGTCTAAGACCAATTCACTTTCTGCCTAAGGGCACCAAAATGTCTAGTTACAGCTCTGGTGCAGGGTGTCCTGCATGCTACACAGCCCAGCAGCATTGTCACCCCATCCCCCCCCCATCTTGCAACACTTTTGTAGTGTCCAAACAAGATTAAAATTAATAAGAACCTTCATTCCGATGGGACCCAGAAAAAGACCGGTAGGACCCCAATTTTTAAAAGTGAAGGGTCCCTGGGACCCACTTTTTTTTTGGCTCAGCGCGATCACTGATTGTGTGTGGAATACTGTCTAAGGGCCATTGCAGTATGTGGAATAATGTACACTGGGCATTACTATAAGGAGGAAAAATGACAAATAATGTAAGGGGCATGAATCAGGATTATTTTTCTTTCCTGTGGTGGCCAACGTCTGGGCGTGCAGGTTGCAAAACTGGGGTATAAGGTAGTCTTTTCCTGCAATGCCACGCCCTCCACGCAAAGCCACGCCCATTTCGACAAAGCCACACCCCTTTTTGCCAGCGCGCGCCTGTGGCGCGCGCATTTTTCTACCTTTGCTAGTGCCAATTATGGGGTGTATGGGGGGGGGGGGGGGCGCCGAAGGATTTTTTGGCTTGGGGGAGAAAAATTTCTAGTTACGCCACTGGAAATTGTGTAATGCAATTGAAAACCCCCAACTAGAGATCCTGCATTTGCCACTGCCAATTCTGTTATAATAAATAAGTGACTATTATTATTGACAGTTAGAGCTATATCTGTGGAATATTCTACTGGAACTTTCATGAAAGTAATTTGAACGCTGCAGTTAGATAGGATTTGCTTCAGTACTGTATATACTATATGTATGTGTCCCTGTATGCTGTAATACCAGGGGAAGGGAAAGAACACCTGTCACCTACACACAACCTTTCTGTGGGGTTAACAGTCTCAGAAATGTAACCAATGAGTTCACTAGGAACCAGCATTATCATCAAGTAAACATGCATTTCCTCTTTGGCCAATTTACATGCATGATAAGTAGTTTTCAGTTTCTTGGTGAGAAGACAACAGGTGAACATGAAGACGTTTCATAATCAAGAAGATAATGTATCGGGTTGCTATACATGGGAATGAGTACGGCATTATCACCTCATTGGTCAGTACATTTGGATGTGACTAGTGACTGGTGCTATCTAGTTCCCACACATAATGGTTCAGACTGAGCAGAGAAATCAATAAGGCTGACACCTGACCCAGGCTCACGGCGCTCAGTAACTGAAGTAAGCACTGTGCAATTTCCACCGACAGTTTATATTCCCACTACCTCTATAACGCAGACCACACCTTCAGCAGTACAACAGGTGACATGTAATAGGAAGTTTAACTGAAGACATGTAATCCAGCAACTAGTACAGTCTATGCTCCAGCTGCTGGTTCACATTATTTAATATAGCTTAGCACACTACATGAAACACATGAAAATATTAATTTGGAAGAATAGTATAAGTTTCTTTATAAAAATGGAGTATTCATTCACCCATGTGTGCGATTGTTGCATCACACACTACAGATGTGAGTGTCCTCCTACATCCTTGCTGCAGTCACGTTAAACAGCCCTTCTAGTCACGCCATGCCGTGGCTCGGTAGCGGCGATCGTCTTTATGTGCAACTTTTTCCATTTAAATGTGTCTAAGTCGCATTGCTATGTAAAAAAGGATGCACACGCAGCTTATGCTTATTAACATGATATGCAGCATGCTTATATTCTGTGTGTGACTGTGGCTGTATCTGCATATGAAATGCTATGTTACAGTGTTTTCCTGGAAGCATTTCGTATGCAGATACAGCCACAGTCGCACACAGAATATATGCATGCTGCATATCATTTTAACTAGTATAAGCTGCATGTGCATCCTATTCACATAGTGATGCGAATAAGACGCATCTTTGGCTAAAAAAGACAAAGTTCCTGGAAACATAGAAGCATAGCGCCATGTGGAGGATAATCAATTGCTGTAAATTGTAATTGTAATATTACAGGGACTCAGTTACACCTACTGTATGTTGTTAGCAGTAGTAGATATGCTTATATATTGAGCTTACTAGGAAAGGTTATTATGCGGTTAGGTTATCTGGCTGTTAAACACATCATATCTTAATATAATGCATAAACGTTTGTTGGCTTAGTGTGGAATCGTATCTGCTGTGGATCTGGCAAGGTGCGTTTTCTGTATGTGAGCTCTACAGCAGCCGGAGACTATGCTCTGGACATTAGTGTAAATTAACTTACAGATAGTCTTCATTACTGATTTGGAGACCAGACACCTGTAGCCTGACATGGCCAAAGCCACACCACAGCAGCCTGATACCACCATCGGTAAAGGATTACAGCTGCACGTGACATTATCTTCTGACACATTAAACAAAAAGAAAACTTGGCTGAGCTGGCTGTGGAGGGAATTAGCAGCAAGAGCACAGCTAGAACTTAAAGCTCCACTAACCCTACATGGAAGGAAGCAGTCACTTTGACTGTAACACTACACACGACCCTAGAAGTACGGATATGGAGCCACCATGTTTTGAGAGCAGACACCTTGCTAGGACAAACAGTCATAGACCTGAAGCAAGCATTGGACAGACACCATAGAAAAATGCAAAGAGTTGTAGAGCAATTCCCACTGTCATTGTACAGAAAATGCGGTCTGGTGTAAACTGGTAAGCTGGCCATTATTTTGGATGGACTAATTGTGGAGCCTGAGTCCCCAACATCATGTGATCCTACAGGCCCAGCAGCCAGTTATGCTGCAACTGCTGCACTGGAAGCCAGTAGTGTGCCTTCCTAAGAAGCCTTAGCAGTTCCTGCAGCATTCTCCATATCAGTAGGAAATTCAAACAATGCGCACTGAGGTTCATGTACTAATGCATGGGGTGTGCTGCAAAATCTTAGGGGGTGTCCTCCCCTTCTATGGAATGCAGCAAGAAATAGGTGATAATGCGCTCAGCCCCTTAGTGAGTTTTATCTCTGTTTTATGTTATGTGACGTAATGTACATAAGGTTAGGTATTTGTACTGAATATCTTAATGTACACAGCGATGTTAAGGTGTCAGATTACATTTACTTCTCAAATGTTTATAATTGTCAATACATTTACATACATGGGTGAAATGACATACACAGTAAAGGGTACACAGTGGGGAATGTTCCCCAACTTTGATCTCTATAAATGTCCAACAATAACATATGCAAATAGCACTAACAGTAAATGTCCTTCCTTGTGGTTATAGGACCTTTTGTTTCTTTGCTTTATGAAGTTTAGATAGAACGGTGGAGGAGTTGCAGCAGGGGTCACTGGTAGACGAGGATAATCAGGTAGGCAGTTGGGTCACTGTTAGAAGGAAGAAAAAGAGGGGGAGGCACGACATCTCGGATCTATCAAACCCGAACAAATTTGCTCGATTGGACGAAGATTCGGTGGATGATAGCGACGAAATGACGGAGCCGGAGGAGACTGCTCCCTCTAGCAACCGGAGGAGTGGTCCCTCTGGCTCAGATGGGATCAAAGCTAGAGAGGCGCCCAGGCAGATGGTGGTGGTAGGGGACTCTATCATCAGGAAGGCAGATAGGGCAATCTGCTACCGGGATCGTGATCGCCGTATGGTCTGTTGTCTCCCGGGTGCTCGGGTACGGCACATCGCGGACCGGGTAGATAGATTATTGGGAGGGGCTGGGAAAGACCCGGCGGTCTTGGTGCACGTTGGCACCAACGACAAAGTTAGTGGTAGGGGGGGATGTCCTTAAGCAGACTATAGGGACTTAGGCCAGAAACTTTAAAAAAGCACATCTAAGGTAATTTTCTCCGAAATATTACCAGTGCCACGCGCTACCCCAGGGAGACAGAGGGAGATTAGGGAGGTAAATGTGTGGCTTAGGGACTGGTGTAGGAAAGAGGGGTTTGTGTTCTTGGAACACTGGGCGGACTTCTCAGTCAGGCGCCATCTTTTTTCTTGCGATGGATTGCACCTGAATGAGGAAGGGGCTGCGGTGCTGGGGGGAAGGATAGTTAGTAGGTTGGAGGAGCTTTTAAACTAGGAGCCTGGGGGGAGGGTTTAGCTAGAGACTATGGGTCATGCAGTGAGAATAGTAGGGATGGTGATAGAGAGATAAAAGGGGGTGGAGAAGGGGGGGAGGAAAAGTGCAGCTGTAAGTGTATTTACATGGTTTCTAACAAGGGTATCAAGAAAGGTATTGCCAAAGCATTAACAAATAACAATTATGTGTCATCTTTACAGCCTATAGAAAATGATGTACGGGACATAAGGGAAAATACTTATGTCAGGGTGGTAAATTTATACGGGAATATTGGGTTGATCAAAGAGAAAAGTAAGGTGGGCAATACTAAGTATGGTGGGGTTGGAGTGGGAGCGAGAAGGTCTGTATCAGTAATTCAAGGGATGCACTAGTAAAGGATAGGATATCTTTAAAAAAACAAACAAATAAAAGGATCCGCTAAACTAAAATGTATGCTTGCAAATGCCAGAAGTCTAGCAGGTAAAATGGGGGAATTGGAATTGTTAGCATCAAAGGCTGAGTATGACATTATAGGTATTATGGAAACATGGTGGGACGACTCTCACGACTGGGTTGCAAACTTGGAGGGGTATTCTCTTTTCAGGAGGGACAGGGCAAGCAAAAGAGGAGGGGGTGTATGTCTTTATGTTAAACCATCACTTAAACCATTCTTAAAGGAGGTTATCTATGAGGAAACTGGCGATAATATGGAGTCACTATGGGTTGAAATCTCAAGTGGGGGTATAGATGCAAAAAAACTAGTCATAGGCACGTGCTACAAACAGCCGGATATTAGCATACATAAGGAACTACAACTCTTGCAGCAAATCGTAGCGGCTGCGGGATTGGGGGACACCCTTGTGATTGAGGATTTTAATTACCCAGATATAAACTGGAGTAACGATTCATGTGCTAAAACGAGGGGCAACAGGTTCTTAAATATGTTAAAGGATCACTACTTGTCTCAATTAGTCGAGGACCCAACTAGGGGTAAAACTACCTTGGATCTAGTAATTACTAATAATGTGGATATTATATCAAACACTAAAGTTGGGGAGACTTTGGGTAACAGTGATCATTATATGATCACATTCGACATCAGTTTCAGGAAACATAGCTACAGGGGTTCCACCAAAACTTTTAATTTTAGGAAGGCTAATTTCAGTAAGCTGAGATGTGCACTTAACGACATTGAGTGGGAGATTCTGTTTAATAACAAGAACACTTCAGAAATGTGGGATGTTTTAAAGGGGTTGCTGGATAGCAATATTCATAAATTTATTCCCATGGGCAGTAAACGTAGGAGTATTAAACTCAAACTGATGTGGCTTAACAAGAAGGTTAAGGCAGAAATGGATAAAAAAAGGGGGCTTTCAAAGCATTTAAATCTAATGGAAAGGAAGAGTCTTTCAAGTATTACAAGGAATGTAATAAGAAAAGCAAAAAAGCAATAAGAGCAGCTAAAATGGAAAATGAAAAGCAAACTGCTATAGAGAGTAAAACCAATCCTAAAAAAATGTTTAAATACATAAACAGTAAAAGGTTAAAAAAGGAGAATATAGGTCCATTAAAAGATGAATTTGGAGAATTGATAAATGAAGATGAAATAAAAGCGGAAAAAATGAACACATTTTTTTCATCAGTATTCACCAGTGTAGAACTGATGGTGGGAGTAGAGCATGACAATTGTGACAGTAATGATCTATGGTTAGATACTTGTTTAAGTGAAGAAGTAATCCGAGAGAGACTAAGCAAAATTAAGGTTAATAAATCACCTGGTCCTGATGGACTTCACCCGAGGGTTCTTATGGAGCTTAGTTTACAACTAGAACGACCCCTATACTTGATTTTCAATAGTTCAATTAGATAAGGTATGGTACCGAAGGATTGGCGTATATAGCTGAGGTAGTGCCATTATTTAAAAAGGGATCCAAAAATCTTCCGGGTAACCACAGACCAGTTAGTTTAACGTCTATAGTGGGGAAAATATTGGAAGGAATTCTAAGGGACAGCATACAGGAGTATCTACAGACCACTAGGATTATTAGCAAGAACCAGCATGGGTTTGTGAGGGACAGGTCATGTCAGACTAACTTAATTAGCTTCTATGAGGAAGTGAGCAATAATCTTGATCAGGGAAAAGAAGTGGATGTGGTCTTCCTAGATTTTGCAAAAGCCTTTGATACAGTGCCTCACAGGAGACTGATCATCAAATTAAAGGAGCTTGGCCTAGGAAAAACTATTTGCACATGGATAAGCAACTGGTTAGATAGCAGGGTACAGCGAGTAGTGGTCAACGGGAAGTCCTCAACCTGGTCCCCAGTAGTCAGCGGAATACCACAAGGATCCGTACTCGGACCACTACTGTTCAACATATTTATCAATGACCTAGAAATAGGCCTGGAAAGCACAGTGTCAATCTTTGCAGATGATACTAAACTGTGTAAGGTAATTAACTCGGAATTGGATGTGGAGTCCTTGTAGAATGATCTATCTAAACTTGAACTCTGAGTGTCTAAATGGAAAATGAGGTTCAATACAGACAAATGCAAGGTTATGCATTTCGGGACTAAAAACAAACTCGCTGCCTACATATTAAATGGGGAACGCCTAGGTGAAACAGATTTGGAAAAAGATTAGTGAGTACTCATTGATATTAGGCTCCATACACAATATCAAAGCGCAGTAAAGAAGGCAAGTAAGGTGCTAGCGTGCATAAAACGGGGAATTGAGTCAAGGGACTCGGATGTAATCCTGTCGCTGTATAAAGCATTGGTACGTCCGCACCTGGAATATTGTGTTCAGTTTTGGGCACCACTGTATAAAAAAGATATCAGTGAACTCGAAAGGGTTCAAAGGCGAGCTACTAGATTGATTAAAGGCCTAGAGGGACTGGATTATGAGGAAAGGCTTACTAGGTTGAATATGTATACACTAGAAAAAAGGCGTCTAAGAGGAGATATTATTAATATCTTCAAATATGTAAAGGTGATCACAAAGAGTTATCAGAGGAATTATTAATTAAAAGAACACAGTTTAGGACACGTGGGCACTCGCTGCGGCTGGAGGAGAGAAAGTTCCGAATGCGACGGAGGAAAGGGTTCTTCTCTGTTAGGGCAATTAGGATGTAGAATTCCCTGCCAGGGAAGGTGGTAATGGCGGACTCCGTAAATGGATTTAAAAAAGGAATGGATACATTTCTGAATGAAAATGATATCCAAGGTTATAATATTTAAAATATCAACATGGTTAACCCAGGGGTTATATGAATTACAGTAAATAACTAGTCATAAAACATTATTCAGCAAGTATGTAGATTCATCACAAGTTAATACAGGTTGAACACGATGGGCAATTTGCCTCTTTTCAACCTCAATTATTATGTTACTATGTTAAGGGAAAAACAGCGTTCCGTTTCCTCATTTTAATAATGCAGGTGGTGTTTTTCCAAATAACGAATGTAATATCTTCAGTGCCAAGTTTGTTGCAGCCATTCTTGGTGTCTGCAGTGGGTGCCTGGGGATCTCCTTATTGTAGGGGTACTTGAGGTAGGCTAATGGAGTGTTAAGGGAGCTTATGGCTGACTGTCTCAGTGCTGGACTCGCTCACCTGGAGTTCCCTGTTGGGGGTGCTTCCAGGTGCTGGTGCCCACGTTGTGCCCGTCACCGCCTGGGGAGGAGATGAATCGGCTAAGGTTTGTGTTCACCTGTCGCAGAACGTCCCCTCCTAATGGGAAACTCACCTTATCCTCCTTCACTCAGCTCGTTTCCTCCCTTGTAGTTGGTACCGGAGCGGCTCTCCCGTTCCCAAAGTTCCTGTTTTGCTGTTCACGGCTGGTGTTTCTTCATGGATGCTGGATCTATCGGTTGCACTGGCTTGTGCACAGCTGTCTTTAGATGCTCTGTTCACTGTTAAGTTAGTGCTCCAACGCGTTTCAGCTGCTGAGGCCTTCCTCTGGGAGAAATGTGTGATGCCCAGCATTAGTGGGGTTAAGTAGCCATTTTGTGTGCAGGTGTCATTTTCTATTGGTTGGCAGTATCTGTTTCCTGATAGGTCCTCATTGCTGTCTGTCTCCATTTAGAGCTGTGGTCTGTTATTCGATACTTTGTAGCAGGGGGTGGATAGTTGACTATACATTGTGTCTGTTTCTTCCTTGTTAGTCTGTGTAATGTTGGTTACGTTACATGTTTTATTTTGATTCCAGAACGTTGCATTGTTTTCATTTGCAATACAGTTGTCACATTATGTTAAAGGAGTATTTGTGCTCATTGAGCTAACTTTAACAAAACCTATTCAATGTAATCTTGCAGGAATTTGTATTTCCCATGTTTTGGACCTGTATTTAAATTTGTGTATGTGTGCAAACAACAAACTGCACCTAATTGTAAACCCAGTGTTTATTATCTGTACACGGTTAAGTGATTCTTTCATAGGTTGGTCATTCAAACCTGTTGATAAAAAATGGGGTGATACCTGAGGACGTATATGTTTAGAATGGTGGGTAAAATGCCCTCGAAATGGTGCATATTTGATGCTTATTTTTTGCAGATTATGGATCTCACCTCATTATTTATCTTGAGGCCCTTAGGTGCAAGAGTCCCCATTGTAATCATTAATCGTAGTTCTTCTTTATTTAACATGGGAAATGCAAATTCCTGCAAGACTACATCGAATAGGTTTTGTTAAAGTTAGCCCAATGAGCACAAATACTCCTATAAAATAATGTGACAATCGTATTGCAAATGAAAACAGCAGCTTATCTCTAGGTGGCATTGCTGAACTGATAGGAAGAAACGATCCCAAAAAATTCTGTATTGCCAAATGTGGGAGAAAATCATTTCTGCCAGGAGGCCATTCATGTTATAATCGCCTGTACTTACCTCCATATAAGACCTATGCACACAGGAAGGCAAAAATGCTGTTTGCTTTACAGGATACAGAAGGATTTGGATTTAAGTGAAGAGCATGGAAACACCTAGGCCTCCAACATGTAAAACCATGGCCTCCCACACCACCTGAGTCTCCTGCAACACCTAGATTTTTTTTTATCGCCCTACAGATGCATCTTCATATATGTAATCTCAATATGCCATGCAGCGCAAGATGCCTGGTGTGAGTGAGCCACCAGGTCCCGTGCAACACAATGTGACTAGAGGTGACAGATTCATTTGATATATGACACTTGTATATTGTGTGTGACTGAGTCTGTATATGGAGCAGAACAGAACGTATACTAGAAAAAAGCTGCGGTTGCTGCATTGTAGCACTTCATATTAGAGATGAGCGGGTTCGGTTCCTCGGAATCCGAACCCGCCCGAACTTCATGTTTTTTTTCACGGGTCCGAGCGACTCGGATCTTCCCGCCTTGCTCGGTTAACCCGAGCGCGCCCGAACGTCATCATGACGCTGTCGGATTCTCGCGAGGCTCGGATTCTATCGCGAGACTCGGATTCTATATAAGGAGCCGCGCGTCGCCGCCATTTTCACTCGTGCATTGAGATTGATAGGGAGAGGACGTGTCTGGCGTCCTCTCCATTAGAATAGAGATAGATTAGATAGAGAGAGAGAGATTGTGCAGAGTCGCAGACAGAGTTAGTTTACCACAGTCAGTGACCAGTGCAGTTGCTAGTTAACTTTTATTTAATATAATATATCCGTTCACTTCTCTCTGCTATATCCGTTCTCTGCCTGAAAAAAAAAACGATACACAGCACAGTCAGTCACACAGTGTGACTCAGTCTGTGTGCACTCAGCTCAGCCCAGTGTGCTGCACAGTCATCAATGTATAAATTAAAAGCTTATAATTAATTGTGGGGGAGACTGGGGAGCACTGCAGGTTGTTAGCAGGAGCCAGGAGTACAATTATATTAATTAACAGTGCACACTTTTGCTGCAGGAGTGGTGACCAGTGCCTGACCACCAGTATAGTATTGTTGTATACTACTAATATCTCTTTAAATATCAACCAGTCTATATTAGCAGCAGACACAGTACAGTGCGGTAGTTCACGGCTGTGGCTACCTCTGTGTCGGCACACGGCAGGCAGTCCGTCCGACCAGAATTGTATTATTTATTATTATATACCTACCACCTAACCGTGGTTTTTTTTTCATTCTTTATACCGTCATAGTGTCATCCTAATTGTTACGAGTATACTACTATCTCTTTATCAACCAGTGTACAGTGCGGTAGTTCACGGCTGTGGCTACCTCTGTGTCGGCACACGGCAGGCAGTCCGTCCGACCAGAATTGTATTATTTATTATTATATACCTACCACCTAACCGTGGTTTTTTTTTTCATTCTTTATACCGTCATAGTGTCATCCTAATTGTTACGAGTATACTACTATCTCTTTATCAACCAGTGTACAGTGCGGTAGTTCACGGCTGTGGCTACCTCTGTGTCGGCACACGGCAGGCAGTCCGTCCGACCAGAATTGTATTATTTATTATTATATACCTACCACCTAACCGTGGTTTTTTTTTTCATTCTTTATACCGTCATAGTGTCATCCTAATTGTTACGAGTATACTACTATCTCTTTATCAACCAGTGTACAGTGCGGTAGTTCACGGCTGTGGCTACCTCTGTGTCGGCACACGGCAGGCAGTCCGTCCAACCAGAATTGTATTATTTATTATTATATACCTACCACCTAACCGTGGTTTTTTTTTCATTCTTTATACCGTCATAGTGTCATCCTAATTGTTACGAGTATACTACTATCTCTTTATCAACCAGTGTACAGTGCGGTAGTTCACGGCTGTGGCTACCTCTGTGTCGGCACACGGCAGGCAGTCCGTCCGACCAGAATTGTATTATTTATTATTATATACCTACCACCTAACCGTGGTTTTTTTTTCATTCTTTATACCGTCATAGTGTCATCCTAATTGTTACGAGTATACTACTATCTCTTTATCAACCAGTGTACAGTGCGGTAGTTCACGGCTGTGGCTACCTCTGTGTCGGCACACGGCAGGCAGTCCGTCCGACCAGAATTGTATTATTTATTATTATATACCTACCACCTAACCGTGGTTTTTTTTTTCATTCTTTATACCGTCATAGTGTCATCCTAATTGTTACGAGTATACTACTATCTCTTTATCAACCAGTGTACAGTGCGGTAGTTCACGGCTGTGGCTACCTCTGTGTCGGCACACGGCATGCAGTCCGTCCGACCAGAATTGTATTATTTATTATTATATACCTACCACCTAACCGTGGTTTTTTTTTTCATTCTTTATACCGTCATAGTGTCATCCTAATTGTTACGAGTATACTACTATCTCTTTATCAACCAGTGTACAGTGCGGTAGTTCACGGCTGTGGCTACCTCTGTGTCGGCACACGGCAGGCAGTCCGTCCGACCAGAATTGTATTATTTATTATTATATACCTACCACCTAACCGTGGTTTTTTTTTTCATTCTTTATACCGTCATAGTGTCATCCTAATTGTTACGAGTATACTACTATCTCTTTATCAACCAGTGTACAGTGCGGTAGTTCACGGCTGTGGCTACCTCTGTGTCGGCACACGGCAGGCAGTCCGTCCGACCAGAATTGTATTATTTATTATTATATACCTACCACCTAACCGTGGTTTTTTTTTTCATTCTTTATACCGTCATAGTGTCATCCTAATTGTTACGAGTATACTACTATCTCTTTATCAACCAGTGTACAGTGCGGTAGTTCACGGCTGTGGCTACCTCTGTGTCGGCAGTCGGCAGGCAGTCCGTCCATCCATAATTGTATTATTATTATAATATATACCACCTAACCGTGGTTTTTTTTTCATTCTTTATACCGTCGTCATAGTGTCATACTAGTTGTTACGAGTATACTACTATCTCTTTATCAACCAGTGTACAGTGCGGTAGTTCACGGCTGTGGCTACCTCTGTGTCGGCAGTCGGCAGGCAGTCCGTCCATCCATAATTGTATTATTATTATAATATATACCACCTAACCGTGGTTTTTTTTTCATTCTTTATACCGTCGTCATAGTGTCATACTAGTTGTTACGAGTATACTACTATCTCTTTATCAACCAGTGTACAGTGCGGTAGTTCACGGCTGTGGCTACCTCTGTGTCGGCAGTCGGCAGGCAGTCCGTCCATCCATAATTGTATTATTATTATAATATATACCACCTAACCGTGGTTTTTTTTCCATTCTTTATACCGTCGTCATAGTGTCATACTAGTTGTTACGAGTATACTACTATCTCTTTATCAACCAGTGTACAGTGCGGTAGTTCACGGCTGTGGCTACCTCTGTGTCGGCAGTCGGCAGGCAGTCCGTCCATCCATAATTGTATTATTATTATAATATATACCACCTAACCGTGGTTTTTTTATACCACCTAACCGTGGCAGTCCGTCCATAATTGTATACTAGTATCCAATCCATCCATCTCCATTGTTTACCTGAGGTGCCTTTTAGTTCTGCCTATAAAATATGGAGAACAAAAAAGTTGAGGTTCCAAAATTAGGGAAAGATCAAGATCCACTTCCACCTCGTGCTGAAGCTGCTGCCACTAGTCATGGCCGAGACGATGAAATGCCAGCAACGTCGTCTGCCAAGGCCGATGCCCAATGTCATAGTACAGAGCATGTCAAATCCAAAACACCAAATATCAGAAAAAAAAGGACTCCAAAACCTAAAATAAAATTGTCGGAGGAGAAGCGTAAACTTGCCAATATGCCATTTACCACACGGAGTGGCAAGGAACGGCTGAGGCCCTGGCCTATGTTCATGGCTAGTGGTTCAGCTTCACATGAGGATGGAAGCACTCAGCCTCTCGCTAGAAAACTGAAAAGACTCAAGCTGGCAAAAGCACCGCAAAGAACTGTGCGTTCTTTGAAATCCCAAATCCACAAGGAGAGTCCAATTGTGTCGTTTGCGATGCCTGACCTTCCCAACACTGGACGTGAAGAGCATGCGCCTTCCACTATTTGCATGCCCCCTGCAAGTGCTGGAAGGAGCACCCGCAGTCCAGTTCCTGATAGTCAGATTGAAGATGTCAGTGTTGAAGTACACCAGGATGAGGAGGATATGGGTGTTGCTGGCGCTGGGGAGGAAATTGACCAGGAGGATTCTGATGGTGAGGTGGTTTGTTTAAGTCAGGCACCCGGGGAGACACCTGTTGTCCGTGGGAGGAATATGGCCGTTGACATGCCAGGTGAAAATACCAAAAAAATCAGCTCTTCGGTGTGGAGGTATTTCACCAGAAATGCGGACAACAGGTGTCAAGCCGTGTGTTCCCTTTGTCAAGCTGTAATAAGTAGGGGTAAGGACGTTAACCACCTCGGAACATCCTCCCTTATACGTCACCTGCAGCGCATTCATAATAAGTCAGTGACAAGTTCAAAAACTTTGGGTGACAGCGGAAGCAGTCCACTGACCAGTAAATCCCTTCCTCTTGTAACCAAGCTCACGCAAACCACCCCACCAACTCCCTCAGTGTCAATTTCCTCCTTCCCCAGGAATGCCAATAGTCCTGCAGGCCATGTCACTGGCAAGTCTGACGAGTCCTTTCCTGCCTGGGATTCCTCCGATGCATCCTTGCGTGTAACGCCTACTGCTGCTGGCGCTGCTGTTGTTGCCGCTGGGAGTCGATGGTCATCCCAGAGGGGAAGTCGTAAGCCCACTTGTACTACTTCCAGTAAGCAATTGACTGTTCAACAGTCCTTTGCGAGGAAGATGAAATATCACAGCAGTCATCCTACTGCAAAGCGGATAACTGAGTCCTTGACAACTATGTTGGTGTTAGACGTGCGTCCGGTATCCGCCGTTAGTTCACAGGGAACTAGACAATTTATTGAGGCAGTGTGCCCCCGTTACCAAATACCATCTAGGTTCCACTTCTCTAGGCAGGCGATACCGAGAATGTACACGGACGTCAGAAAAAGACTCACCAGTGTCCTAAAAAATGCAGTTGTACCCAATGTCCACTTAACCACGGACATGTGGACAAGTGGAGCAGGGCAGGGTCAGGACTATATGACTGTGACAGCCCACTGGGTAGATGTATGGACTCCCGCCGCAAGAACAGCAGCGGCGGCACCAGTAGCAGCATCTCGCAAACGCCAACTCTTTCCTAGGCAGGCTACGCTTTGTATCACCGCTTTCCAGAATACGCACACAGCTGAAAACCTCTTACGGCAACTGAGGAAGATCATCGCGGAATGGCTTACCCCAATTGGACTCTCCTGTGGATTTGTGGCATCGGACAACGCCAGCAATATTGTGTGTGCATTAAATATGGGCAAATTCCAGCACGTCCCATGTTTTGCACATACCTTGAATTTGGTGGTGCAGAATTTTTTAAAAAACGACAGGGGCGTGCAAGAGATGCTGTCGGTGGCCAGAAAAATTGCGGGACACTTTCGGCGTACAGGCACCACGTACAGAAGACTGGAGCACCACCAAAAACTACTGAACCTGCCCTGCCATCATCTGAAGCAAGAAGTGGTAACGAGGTGGAATTCAACCCTCTATATGCTTCAGAGGTTGGAGGAGCAGCAAAAGGCCATTCAAGCCTATACAATTGAGCACGATATAGGAGATGGAATGCACCTGTCTCAAGTGCAGTGGAGAATGATTTCAACGTTGTGCAAGGTTCTGATGCCCTTTGAACTTGCCACACGTGAAGTCAGTTCAGACACTGCCAGCCTGAGTCAGGTCATTCCCCTCATCAGGCTTTTGCAGAAGAAGCTGGAGGCATTGAAGAAGGAGCTAACACGGAGCGATTCCGCTAGGCATGTGGGACTTGTGGATGCAGCCCTTAATTCGCTTAACAAGGATTCACGGGTGGTCAATCTGTTGAAATCAGAGCACTACATTTTGGCCACCGTGCTCGATCCTAGATTTAAAGCCTACCTTGGATCTCTCTTTCCGGCAGACACAGGTCTGCTGGGGTTGAAAGACCTGCTGGTGACAAAATTGTCAAGTCAAGCGGAACGCGACCTGTCAACATCTCCTCCTTCACATTCTCCCGCAACTGGGGGTGCGAGGAAAAGGCTCAGAATTCCGAGCCCACCCGCTGGCGGTGATGCAGGGCAGTCTGGAGCGACTGCTGATGCTGACATCTGGTCCGGACTGAAGGACCTGACAACGATTACGGACATGTCGTCTACTGTCACTGCATATGATTCTCTCAACATTGATAGAATGGTGGAGGATTATATGAGTGACCGCATCCAAGTAGGCACGTCACACAGTCCGTACTTATACTGGCAGGAAAAAGAGGCAATTTGGAGGCCCTTGCACAAACTGGCTTTATTCTACCTAAGTTGCCCTCCCACAAGTGTGTACTCCGAAAGAGTGTTTAGTGCCGCCGCTCACCTTGTCAGCAATCGGCGTACGAGGTTACATCCAGAAAATGTGGAGAAGATGATGTTCATTAAAATTAATTATAATCAATTCCTCCGCGGAGACATTGACCAGCAGCAATTGCCTCCACAAAGTACACAGGGAGCTGAGATGGTGGATTCCAGTGGGGACGAATTGATAATCTGTGAGGAGGGGGATGTACACGGTGATATATCGGAGGGTGAAGATGAGGTGGACATCTTGCCTCTGTAGAGCCAGTTTGTGCAAGGAGAGATTAATTGCTTCTTTTTTGGGGGGGGTCCAAACCAACCCGTCATATCAGTCACAGTCGTGTGGCAGACCCTGTCACTGAAATGATGGGTTGGTTAAAGTGTGCATGTCCTGTTTTGTTTATACAACATAAGGGTGGGTGGGAGGGCCCAAGGATAATTCCATCTTGCACCTCTTTTTTCTTTTCTTTTTCTTTGCATCATGTGCTGATTGGGGAGGGTTTTTTGGAAGGGACATCCTGCGTGACACTGCAGTGCCACTCCTAGATGGGCCCGGTGTTTGTGTCGGCCACTAGGGTCGCTAATCTTACTCACACAGTCAGCTACCTCATTGCGCCTCTTTTTTTCTTTGCGTCATGTGCTGTTTGGGGAGGGTTTTTTGGAAGGGACATCCTGCGTGACACTGCAGTGCCACTCCTAGATGGGCCCGGTGTTTGTGTCGGCCACTAGGGTCGCTAATCTTACTCACACAGTCAGCTACCTCATTGCGCCTCTTTTTTTCTTTGCGTCATGTGCTGTTTGGGGAGGGTTTTTTGGAAGGGACATCCTGCGTGACACTGCAGTGCCACTCCTAGATGTGCCCGGTGTTTGTGTCGGCCACTAGGGTCGCTAATCTTACTCACACAGTCAGCTACCTCATTGCGCCTCTTTTTTTCTTTGCGTCATGTGCTGTTTGGGGAGGGTTTTTTGGAAGGGCCATCCTGCGTGACACTGCAGTGCCACTCCTAGATGGGCCCGGTGTTTGTGTCGGCCACTAGGGTCGCTTATCTTACTCACACAGCGACCTCGGTGCAAATTTTAGGACTAAAAATAATATTGTGAGGTGTGATGTGTTCAGAATAGGCTGAAAATGAGTGTAAATTATGTTTTTTGAGGTTAATAATACTTTGGGATCAAAATTACCCCCAAATTCTATGATTTAAGCTGTTTTTTAGGGTTTTTTGAAAAAAACACCCGAATCCAAAACACACCCGAATCCGACAAAAAAAATTCGGTGAGGTTTTGCCAAAACGCGGTCGAACCCAAAACACGGCCGCGGAACCGAACCCAAAACCAAAACACAAAACCCGAAAAATTTCCGGCGCTCATCTCTACTTCATATACAGATTCAGGGACTCAGCCGCACACAGATACAAGAGTCATATATCAAATTAATCAGCACATTCTCCTGGTGCATCCTAGTCACATTGCATTGCGACTAAGATACATTTTCAGCAAAAAGATGCCCGATGCTAGAAGATTCTCATGCAACCTGGCGTGCCAAGATGAATGAGGACATACAGGTGAAACTCAGAAAATTAGAATATCGTGCAAACGTTCATTTATTTCAGTAATTCAACTTCAAAGGTGAAACTAATATATTATATATACTCATTACATGCAAAGTAAGATATTTCAAGGTTTATTTGTTATAATTTTGATGATTGTGGCTTACAGCTTAAGAAAACCCCAAATCCAAAATCTCAGAAAATTAGAATATTACATAAAATCAGTAAACAAAGGCTTTTAAATACAGAAATGTCGGCCCCCTGGAAAGTATAATCATGCAATTGTGCTCAGTACTTGGTTTGAGCCCCTTTTGCATGAATTACTGCCTCAATGCGGTTTGGCATGGATTCTATCAGCCTGTGGCACTGCTGAGGTGTTATGGAAGACCAGGATGCTTCAATAGTGGCCTTCAGCTCTTCTGCATTGTTCAGTCTCATGTCTCTCATATTTCTCTTGGCAATGCCCACAGATTCTCTATGGGGTTCAGGTCAGGCGAGTTTGCTGGCCAAACCAGCACAGTAATCCCACGGTCATTGAACCAGGTGTTGGTACTTTTGGTAGTGTGGGCAGGTGCCAAGTCCAGCATTCTGACAGCCATGATCCCATCCACCGGCAATTCATACTAAACCCCTTCTTACTCCTTAATTCATCAAACTCCGAAAATACATACATTTTCGAGAATTGTATTGCAGGAACAGACGCCATCTTCAGTTCACAGGGCCCTGCTCCTTCCTGTGGGAAGGAGTCCCATGCGCACTAACACTGCCGAGTCAGATTTGGCAGTATAAATTTCAGTGCCACAGTAGTACAGTAAGTAGCAGTAGGTAACGCGGGGGTAGCTGATGCTAAGATTAGTTGTCCCTGCACCAGGGGCGGATCTAGACTTTTCTTTAGGGGGGGCGGTTCACTGTTTAATCTCGACTCCTCCCTCTACAGTCCCAACTCCTCCCATCTGAAATCCTAACTCCTCCTCTCCCAATTCTGACTGAACGTTTTGAGTGAGACTGAGATAGAGCTTTGTGATTGTTCTGTGTACATGTGACTGTGCTATGGGGTAATTGTATTTATTAGCCCTAGTACCCACACACCAGCAAGTGAGGGGCAAATGCTCTGTAACCCTTGCTCTCCTGGCTCCTCTGTGCTGCTGTAGTATAAGCTGCAGCACATCGTTCTGCCTCAGGCTCTCCCCGGAGAGCTCTCTTCTGCGCAAAAGTGGGCGTGGATATGACTGTGTTAGGGGGGGCGGTCTCCCCCTTCGCCCCCGCCTAGATCCGGCCCTGCCCTGCACTGGAGCAATGTTGAATTTAGAGATGAGCGGGTTCGGTTCCTCGGAATCCGAACCCGCCCGAACTTCAGCTTTTTTTACACGGATCCGAGCGACTCGGATCTTCCCGCCTTGCTCGGTTAACCCGAGCGCGCCCGAACGTCATCATGACGCTGTCGGATTCTCGCGAGGCTCGGATTCTATCGCGAGACTCGGATTCTATATAAGGAGCCGCGCGTCGCCGCCATTTTACACGTGCATTGAGATTGATAGTGAGAGGACGTGGCTGGCGTCCTCTCCGTTTAGAGAAGAAATAGATAGGAGAGTGAGAGTGAGACAGTGACACTTCATTTACTGGAGCTTAGGAGGAGTACTCAGACAGAGAGTGCAGAATTTTGCTGATAGTATTAGTTAGTTATACTAGTGACAGAGTGAGACAGTGACACTTCATTTACTGGAGCTTAGGAGGAGTACTCAGACAGAGACAGAGTGCAGAATTTTGCTGATAGTATTAGTTAGTTATACTAGTGACTGACCAGTGACCACCAGTGCAGTTTTATATTATTTAATATAATCCGTTCTCTGCCTGAAAAAACGATACACAGTGACTCAGTCACATACCATATCTGTGCTCAGCCCAGTGTGCTGCTGCATCATCTATGTATAATATCTGACTGTGCTCACACAGCTTAATTGTGGGGGAGACTGGGGAGCAGTTAGGTTATAGCAGGAGCCAGGAGTACATATTAAAATTAAACAGTGCACACTTTTTTTTCTGCAGGAGTGCCACTGCCAGTGTGACTGACCAGTGACCTGACCACCAGTATATAGTATACTATATTGTATTGTGAATGTCTGCCTGTAAAAGTTAAACACACGTCGTGTGACTTGTGTGGTGTTTTTTTATTCTATAAAATAAAAAACTCATTCTGCTGACAGACAGTGTCCAGCAGGTCCGTCATTATATAATATATACCTGTCCGGCTGCAGTAGTGATATATATATATTTTTTATATCATTATTTATCATCCAGTCGCAGCAGACACAGTACGGTAGTTCACGGCTGTAGCTACCTCTGTGTCGGCACTCGGCAGTCCATCCATAATTGTATACCACCTACCCGTGGTTTTTTTTTCTTTCTTCTTTATACATACTACATCTCATTATCATCCAGTCTATATTAGCAGCAGACACAGTACAGTACGGTAGTCCACGGCTGTAGCTACCTCTGTGTCGGCACTCGGCAGTCCGTCCATAATTGTATACCACCTACCCGTGGTTTTTTTTTTCTTTCTTCTTTATACATACTACATCTCATTATCAACCAGTCTATATTAGCAGCAGACACAGTACGGTAGTCCACGGCTGTAGCTACCTCTGTGTCGGCACTCGGCAGTCCATCCATAATTGTATACCACCTACCCGTGGTTTTTTTTCTTACTTCTTTATACATAATACATCTCATTATCATCCAGTCTATATTAGCAGCAGACACAGTACAGTACGGTAGTCCACGGCTGTAGCTACCTCTGTGTCGGCACTCGGCAGTCCGTCCATAATTGTATACCACCTACCCGTGGTTTTTTTTTTCTTTCTTCTTTATACATACTACATCTCATTATCAACCAGTCTATATTAGCAGCAGACACAGTACGGTAGTCCACGGCTGTAGCTACCTCTGTGTCGGCACTCGGCAGTCCATCCATAATTGTGTACCACCTACCCGTGGTTTTTTTTTCTTTCTTCTTTATACATACTACATCTCATTATCATCCAGTCTATATTAGCAGCAGACACAGTACAGTACGGTAGTCCACGGCTGTAGCTACCTCTGTGTCGGCACTCGGCAGTCCATCCATAATTGTATACCACCTACCCGTGGTTTTTTTTTCTTTCTTCTTTATACATACATACTACATCTCATTATCATCCAGTCTATATTAGCAGCAGACACAGTACAGTACGGTAGTCCACGGCTGTAGCTACCTCTGTGTCGGCACTCGGCAGTCCATCCATAATTGTATACCACCTACCCGTGGTTTTTTTTTCTTTCTTCTTTATACATACTACATCTCATTATCAACCAGTCTATATTAGCAGCAGACACAGTACAGTACGGTAGTCCACGGCTGTAGCTACCTCTGTGTCGGCACTCGGCAGTCCATCCATAATTGTATACTAGTATCCATCCATCTCCATTGTTTACCTGAGGTGCCTTTTAGTTGTGCCTATTAAAATATGGAGAACAAAAATGTTGAGGTTCCAAAATTAGGGAAAGATCAAGATCCACTTCCACCTCGTGCTGAAGCTGCTGCCACTAGTCATGGCCGAGACGATGAAATGCCAGCAACGTCGTCTGCCAAGGCCGATGCCCAATGTCATAGTACAGAGCATGTCAAATCCAAAACACCAAATATCAGTAAAAAAAGGACTCCAAAACCTAAAATAAAATTGTCGGAGGAGAAGCGTAAACTTGCCAATATGCCATTTACCACACGGAGTGGCAAGGAACGGCTGAGGCCCTGGCCTATGTTCATGGCTAGTGGTTCAGCTTCACATGAGGATGGAAGCACTCAGCCTCTCGCTAGAAAACTGAAAAGACTCAAGCTGGCAAAAGCACCGCAAAGAACTGTGCGTTCTTCGAAATCCCAAATCCACAAGGAGAGTCCAATTGTGTCGGGTGCGATGCCTGACCTTCCCAACACTGGACGTGAAGAGCATGCGCCTTCCACCATTTGCACGCCCCCTGCAAGTGCTGGAAGGAGCACCCGCAGTCCAGTTCCTGATAGTCAGATTGAAGATGTCAGTGTTGAAGTACACCAGGATGAGGAGGATATGGGTGTTGCTGGCGCTGGGGAGGAAATTGACAAGGAGGATTCTGATGGTGAGGTGGTTTGTTTAAGTCAGGCACCCGGGGAGACACCTGTTGTCCGTGGGAGGAATATGGCCGTTGACATGCCTGGTGAAAATACCAAAAAAATCAGCTCTTCGGTGTGGAAGTATTTCACCAGAAATGCGGACAACATTTGTCAAGCCGTGTGTTCCCTTTGTCAAGCTGTAATAAGTAGGGGTAAGGACGTTAACCACCTCGGAACATCCTCCCTTATACGTCACCTGCAGCGCATTCATAATAAGTCAGTGACAAGTTCAAAAACTTTGGGCGACAGCGGAAGCAGTCCACTGACCAGTAAATCCCTTCCTCTTGTAACCAAGCTCACGCAAACCACCCCACCAACTCCCTCAGTGTCAATTTCCTCCTTCCCCAGGAATGCCAATAGTCCTGCAGGCCATGTCACTGGCAATTCTGACGAGTCCTCTCCTGCCTGGGATTCCTCCGATGCATCCTTGCGTGTAACGCCTACTGCTGCTGGCGCTGCTGTTGTTGCTGCTGGGAGTCGATGGTCATCCCAGAGGGGAAGTCGTAAGCCCACTTGTACTACTTCCAGTAAGCAATTGACTGTCCAACAGTCCTTTGCGAGGAAGATGAAATATCACAGCAGTCATCCTGCTGCAAAGCGGATAACTGAGGCCTTGACAACTATGTTGGTGTTAGACGTGCGTCCGGTATCCGCCGTTAGTTCACAGGGAACTAGACAATTTATTGAGGCAGTGTGCCCCCGTTACCAAATACCATCTAGGTTCCACTTCTCTAGGCAGGCGATACCGAGAATGTACACGGACGTCAGAAAAAGACTCACCAGTGTCCTAAAAAATGCAGTTGTACCCAATGTCCACTTAACCACGGACATGTGGACAAGTGGAGCAGGGCAGGGTCAGGACTATATGACTGTGACAGCCCACTGGGTAGATGTATGGACTCCCGCCGCAAGAACAGCAGCGGCGGCACCAGTAGCAGCATCTCGCAAACGCCAACTCTTTCCTAGGCAGGCTACGCTTTGTATCACCGCTTTCCAGAATACGCACACAGCTGAAAACCTCTTACGGCAACTGAGGAAGATCATCGCGGAATGGCTTACCCCAATTGGACTCTCCTGTGGATTTGTGGCATCGGACAACGCCAGCAATATTGTGTGTGCATTAAATATGGGCAAATTCCAGCACGTCCCATGTTTTGCACATACCTTGAATTTGGTGGTGCAGAATTTTTTAAAAAACGACAGGGGCGTGCAAGAGATGCTGTCGGTGGCCAGAAGAATTGCGGGACACTTTCGGCGTACAGGCACCACGTACAGAAGACTGGAGCACCACCAAAAACTACTGAACCTGCCCTGCCATCATCTGAAGCAAGAAGTGGTAACGAGGTGGAATTCAACCCTCTATATGCTTCAGAGGTTGGAGGAGCAGCAAAAGGCCATTCAAGCCTATACAATTGAGCACGATATAGGAGGTGGAATGCACCTGTCTCAAGTGCAGTGGAGAATGATTTCAACGTTGTGCAAGGTTCTGATGCCCTTTGAACTTGCCACACGTGAAGTCAGTTCAGACACTGCCAGCCTGAGTCAGGTCATTCCCCTCATCAGGCTTTTGCAGAAGAAGCTGGAGACATTGAAGGAGGAGCTAACACGGAGCGATTCCGCTAGGCATGTGGGACTTGTGGATGGAGCCCTTAATTCGCTTAACAAGGATTCACGGGTGGTCAATCTGTTGAAATCAGAGCACTACATTTTGGCCACCGTGCTCGATCCTAGATTTAAAACCTACCTTGGATCTCTCTTTCCGGCAGACACAAGTCTGCTGGGGTTGAAAGACCTGCTGGTGAGAAAATTGTCAAGTCAAGCGGAACGCGACCTGTCAACATCTCCTCCTTCACATTCTCCCGCAACTGGGGGTGCGAGGAAAAGGCTCAGAATTCCGAGCCCACCCGCTGGCGGTGATGCAGGGCAGTCTGGAGCGACTGCTGATGCTGACATCTGGTCCGGACTGAAGGACCTGACAACGATTACGGACATGTCGTCTACTGTCACTGCATATGATTCTCTCAACATTGAAAGAATGGTGGAGGATTATATGAGTGACCGCATCCAAGTAGGCACGTCACACAGTCCGTACTTATACTGGCAGGAAAAAGAGGCAATTTGGAGGCCCTTGCACAAACTGGCTTTATTCTACCTAAGTTGCCCTCCCACAAGTGTGTACTCCGAAAGAGTGTTTAGTGCCGCCGCTCACCTTGTCAGCAATCGGCGTACGAGGTTACATCCAGAAAATGTGGAGAAGATGATGTTCATTAAAATGAATTATAATCAATTCCTCCGCGGAGACATTGACCAGCAGCAATTGCCTCCACAAAGTACACAGGGAGCTGAGATGGTGGATTCCAGTGGGGACGAATTGATAATCTGTGAGGAGGGGGATGTACACGGTGATATATCGGAGGATGATGATGAGGTGGACATCTTGCCTCTGTAGAGCCAGTTTGTGCAAGGAGAGATTAATTGCTTCTTTTTTGGGGGGGGTCCAAACCAACCCGTCATATCAGTCACAGTCGTGTGGCAGACCCTGTCACTGAAATGATGGGTTGGTTAAAGTGTGCATGTCCTGTTTATACAACATAAGGGTGGGTGGGAGGGCCCAAGGACAATTCCATCTTGCACCTCTTTTTTCTTTTATTTTTCTTTGCGTCATGTGCTGTTTGGGGAGGGTTTTTTGGAAGGGCCATCCTGCGTGACACTGCAGTGCCACTCCTAGATGGGCCCGGTGTTTGTGTCGGCCACTAGGGTCGCTTATCTTACTCACACAGTCAGCTACCTCATTGCGCCTCTTTTTTTCTTTGCGTCATGTGCTGTTTGGGGAGGGTTTTTTGGAAGGGACATCCTGCGTGACACTGCAGTGCCACTCCTAGATGGGCCCGGTGTTTGTGTCGGCCACTAGGGTCGCTTATCTTACTCACACAGTCAGCTACCTCATTGCGCCTCTTTTTTTCTTTGCGTCATGTGCTGTTTGGGGAGGGTTTTTTGGAAGGGCCATCCTGCGTGACACTGCAGTGCCACTCCTAGATGGGCCCGGTGTTTGTGTCGGCCACTAGGGTCGCTTATCTTACTCACACAGTCAGCTACCTCATTGCGCCTCTTTTTTTCTTTGCGTCATGTGCTGTTTGGGGAGGGTTTTTTGGAAGGGCCATCCTGCGTGACACTGCAGTGCCACTCCTAGATGGGCCCGGTGTTTGTGTCGGCCACTAGGGTCGCTTATCTTACTCACACAGTCAGCTACCTCATTGCGCCTCTTTTTTTCTTTGCGTCATGTGCTGTTTGGGGAGGGTTTTTTGGAAGGGACATCCTGCGTGACACTGCAGTGCCACTCCTAGATGGGCCCGGTGTTTGTGTCGGCCACTAGGGTCGCTTATCTTACTCACACAGTCAGCTACCTCATTGCGCCTCTTTTTTTCTTTGCGTCATGTGCTGTTTGGGGAGGGTTTTTTGGAAGGGACATCCTGCGTGACACTGCAGTGCCACTCCTAGATGGGCCCGGTGTTTGTGTCGGCCACTAGGGTCGCTTATCTTACTCACACAGCGACCTCGGTGCAAATTTTAGGACTAAAAATAATATTGTGAGGTGTGAGGTATTCAGAATAGACTGAAAATGAGTGTAAATTATGGTTTTTGAGGTTAATAATACTTTGGGATCAAAATGACCCCCAAATTCTATGATTTAAGCTGTTTTTTAGGGTTTTTTGAAAAAAACACCCGAATCCAAAACACACCCGAATCCGACAAAAAAAATTCGGTGAGGTTTTGCCAAAACGCGGTCGAACCCAAAACACGGCCGCGGAACCGAACCCAAAACCAAAACACAAAACCCGAAAAATTTCCGGCGCTCATCTCTAGTTGAATTGCGCCGGTGTTTTAGTATCCACTACTGCCTACTTGCAGAGAGCTGGATACTAAACTAACGCTGCCAAGTGCTTGATGAATAGAGCCTATTTGTCATAAACCAGGCATCTTGCTTTAAACCATTAAAGTATTTACAGCAGTTTTACTATACACATATTAAATATAAAATATGTTTTCTCCAGTCCAAACAATAGTTATATAATGTATTGCAAAACTTATTACAAGAGGACCGCAGACAAACATGATCTTAGCCTTCAGAGAGTGTTGTTGACGTAATGGATAATGTGAATAAGAAGCCCCTGAGGACATGCAGAGTGTACTGATCGGGACTTGGCAGCTGTATATAAACTGAAAATGGGATGGATATCTGATAAAACTGATGTATTGCTGGGCTGGATTGTTTCCTCTTCTACTGGTTTCTCACAACACTGTTTACAGTTAACTTCCCCTCTCCGTGCAGTAGCCAGCTCTTGTTTTCTCAGGCTTCAGAGAAACTGCGTAGAGTACTGTGATGCTATTAATATGTATTTGCATCATGAATACATAATGGCAAGTAGTGAAAAACAAGGCAAGTCCCTGCTGGGACCTAGTGATGTCAAACAAGTAAACTGTCTCTGCATCAACTGGCTAGGTTATAACCCTACTGGTGCCAATGTTACTGACACAATATGTAAAGGAAATAAACGTTATTGTTGCAGTACTGAAAAACAATGTTTGTGTTTGTGTGATGACATGGGAAAAGTCTTGAGGCACTATATAAATAGTAGCATTATTAACCCGTTATTTGTTATCTCATTGGTTGTCCTCCCCCACCGACTCTTCTTATCTATCTCCTCTCTTTCCTCCGGGTGTGGTTCATTAGGTCAACATGAGTTAGGTCGACATACATTTGGTCGACCACGTTTGGGTCGACATGCATTAGATTGACATGATCACTAGGTCGACATGGTCATTAGGTCGACATGTGCTAGGTCGACATAGAAAAAGGTCGACATGAGGTTTTGTTTTTTACTTTTTTGGGTGTTGTTTTCTTTGAAAAGTGACGGGGAACTCCAATTAGTGCACCGTAACCCCTCGCATGGCTCACGGCTTCGGGCATGGTGCCTCGTTCCACTACCGCTGCGCTCGGCACAGGTTACCATTCCCAATTGTAGTCCACGTGGATCGTTAAGTATGAAAAAGGTCAAAAAATTTAAAAAATTGAGAAAAACTCAAGTCTACCTTTTTCCATGTCGACCTAATGACCATGTCGACCTAACTCATGTCGACCTAATGACCGCCATCCATTTCCTCCATCTGTCTCGCTTTCTCTCTCTCCCTTTCTCTGTTTCCAAGTCTTTCCTCGTCATTCTCTTTCCCCCCTATTCCCCCATTTCTTTCACCTATCTCTTGAGGTGATTCAGTAAGGATCGCTGATGCGATCGTTACTACATTTACCCAATGGTCAGAGTCCTGTGCATGCACATGTACAGAACGGGTCCTGCTATCTCAGTGCAGGGATGTGAATGCCTCTGTCTGATTGACAGGTAGAGGCGTCACGGGGAGGGGTGGGGATGGCAGGTGTTCGGTGGCGAGTCCATCTATCTGTATTAGGATTGGGACCATGCCTGAAATGTGGCGAGAGAAGCGGTGTACTTATTATGGTGCTAAAAAATGTAAAAAAATGTTTTTTAAAGAAAAAGAAAACTTTGTGTCAATTTGTTGTGTCGATTATTTTCATGTCGCCCATAGACCCTGTCAACCTTTTCGCTAACTACCCTGTTGACCATGTTCATGTTAAACATAAGGGCTCAACCTAATATGGGTCAACACATTGATCTATACCCAATATTTAGGGGCCTCTTTATCATTATTTGGGGATTCCCCCCCAATCCCAAAAAAACAGCTTTTGGGGAATACCTGCAAATATTAAGAATCCCTTGAATGTACTATGGAGGGACCGCAGCAGTTATCAAAGATATCTCTGCCGCTGTCCCAACATTTCCGACAACACCCACAGCCCCAATGGGGGTTACAAAGCTATGGAATTTACCAAGCTCCGGAATACCTTAGTCATTGTTGCCTATGGGCTACATTTCGCAAAACTTTGGGAGAAGGTTTTGGAGCAAAAGCCGCAGCACATGCCTGGTCAGCAGACTGTGCAGAACCCCAATGGAGAAGGGAAGGAAGCCTGTGATCATTTCATGTTTCACACATCTCAGGGAATGGGCTCCTTTCAGAGCCCCTGACCCTGCAGGTAAAGAATAGTAATTCAGGTGATGTATCATTTCTTGTTGCTGCAAATAGTGGTGATAGGAAATTATAATTATTGGGTATGGGAAACCTGATCATTAGTAAATATGCCAGTTAGTAACTACTGGAAAAAGCTAACCTATTCCCTTTTGTCATCTCTCAGAACTGTAATATCACAGCATACCTAAGATATAAATTATAGGTATACTCTTACAGTTCTGTAAGACAAAACAGCAGTACACTGGTTGCCAGGCTGTACCTACAGTAATGGTACGTGCTTACAGTAAAGTACTATATACGGACATGGGGGCAGTTTCATGAATAAGAGAGCAGACAAAAATCAGGACACATCACTAGAAAAGTGGTCCAGGAATAAAGTTAAGAGTAGACAACAATATCACTGTAATCACGTAGCACTAATTAGAAAACGTAAACATAGTATTTTTAATGAAATATTTTAACATACAGCATGATTTTACCTGAACAACCTGAAAGGATGATGATATACAGTATGAACAGTACAGGTAAAGTATACTAAAAATGGCAGTCAAGAACTTGTCAAGAATTTTCCTAGCTGTCAGGTGAGGGATCCGATCAGGATCCTAGTAGTCAGTATCCCAGCAATCGAAATTCCGATGTCAGAATCCCGACACTGCTTGGAATGCCGGCACCGGCATCCCAACAAGGATCACAATCCCAGAGCCGGAATCCTTACCACTTGGATCTCGAACGAGGGTTTGCTGGGGCTGTGGACAGGTAAGCCTCAGGGAAGGGGGAGGGGTGGTTAGGTTTAGGCTGCAGGAGGAAGATTAGACTCCGGGAAAGGGAGATTTAGGGTTAGGCTTTGGGGAGGAAAGGGGGGGGGGGTCGGGTAGGTTTAGGCACCACTGGGGAGGGTTAGGGTTAGGCTACAGAGGAGCGAGGATTAGGTGTGGGCTGTGGAAAGGGGAGGTTACGGTTAGGGGGCATTGGTGAGGGTAAGTATACTTACCTAGCCCCTGTCGGGATTCTCACCATCGTATCCCGACCGCCGGCATATCATACCCAACACGTCAGGTGAGACAGCAGCTCACTGTGTGAAATACTGTAGTTCATCCATATCCATGGAAGTGATCATTAAATAAACAAGACAGAAACAATTGTAATAATATGGATATATGGATGTACTGTTTTAAGAACATGCTGTTTATGCGAAATGCTCCACTCATAAACTAGGTGTGTAGTTTAGTTTGTGGCGTCTCTGTTGGACAATACAGTGACTGCACCCTGTATCAAACAAAGTTGTGGCTTAGGAAACGTGTGACAATCTACAACTGTTATCATTCTCTGTAACATGGATAAACATAAGTCTGGGTCCCATGGCTTTTACCAATATTTCAGAAGCAACTGAAATATTTGATCCACTTATAGCAGATCTCAGTAGGCTGCAGAGGTTATATAGCTGAAATAACATCCTGGGAATTCCAGAGATAGATGAGCCCTGCCATGCAGGGGAGTAGTGTGAAAGAGAATGGGATCTTTGCTGACAGTTACTGTGAGAAGTTGGCAGAGGTATGAAGGACAAAAGTCTGGGCACCATTGAGAAAGCACAAGCAGCACCTTTACTAAACTAGTAACTTAGGGGGTAATTCCAAGTTGATCGCAGCAGGATTTTTTTTAGCAGCTGGGCAAAACCATGTACACTGCAGGGGAGGCAGATATAACATGTGCAGAGAGAGTTAGATTTGGGTGGGTTATTTTATTTCTGTGCAGGGTAAATACTGCTGCTTTATTTTTACACTGCAAATTAGATTGCAGATTGAACACACCACACCCAAATCTATCTCTCTCTGCACATGTTATATCTGCCTCCCCTGCAGTGCACATGGTTTTGCCCAACTGCTAAAAAAAATCCTGCTGCGATCAACTTGGAATTACCCTCTTAATGTGGTCTTCCTAATAATAGCTGTAGAATGTAGCATGTATCTACAATAATAAAGTATCATTTGGCAATGCAGTAATTCACAATACACCACAGGGGGCAGTACTCATGCTGATATTGTGTATCACTACAGCAAATACACCACAGGGGGCAGTACCCATGCTGATATTGTGTATCACCACAGCAAATACACCATAGGGGGCAGTGCCCATGCTGATGTTGGGGATCACTACAGCAAATACACCATAGGGGGCAGTGCCCATGCTGATGTTGGGGATCACTACAGCAAATACACCATAGGGGGCAGTGCCCATGCTGATGTTGTGTATGTCCACAGCAAATACACCACAGGGGGCAGTACCCATGCTGATGTTGTGTATCACTATAGAAAATACACCACAGGGGGCAGTACCCATGCTGATGTTGTGTATCACTATAGCAAATACACCATAGGGGGCAGTACCCATGCTGATGTTGTGTATCACTATAGAAAATACACTACAGGGGGCAGTGCCTATGCTGAAGTTGTGTATCACTATAGCAAATACACCATAGGGGGCAGTACCCATGCTGATGTTGTGTATCACTATAGAAAATACACTACAGGGGGCAGTGCCTAGGCTGATGTTGTGTATCACTATAGCAAATACACCATAGGGGGCAGTACCCATGCTGATGTTGTGTATCACTATAGAAAATACACTACAGGGGGCAGTGCCTATGCTGAAGTTGTGTATCACTATAGCAAATACACCATAGGGGGCAGTACCCATGCTGATGTTGTGTATCACTATAGAAAATACACTACAGGGGGCAGTGCCTATGCTGAAGTTGTGTATCACTATAGCAAATACACCATAGGGGGCAGTACCCATGCTGATGCTGGGTATCACCACAGCAGATACACCATAGAGGGCAGTACTCATGCTGATGCTGGGTATCACCACATCAAATACACCACAGGGGGCAGTGCCCATGCTGATGTTGGGGATCACCACAGCAGATACACCACAGGGGGCAGTGCCCATGCTGATGTTGGAGATCACCACAGCAAATACACCACAGGGAGCTAGAACACAATTCATTCAGTGAATGCCCATGCTATGATGCCCCATCCCACATTCCGCCCTTCTGGGAGTCTGTGACTACTTTCCGAAAGTCTGGAGTCTCACGGCAGTTTTGTCCCAGCAGGTGTGTTTATATATAATACGCAGCCCTATCAGTCTAATAACTGACCCCATTCCACCTGAACACGTGTAAAAGCATGCTTTCCTTACAGAGGCGTAGCTAGGGTTTTTGGAGCCAAGGGCAAGATCAATAATGGCGCCCCCACCCCTACCGTCCCCAAAAACAAAACTAAAAAGGAAAGTATGTGCCCACACCACCGGTGTCACTGTATATAAAGATATCAGGGTGTGTATGTACAGATGTAGGTGCAGTGGTCGAAGTGGAATGTTTGAAGAGGGAATGAAACAGTGAAGGTTGCAATTATGCGCGCATCAAAGGCGTGCGCGCTCCGGAAAAGGGGCGTGGTCACTAAAAGGGGGCGTGTCCTTCAATGTAGTAGGTCTCCTTATACTATCTAGTACTGGTGTCCCTTTCACATTACAGCACACGGTATGAGCCAAAATTCACATTATGGGGTATATTCAAATCAAGTCAGATCCATTCCGACATGCATTTGTCGGAATGGATCCGACAACCCCTATTCAAATCTCATCTCAATTCGACTTTTTCAAGTCGAATTGAGATGAGTGACGCAGGAGGAGGAGAGGAGGGGGGGGAGCCGCGGGGGACAGCCGCCGGCAGCCAGAGGAGATCAGCGCTACAGTAGCGCTGCAGAAGGATGTCACACAGCCGCCCGACCTCACGGCAGTGTCCACCCGGCTCCAGCAAGCTTGCTGGAGCCGGGTGGACGCTGCCATGAACGGCGCGGCTGTGTGACATCCTGCTGTAGCGCTGATCTCCTCTGGCTGCCCGTGGTAGTCCCCCGTCTCCCTGCGGCTCTCCCCCCTCTCCTCCTCTGGGTCCGCATCTCAGTCCAACATCTTTTGATGTCGGACTGAGATGGTCGAAAAGGGGGACAAAACCTGTTGGTTTTGGCCCCGTTTTCGACACAAGCACGTGGATCGGCAGCTATTCTGCCGATCCACGTGCTTTTTGACAAGTCAAATTCACAGAATTGTCGAAAATATTGAATAGGTCGAATCACGATTCGACCTTAAAAAGTCAAAAACTGCCGTCTTTTCGACAGACGGCAGTTTTCGACTTCAATTGAATATACCCCTAAAGCACACGGTATGAGCCGAAATTCACATTATAGCACACGGTATGAGCCGAAATTCACATTATAGCACACGGTATGAGCCGAAATTCACATTATAGCACACGGTATGAGCCGAAATTCACATTATAGCACACGGTATGAGCCGAAATTCACATTATAGCACACGGTATGAGCCAAAATTCACATTATAGCACACGGTATGAGCCAAAATTCACATTATAGAGTGAGGGGATCTTACCCCCTCAATTAACTAATCATGTGGGGCCCTTAATTAACTAATCCTGTGGGGCACTGTGGTGAGGGGAGCCTACCCCCTTAATTGACTATTTGCAGAGTTTAGCAGAGGAAGGGTTGCAGCGGTTTCTCACCCCAAGCTGCGGCGCTTCTGCCACCTCCGACACTCCACATCTTTGGCGCCACCCGAGATGCAGAGCACCGCACCGGGGATGCACCCTTTTCAGTGTGGTCTGCTGCGCTCTGAAGGGGGATCTTCTCTCCTGCTGCAGGATACTAAAGTGCGCCGTCCTCTTCGCTGTTCCGCACTGTCTTCTTTATGCCAGACAGGGTCTCCTGCGGGTCCTTGCTCCGGTAAACGAGTGTCCTCCGCGATGCCGGTGCTCCAGTTGCTGGTCAGTCTCCTCCCTTGCTGCAGGGTCCCACTCCACTGAAGGTTGGATGTCCTTCCCCGGTCCTGCGGCTGGCTGGACTCCTCCTCTTCTGCGGCATCTTCTCCACTTAGCGCGGACGGCTCTGGTTGTGACGGTGACAGGCACAGGCAGCTCCTCCCCGGCGTTGGTCCTCTCCTGGTCCTGCGGCTTGCTCCCTCGCGTCTCTTCAGCTGGTGCGCATGTCTCAGCTCCTCCTCCTCTGGTCTTCGTGAGTCCTCCAGGGCTCCTTCCTAAGTGCTGCTGCTGTCTGCTAATTAAAAAATATATATACTTCCGGGTCTGTGGAGAAGTGCCGCTACTTCGACCTACATACTATATATATATATATATATATATATATATATATACATACACACACACACACACACACACACACACACACACACACACACACATATATATACACTCACTGGACTGTGAGTAGCCTTATTCCATCTTTTTTGGAAGGATTCTTCTCGACAGAGAGAGGATTTTTTCCATGGTGTTTTGATTTTTTATGGTCTTTTATGAAATTTTTCATGTATTTTATGTATTTTTTAAACCGTCTTTCTGTAATGGATTAAAAACTTTTTTTATATTACCGTACATATTTGAATTTTTGTGGATATATATACGTATTGGCATCAGTGAATATCATCAGATTCTCCTTATTGCCATGCACTGATTGATGAAATCTGTAAAAGACCGGGCAACCACACTAGTGTCAAAGATACCTTGATAGGATTCATCTGTGCCCTTCCAACGTGAGTTTGGGTACGCCTACTGCTAAAAAATTGAGTGCAAAGATACCTTGATGGGAGTGTCTGACACATATTTCTTGTGAGTTCGGTACGCCTGGGGGTATTAAAACACATTATGGATACACTGTAATGTAAAGAATATCTTCACGGGTACATCACCATTTAAATTCTGTGGTGTTAGTGGGGCATGCGGGATATTGACTATCCATCACTATCCACCAAGGTATTAGTGCCTTTTAATTTGTACACTCGGAATTGCAAAAAACAATACTACACATTGTCCGCCATTGTGTTCTTTTTTCTACATATTTGTGAGCTATCGAGTCAAACCAACAAAGTTTGGACAGGAGCTCCATGATTGAATAAAGATACCTAGATAGGAACAGATCATCCAGTTCCAGTGTGAGTTGGGGTACGCTTCATCTATACCAAACACAAAGATACCTTTCAAGGAGTGCCCACCATACCTTTTGTGTGAGTCTGGGGTACGCCTGTGTTTGATTAGTCCATTTCAAATTGATGTCTGATAACCTGACAGTTGTGCCTACCATTATTTAAAAGATACCTTTATGGACACATCGACACTTATTCTAGTGTGAGTGGGGTACGCAAGATATCACAAGATCTTTATCATCCACAAAATATACTAAATACACTGTTCTTCGACATCTCCTGTGAATATTGAATATTTTAAAACAACACTACACATTGTATGTTATTATTTTTTCCACATGTACCGTTAACTACGAAATGTTGTCACTGGATGAAATCACAATTCTTCCCTGTTGAGTGAAGCAACTTCGAGATTCTCCTTCTTTTAAAGGAACGTATTGTATACATCAATTTTTTTTTTGTTTCAGTCACCTTGTAAGCGCCTAGGACACATTCTATTGTCTATCTTTTGTGTATATATACACACACACCTACACATAAAACACATACACACAAATATCCACACACATAGAAGACATACACACAGAAACACACGCATACTCCTGCTTACTCCTCCAAGCCGGACACACACACACAGAAACACACGCATACTCCTGCTTAGCCCTCCAAGTGTACACACACTTCTGCTTACCCCTCCAAGCCAGACACACACACACACACCAGGGACATGCGGTGAAACGCACACTCCTACTTACCCCTCCAGGCAGTACACACACACAAACAGGCACACACACACAGGCACACGCTTACCCCTCCATTGCTAGACACATGCACACACACACACCCCTGCTTACCCCTCAAACAACACACACAAACCCCTCCATTTCTGGACACATGTACCCCCCCTGCTTACCCCTCCAACAACACACACACACACACCCCTCCATTGCTGGACACATGCATCCCCCCACCCCTCTTACCCCTCCAATAACACCCACCCACCCATCCATTGCTGGACACATGCACACACACACACACCCCTGCTTACCCCTTAAACAACACACACAAACCCCTCCATTGCTGGACACATGCACACACACACACCCCGGCTTACCCCTCAAACAACACACACAAACCCCTCCATTGCTGGACACATGCACTCCTCCCCCCGCTTACCCCTCCAACAACACACACACACACACACACACACACACACACACACACACCACTCCATTGCTGGACACATGCATCCCCCCACCCCTCTTACCCCTCCAATAACACCCACCCACCCATCCATTGCTGGACACATGCACACACACACACCCTGGTTACCCCTCCAACAACACACACACACAAACCCCTCAACTGCTAGACACATGCACCCCCCCTCCCTCCTGCTTACCCCTCTAACAAAACACACAAACCCCTCCATTGCTGGACACATGCATGCATGCACGCACACACCACCACCACCACCACCCCTCCCTCCCCTCTTACCCCTCCAATAACACGCACCCCTCCATTGCTGGACAGTGGACACGCTTGCAGCTTACCCCGGGCCCTCCATCATTGTCAGTGGGCGGGTGGCAGGTCCGGACCGGGGCCCTTCTTGTCTGCGCACACTGGTGCTCAGTCACAGCGGCGGCCGGGAGGCAGACAGCAGGTCCGTGGCGGGGGTCTTCCTTCGAGGCGCACACTGGCACTCAGCCGCTCACAGCGGCGGGCAGGAGTCAAACGATAGGTCCTGGGCCCTCCATCTATTCATTGCACTCTCCTGGCCGCGTCTGCGAGTGCAGGACGACACGACACGTCTGGAGGTCTCATAGCAGCGCTGGCGGACTAGCAGCGGCAGGCAGCATGGGGCGAGCGGGCCGTGCAGGTGCCGGTGGCGCCCCCTTCTGCTGGGGCTGTCACGGCGCCCAGGGCACGTGCCCTGCTCGCCCCATGCTAGTTACGCCTCTGTTTCCTTATTCAGTAGCATTTTGTTAAGGATGGTGTTAAATCACCAGCAGGTGTAAGAACTCAGGAGAGACAATCATTCAGATACTAGACACTTCAACCACAAAATAAGAGATACCACACACACCACAGAATGACATATCTTTAGGATACGGATCTTTCCTGTTGTAACATGAAACCTCATAAAGTCCTTGTACTTTCTGATAAAATGCAAAACAGTTGTGCTATACTAATCATATTGAGGCTAATGCAGAGGCAACAAACGCACTATGTTACTGCATCCCACAAGTATATGCACCTACGGGTGATGCAGAGCTGTATGCATTCCAGCCGCACTGCGACAGAGTAGGCGCAAGTGCGCTGTAACGGAGCGATCCCCTATAGTTCAGAGGGAGTGTATCAGTGGAACTGCAGCAATGCAGAGTTGTGGTTACATGTAAATATGCCTGTTTGTGCATGGACCCTAATATTGTGACCTATGAAACCAAGCATATGTATAGGGTCAAGCCAGTTGCAGAGATGTGTACAACTCTCTTTACAGGCAAACAAGTACTACACATTTATTTGTGCATACGCAATGCAGGACAAATTACAACTGAATTTTGGCAACTACATAGTTGGTTGACAAAAATCAGCCAATCCTAGGATCACAATGCACAGGATCCAAGGATTTAGCCTCAAAAAGTCTGGGATTTTAATCCTGGGATCGCAGGCAGCAATCTCGAGGTATCGGGACTAGTAAAATGTTTTAACAGCAGCGGTGGTAAGAGGCATGCGTCTGTCTCTCACCACCACAGCTTCCTCCTGACACATATTCCTGGAATTCTCTATCGGCCTGCCTGCTTGCCTGCTCTTCCCTCAGGCTGTCTCCTGTTGGACGGGAAGACTGTGGGTGGCTGCCCCAGACAGCATTACCTGCTGGTGGCTGTCCTCCTCTCTGCCACGGACCTCCTGTGATCTTGGTCTGTCAGTGACCAGAAACCAATTTGAAGGCCCTGCTGTAGATGCCCCACAGATAGTCCTCTGAATCCTCACTAGCTCCTTCTGTCTCCTGGTGGCCATGCTCCACCCGCAAAGCAATGTGCTCTTACTACAGGGGACTCTGTTATGTTGAAGACACTTTCCCCCACCCCTGCCACCATCTTGGATCTGCCTCCTCTCTCCCAGGTGGTTGCCTGCAGGACAGGTCAACTCACGGACCCTGCCTTTGAGAATCATTTCCAGCCCTCTCCTCTCTACAGACAACCTCCGACCTGGATCTGGTGCTGGCCGAAGCTTTAGCGGCTGAATACGGTAAGCCTCTTGTGGGTTCTGTTCACAAGTAGTGTAATATGTTGGCAGACAAATTATAGTTTCTTTGTACAATTCAATCTGTCCCACATAGCAGATTTCTAAATAAACTTGAAAGTTTGGGATTGGATACTAAGATGGTTGAATGGATAAGATCTTGGTAGCAGGATAGAAAACAGAGAGTTGTAGTAAATGGAGTGCATTCACAGGAGAAAAATGTTACCAGTGGAGTACCCCAAGGGCCAGTGCTTTTTAATATCTTATTGGTAGTGATGTGCACCGGACATTTTTCGGGTTTTGTGTTTTGGTTTTGGATTCGGTTCAGCGGCCGTGTTTTGGATTCGGACGCGTTTTGGCAAAACCTCACCGAAATTTTTTTGTCGGATTCGGGTGTGTTTTGGATTCGGGTGTTTTTTACAAAAAACCCTAAAAAACAGCTTAAATCATAGAATTTGGGGGTCATTTTGATCCCATAGTATTATTAACCTCAATTACCATAATTTCCACTCATTTCCAGTCTATTCTGAACACCTCACACCTCACAATATTATTTTTAGTCCTACAATTTGCACCGAGGTCTCTGGATGGCTAAGCTAAGCGACACAAGTGGCTGACACAAACACCTGGCCCATCTAGGAGTGGCACTGCAGTGTCAGGCAGGATGGCACTTCCAAAAAATTGTCCACAAACAGCACATGATGCAAAGAAAAAAAGAGGCGCACCAAGGTCGCTGTGTGACTAAGCTAAGCGACACAAGTGGCCGACACAAACACCTGGCCCATCTAGGAGTGGCACTGCAGTGTCAGGCAGGATGGCACTTCAAAAAAATTGTCCCCAAACAGCACATGATGCAAAGAAAAAAAGAGGCGCACCAAGGTCGCTGGATGGCTAAGCTAAGCGACACAAGTGGCCGACACAAACACCTGGCCCATCTAGGAGTGGCACTGCAGTGTCAGGCAGGATGGCACTTCAAAAAAATTGTCCCCAAACAGCACATGATGCAAAGAAAAATGAAAGAAAAAAGAGGTGCAAGATGGAATTGTCCTTTGGCCCTCCCACCCACCCTTATGTTGTATAACAGGACATGCACACTTTAACGAACCCATCATTTCAGCGACAGGGTCTGCCACACGACTGTGACTGAAATGACTGGTTGGTTTGGGCCCCCACCAAAAAAAGAAGCAATCAATCTCTCCTTGCACAAACTGGCTCTACAGAGGCAAGATGTCCACCTCATCATCATCCTCCGATTCCTCACCCCTTTCACTGTGTACATCCCCCTCCTCACAGATTATTAATTCGTCCCCACTGGAATCCACCATCTAAGGTCCCCGTGTACTTTCTGGAGGCAATTGCTGCTGGTGAATGTCTCCACGGAGGAATTGATTATAATTCATTTTAATGAACATCATCTTCTCCACATTTTCTGGAAGTAACCTCGTACGCCGATTGCTGACAAGGTGAGCGGCTGCACTAAACACTCTTTCGGAGTACACACTGGAGGGAGGGCAACTTAGGTAGAATAAAGCCAGTTTGTGCAAGGGCCTCCAAATTGCCTCTTTTTCCTGCCAGTATACGTACGGACTGTCTGACGTGCCTACTTGGATGCGGTCACTCATATAATCCTCCACCATTCTTTCCATGGTGAGAGAATCATATGCAGTGACAGTAGACGACATGTCAGTAATCATTGGCAGGTCCTTCAGTCCGGACCAGATGTCAGCACTCGCTCCAGACTGCCCTGCATCACCGCCAGCGGGTGGGCTCGGAATTCTTAGCCTTTTCCTCGCACCCCCAGTTGCGGGAGAATGTGAAGGAGGAGATGTTGACGGGTCACGTTCCGCTTGACTTAACAATTTTCTCACCAGCAGGTCTTTGAACCTCTGCAGACTTGTGTCTGTCGGAAAGAGAGATACAACGTAGGTTTTAAATCTAGGATCGAGCACGGTGGCCAAAATGTAGTGCTCTGATTTCAACAGATTGACCACCCGTGAATCCTGGTTAAGCGAATTAAGGGCTCCATCCACAAGTCCCACATGCCTAGCGGAATCGCTCTGTTTTAGCTCCTCCTTCAATGTCTCCAGCTTCTTCTGCAAAAGCCTGATGAGGGGAATGACCTGACTCAGGCTGGCAGTGTCTGAACTGACTTCACGTGTGGCAAGTTCAAAGGGTTGCAGAACCTTGCACAACGTTGAAATCATTCTCCACTGCGCTTGAGTCAGGTGCATTCCCCCTCCTTTGCCTATATCGTGGGCAGATGTATAGGCTTGAATGGCCTTTTGCTGCTCCTCCATCCTCTGAAGCATATAGAGGGTTGAATTCCACCTCGTTACCACCTCTTGCTTCAGATGATGGCAGGGCAGGTTCAGGAATGTTTGGTGGTGCTCCAGTCTTCTGTACGCGGTGCCTGAATGCCGAAAGTGGCCCGCAATTCTTCGGGCCACCGACAGCATCTCTTGCACGCCCCTGTCGTTTTTTAAATAATTCTGCACCACCAAATTCAATGTATGTGCAAAACATGGGACGTGCTGGAATTTGCCCAGATGTAATGCACACACAATATTGCTGGCGTTGTCCGATGTCACAAATCCCCAGGAGAGTCCAATTGGGATAAGCCATTCTGCGATGATCTTCCTCAGTTGCCGTAAGAGGTTGTCAGCTGTGTGCCTATTCTGGAAAGCGGTGATACAAAGCGTAGCCTGCCTAGGAGCGAGTTGGCGTTTGCGAGATGCTGCTACTGGTGCCGCCGCTGCTGTTCTTGCTGCGGGAGGCAATACATCTACCCAGTGGGCTGTCACAGTCATATAGTCCTGAGTCTGCCCTGCTCCACTTGTCCACATGTCCGTGGTTAAGTGGACATTGGGTACAACTGCATTTTTTAGGACACTGGTGAGTCTTTTTCTGAGGTCTGTGTACATTTTCGGTATCGCCTGCCTAGAGAAATGGAACCTAGATGGTATTTGGTACCGGGGACACAGTACCTCAATCAAGTCTATAGTTGCCTCTGAATTAACGATGGATACCGGAACCACGTTTCTCACCGCCCAGGCTGCCAAGGCCTGAGTTATCTGCTTTGCAGCAGGATGACTGCTGTGATATTTCATCTTCCTCGCAAAGGACTGTTGGACAGTCAATTGCTTACTGGAAGTAGTACAAGTGGTCTTCCGACTTCCCCTCTGGGATGACGATCGACTCCCAGCAGCAACAACAGCAGCGCCAGCAGCAGTAGGCGTTACACTCAAGGATGCATCGGAGGAATCCCAGGCAGGAGAGGACTCGTCAGACTTGACAGTGACATGGCCTGCAGGACTATTGGCTTTCCTGGGTAAGGAGGAAATTGACACTGAGGGAGTTGGTGGTGTGGTTTGCAGGAGCTTGGTTACAAGAGGAAAGGATTTAGTGGTCAGTGGACTGCTTCCGCTGTCACCCAAAGTTTTTGAACTTGTCACTGACTTATGATGAATGCGCTGCAGGTGATGTATAAGGGAGGATGTTCCGAGGTGGTTAACGTCCTTACCCCTACTTATTACAGCTTGACAAAGGCAACACACGGCTTGACACCTATTGTCCGCATTTGTGTTGAAATAATTCCACACCGAAGAGCTGATTTTTTTTGTATTTTGACCAGGCATGTCAATGGCCATATTCGTTCCACGGACAACAGGTGTCTCCCCGGGTGCCTGACTTAAACAAACCACCTCACCATCAGAATCCTCCTTGTCAATTTCCTCCCCAGCGCCAGCAACACCCATATCCTCATCCTGGTGTACTTCAACAGTGACAACTTCAATTTGACTATCAGGAACTGGACTGCGGGTGCTCCTTCCAGCACTTGCAGGGGGCGTGCAAATGGTGGAAGGCGCAAGCTCTTCCCGTCCAGTGTTGGGAAGGTCAGGCATCGCAACCGACACAATTGGACTCTCCTTGGGGATTTGTGATTTAGAAGAACGCACAGTTCTTTGCTGTGCTTTTGCCAGCTTAAGTCTTTTCATTTTTCTAGCGAGAGGATGAGTGCTTCCATCCTCATGTGAAGCTGAACCACTAGCCATGAACATAGGCCAGGGCCTCAGCCGTTCCTTGCCACTCCGTGTCGTAAATGGCATATTGGCAAGTTTACGCTTCTCCTCAGACGATTTTAATTTAGATTTTTGGGTCATTTTACTGAACTTTTGTTTTTTGGATTTTACATGCTCTCTACTATGACATTGGGCATCGGCCTTGGCAGACGACGTTGATGGCATTTCATCGTCTCGGCCATGACTAGTGGCAGCAGCTTCAGCACGAGGTGGAAGTGGATCTTGATCTTTCCCTATTTTAACCTCCACATTTTTGTTCTCCATATTTTAATGTGTGGAATTATATGCCAGTATCAATAGCAATGACCTACTACTATATTTACTGCGCACAACTGAAATGCACCACAGGTATGGATGGATAGTATACTTGACAACACAGAGGTAGGTACAGCAGTGGCCTACCGTACTGCTATATATAGTATACTGGTGGTCACTGTGTCAGCAAACTGCAAAACTAAAATGCACCACAGGTATAGAATGTAGATGGATAGTATACTTAATGGATGATGACACAGAGGTAGGTACAGCAGTGGCCTACCGTACTGCTATATATAGTATACTGGTGGTCACTGTGTCAGCAAACTGCAAAACTAAAATGCACCACAGGTATAGAATGTAGATGGATAGTATACTTAATGGATGACGACACAGAGGTAGGTACAGCAGTGGCCTACCGTACTGCTATATATAGTATACTGGTGGTCACTGTGTCAGCAAACTGCAAAACTAAAATGCACCACAGGTATAGAATGTAGATGGATAGTATACTTAATGGATGACGACACAGAGGTAGGTACAGCAGTGGCCTACCGTACTGCTATATATAGTATACTGGTGGTCACTGTGTCAGCAAACTGCAAAACTAAAATGCACCACAGGTATAGAATGTAGATGGATAGTATACTTAATGGATGACGACACAGAGGTAGGTACAGCAGTGGCCTACCGTACTGCTATATATAGTATACTGGTGGTCACTGTGTCAGCAAACTGCAAAACTAAAATGCACCACAGGTATAGAATGTAGATGGATAGTATACTTAATGGATGACGACACAGAGGTAGGTACAGCAGTGGCCTACCGTACTGCTATATATAGTATACTGGTGGTCACTGTGTCAGCAAACTGCAAAACTAAAATGCACCACAGGTATAGAATGTAGATGGATAGTATACTTAATGGATGACGACACAGAGGTAGGTACAGCAGTGCACTCTGCACTGTACTCCTCCTATATAATATTAATTACACTGGTGATCCCCAGTCCCCACAATAAAGCAGCACACTGAGCACAGATATGGAGTGTTTTTCAGGCAGACAACGTATACTGGTGGTCACTGTCAGCAAAACTCTGCACTGTACTCCTGCTATATAAATAATACAGCTGCTCCCCAGTCCCCACAATTAAGCAGTGTGAGCACTCAGCACAGATATATTATGCAGCACACTGAGCACAGATATGGTATGGAGCGTTTTTTCCAGGCAGAGAACGGATAAAAACTGGTGGTCACTTATCAGCAAAACTCTGCACTGTACTCCTCCTAACAGCTGCTCCCCAGTCCTCCCCACAATTAAACAATAAAGCAATCAACTTCAACAATAAACGGAGAGGACGCCAGCCACGTTCTCTCCCTATCATCTCCAATGCACGAGTGAAAATGGCGGCGACGCGCGGCTGCTTATATAGAATCCGAATCTCGCGAGAATCCGACAGCGGGATGATGACGTTCGGGCGCGCTCGGGTTAGCCGAGCAAGGCGGGAAGGTTCGAACCTGCCTCGGACCCGTGTAAAAAGGGAGAAGTTCGGGGGGGTTCGGTTTCCGAGAAACCGAACCCGCTCATCGCTACTTATTGGTGACACTGCAAATGGCATTAAAGGGAAAGTATGCCTTTTTGCAGATGACACAAAGGTATGCAACAGGGTAGATACACCAGGAGGGGGTAAAACAAATGATTGAGGATCTAGGTAGCTTAGAGAATGGTCAAGAGCATGGCAATTACAGTTTAACGCCAAAAAATGCAAATCATGCTCTTGGGTCTCAAAGATCCAAAAGTTAAATATAGCATTAATGGTACTATACTGGAAATTACTGAGGAGGTAAGGGATCTAGGAGTCACTATTGCAGGTGATTTAAAGGCAGGTTAGCAATGTAACAAAGCAATGAGGAAAGCTAGTCAGATGCTTGGTTGCACAGGGAGAGGAATCAGCAGCAGGAAGAAAGAAGTAATAATGCCACTGCATAGGTCATTGGTACGGTCTCATGTGGAATACTGTGTTAATTCTGGAGGCCATATCTTCAGAAGGACATTAATACATTATAGACTGTACAAAAAAGGGCAACTGAAATGGTACATGGGGAAGGGGGCCCTAATTTGCACACCTTAATTAGGTAATGAGGTGCTACTCTGCTTGAGACTTAATACACTGTACAGAGGGAAAAAGATGCAGGTGCACTTATCTCACACTAGCTCAACCTGTAATAACCAGAGGCGTTTAGCATATTCCTGGCCAGGGTTATGAGCTTACCCACCGCATCAAGGTAGCCTCTCATTGGGTAAGTCCCTAACACTAACTATAGGGGTTCAGGTCCGGGGGGCGGGACACCCCAGAGCCACCCAGCCAGACCACCCCATCGCAAGAGTGATACAAATAAAGGGTTAAAGATGTAGGAGCAGCTGCTGCTGCATGTGTGAGTAATGTGAGGAGTAAAAGAAAATGATGTGAAAGTGTTACATATATATAAAACAAACTATAAGTGCCATAGTGTAATTAAATAGTGTTAAATTGCGATGCCCCAGGGACACCCAGCCACAGCAGGTACAGGGAGCCCCGCACCCCAGAGGATTCCCCCAATACTGACTGCCATAGTAAACAAAATGTAGGAGTCTTATCTCAGTGTGCTCATTCCAAATATGCAGGCCAGAGTGCTAGACTATTTAAAATCAGTGAGGGTAGGTGGGGCAGGGTGCTAAATTAGAATGAAGGTGTCTTCTACCTTCAGGAATATGTATGAATACATAGAATCAGTTGCAAAGGGAAGGGGGCCCTAATTTGCACACCTTAATTAGGTAATGAGGTGCTACTCTGCTTGAGACTTAATACAGTGTACAGAGGGAAAAAGTAGCAGGTGCACTTATCTCACACTAGCTCAACCTGTAATAACCAGAGGCGTTTAGCATATTCCCTTTATTTGTATCACTCTTGCGATGCCCTGGGGTGGTCAGGCTGGGTGGCTCTGGGGTGTCCCGCCCCCCGGACCTGAACCCATATAGTTAGTGTTAGGGACTTACCCAATGAGAGGCTACCTTGATGCAGTGGGTAAGCTCATAGCCCTGGCCAGGAATATGCTAAACGACTCTGGTTTTAACAAAGTCCTTGAGGGAAACATTCTTCAAATGAAAAGAAGTATTAGAACACTAGGACATGCACAGAAACTGGAGGGAGGTAGGTTCAGGGGAAATTTGAGGAAAAATTACTTCACAGAAGGGGTAGTGGACAAGTGAAATAGCCTCCCATCAGAGGTGGTAGAGGTTATGACAGTAGAGCAATTTAAACATGTATGTGATAGATATAAGGATATCTTTACACAGAAATAAGGACCAAATAAGGTTTGAGGTAAAAATATGGTAAAAAAAAGGGGCAGACTAGATGGGCCAAGTGGTTCTTATCTGCCGTCACATTCTATGTTTCTATGTTTCTAATCCCGGAAAACCTGTGATTACCAAAAAATAGGGCGGGATTGGCTTCCCTACTGGTGGCTGTGTTTCAATGTCAGCTTTTCAGCAAATCAAACTCTTAAAATGTGCTGTAGATGTTTACATTTTACTGAATCAATTTATTGAAAAACGTAATTTGGATTAACCTTCCAGTGAACCCAGCTGAAAACAATGCACAACATGAGCTTGTGAGAACATGCTCTAAATTAATTGTACATTATAATGTATCTTATTTACAGTATACAACTTGTTCTTCATAATGAAGGGAAGAAAGGCAAGCAAACTATTCATGTACATTGGTGACCTTAAACCAAGGTCATCTGTGTGCTCGTACATCTCTGAACATACCAGCTATTTGCATATACTTCCTCTTTACAGGCCAAGGTGAAGAAAGTTTGCCAGCGCTAACCTGTCTGACCAGTCGATACCTGTAATATGACACTGCAGATGGACACAAATTATACCCCTTTCCACCAAAATGCTGGATCCGACCTGGGTTTTTGAACAAGGGTCTAACCCGTGTCACATCAGGGTCAGACCCCAGTCACACCGCAGGCTGGACCAGGCATATTGGTGGGTAGACCCCTTTCACATTGCACCCGTATACAGTCTTTCTGTTCTGCTGGCGCTTGGAGATTACATCATCTCCTATTGCCATTGATCAGGCGCTCTCTATACTTTTGGCATGACCTGGGTTGGATGACCCGAGTTGCACCGTTTACACAGTGCCACAAGTTGCGGCTCAGTAGAAAAGGATCCTTGAAAAATAACCCAACTCGTTCAAGAGCCCTTTTCTGCTGAGCTGCGACCTGGATAGACCTGGCAATAACCTAGCATTGCGGCAGTGAAAAAGAGGTATTAATCTGCATCTTAAATGCTATACACAATGATAGTCTGAATCCCTTGATGTTGGAGAAAGGCAAAGGAGGGGTTGTGTTCACTTGTCCATGACAATCAGCAACTTGCTAACTGTACCTGGTTGACTTCATAATTTGGCACACAGTGGTTCAAGAAAGTGGCACCTGTATAATTATGAAGTGCCTAAAGGTAAACTAATAACTGTATGTTACAAGGAAACTGGGTACACCTTTCAGTGAACCCTAGGGTGCAGTTTAGGCACTGTAAGGTATTCTGAAACATTCTAGAATTTAAGATCATGCAATACATAGGTTTGCAGCTGTACTAAAAATGGTAGAACATGACTGCTTTTACAACAGGCTTTCCAGTCTCCAGAAAGCTGCAATGTCTTCCCGCACAGACATATATTTGCATATGTTTTCAAAATCCAGAATCTTTAATGTTTTATTCTCTTCAACTGTTAACAAGATACCCTGCTTGTTCCTGCTATTCTCTCTTGTGAACTCCCTGCTAATGCAAAGTGACCACATTGACAGAATTTTATGGCAGATGAAGAGAAAACTGCAATTTAACAATTCCGCTTTGGAAAGCTAACAACCTTGTAATACATATATGAAACATTGATCATTCAGGTCTAGTTATATAACGTACAAAGTAAAACAGTATACACAAAAAGCCTTATTAGCCCTCATCTACATTTGGACAAAACTGCTTTAAACAGTTAACTTCACCAAACCTAAATCTAGCTTAAAGTAGTGGAAAGTAATTCTGTTTCTTACCTGAGTTCCTAAACAGGCCACCATCATGTGACTGAGAAGCTTCGCTGCAAACATGGAAGACTTTGTGCAGAATAATTGGGAAAGAATGGCCAAAATAAACCCTGTGGATGAGAATAGTTATAGCTGCTTATACGATGGTACAGTAGTTCAAATAACAAGTTGAAACTGTTGCTTTATTGTACAATGCAGAGAATGCCATTCCATATTGATCTTAAACCTTCATCCCTGTGAAATAACTGATGTCTAGACTGCCAGTCGTATCCCAGATTCTCTCTCTTTCAGTGCTGCTGTGCTCATAATGTATTCTTGCACTGGCGGACACAAGAAAATTTCAGCCCTATGACACCTATTGTATCAAGAGTACTGATTGGCTGCAATAGTATCCACTCAAGAAAAGATCTGAGGTGTTGGTCATTCGCCATTATCCTGCCTTTTCCAGCAAACTTTATATCAAGAATTTTAGTGCCAATGGGGTTATTATTTATCTAGCAGTGAAGGTTCCAGAAACTAGACTCCCACCAATGTTCGTGGACTTGTACAATACTTTGGGCGGTATTCAAATGATATATCACTCCCAATCTGCTTTCTAAAGTGATCCCTGTTATCGGGCCCATAGTAATCAGGTTTAGCTGCGTAAAGGATTGGGCACCCTCGCTACCCCGGGGGTAGCAAGCTGAAATTATTATATCACGCCCATCAGCAGAAACAGAACGGGTGTGGAAGTGGGTGAAAAGAATTGAATACCACCATTTCAGTCAAGGTGTAATTGTGCTTTAAGTATATGGCTAGATAAGAGTTACTATAATTACATTCTGTCATTTTGACTGGGTCTGTACCCTCCAACATAACCCATTCCATCAGGTACAAAATACTCTACTCCTGGGCTTACCACATAAAGTATGACAGTTACCTGGGTTGAAAAACCCTTCTCATCAATTCATTATTTCGGCACAGGTGACCGCAATTGTACATTAAGTGGGAAGTCCAGGAGCATAGCACTTTGTACCTAAGGAAGGGGTCATGTTGGAAGGTATGCTAAACTACAGTAAGAACCTTTTGGATGTCCAGGCTGCTTGTATGTGAACCTGTGTTTGTTATAACTAAGCAGCATAAGATATAATGGTGTTTCATGAAAATCAATCAAGTGGTTGGACCCAATTTTTATAAGTCAATGTAGCAGTCTATAAGAAGAATGTTGGTATTTACTATTTTGCCTTTGTTTCTTTCTTCAGACACAGTTGCTGCCCCACGGTCCTTGCTTCTGGCTAGCAATGCCACTAAAGCAACTTAAGATGCTGCAGACAGGAGCCCTCAGATGCTTCGGTCAGCGGTTCTACTTATTGGAGCTGCCAGCCCTGTCCCCTCTGTGTGATGTAATGCCATCATGCACAAGAGGTTATGATGTCGGGCACTCAGGGGACGGGATGGCACAGGGAGCATTTGTGCCATTACAGCTCTGCTTATAACATATGACTACATCCTCCAACTGTACAGTTTTAGCTGGTACTGTACTGTTTTTTTATGGTCTGTACCGGCAAAACAAGGGCTGTACCGTTTGTCCGGGTGCAGGGTCCGGGCATCAGGATTGCTATAGCAGCACTGCGGGGACATAGAATCCTGCACTGCTCAGTGACATGTGGCTCCCTTTGTCCTTCCGTGGTTCTCCTGCCATTGCCGACTGTCCCCAGTCCCCAGGAACAGCCAACAGTATCTTAGAAACCGCAGCGCACACCTCCTTTACCCATGGCCATGTCCCCTTTACCCGTGGTCGTGCCCCCTCCACCTGTGAACTCACCCCCTGTACTGGTTTTTAACTGGGAAATGTAGGAGGGTATGTATGACTATGGGTTGTAGCATATGTTCTGTTTGCACATTTTTATGAAAAGGGCTTTATCTGCTATGTGGTAGAACTACTGTGGATGCAGGAGGTGAAGCATCTATGGTCCCCTACCCCCCTTTAAATACCCCCACTGGCAGCGGCGTATCTAGAGAGGAGGGGACCCGTGTGCAGTCTCCGTGTGTGAGCCCCCTCTTCTTCTCGTAACCAGCAGCGCTGTTAGCACTCTGAGCACTAGAGACTCTGGAACAGTGACAGAGTCTACAGTGCATGCGCAGGTCTCCGAAAAAATGGCCACCGTGCCATTTTTTCGGAGACCTGCGCATGCGCTGTAGACTCTGGCATTGTGCCAAAGTCTCTAGTGCTCAGAGCGTTAACCTCGCTGCCGGCTACGGGACGGAGAAGAGGGGGCTCACACACGGGCACTGATGGACACAGGAAAGTAAAGTATATTAGAAATGGCTGCAGTGTGTGCCCCCTCTGGTCGCAGGGATCCGTGACCGTGTGCAATGCAGACACTGCACCCATTATAGATATACCACTGCATACTGGCAACAATAGTACTCCACACAAGGCCACCTGCTCTGCTCTGAAAAGAACAAAGTGGGGTACCCTGTTCTGAACAGCGGGAGTGCTCATGCTCAGAAAGGGGGTGCCCTCTCTGCTCTGGTCTTCTGCTGTAAGCCCTAGCGATGCACTGATCTGCCCCTGTAGGCACATATGGGTACTGAAAAATACGTTCTTCCATAAAATGCCTCTTATTTTATTGTTTATCTGTTTTCAATGCTGGTAGACACACAATGGATATAGATCTGAAATGAAAGACCTGTGTGAACACATACTATATAAACATAACATGCCAGCTCCTATAACCACTAACCAGAGATGCAAATAAATCCAGCACAGAAAAAGGCTTCATTGTAGGAGAAGAGGTTGTCAGTGTGAGCGTACACTGCATAGGATGACATGTGAGAGCAGGCACATTCCACGTACTCTGTTGTGTCTGACATAAGTCTGCAGAACTGACTGTTGGACAGCCACCTACAAAACAAAGAACACACAGACTTACTAACATTTCAACATGAGTACTCCCAGTACCGAGGAAAACATTCACACAAGTTCTAAGAGGTTTAACAGCTGCAAACACTTCACAATCTTAACATTCCACTGATAAATGTTTGGACTGTTTTGCAAATTTCCTTGAAATTACCGGCCAAGTACACAGTGCGGGGCGAAGCTGACAGAATGATTTGTTAAGCCCTTTGCACTCCCCCCAACCTGGCACATTTCTCCCTCTGCACAAATTGTGACTGATGACACTGACACGAGAGGATGAAGATCCTGTTGACAGGCCACATACTCACAGTGCAGGTCACTGAGTTTGCATAGCTGCAGGATACAAGCTATTTCTGTTCACTAGTTAAGCTGGTAAAGAATACCTATGGCTCAGCAAACTGAATATAAATGTAAGACACATAAGGGGTACTGTAGTATAGAATAGCTGCCATTAACTGACTTGGTATCCGGACCCCAGGTCGACAACAAAAAGGTCGACACACCTTAGGTCGACACCAATTGGTCGACACACCTTAGGTCGACATGGACAAAATGTCGACATGGACAAAAGGTCGACAGGAACAAGGTCGACATGGAAAAAGGTCGACATGAGTTTTTCACATTTTTTTTCTTTTTTGGAACCTTTTCATACTCAACGATCCACGTGGACTACGATTGGAACGGTAATCTGTGCCGAGCGAAGCGGTAGCGGAGCGAAGGCACCATGCCCGAAGCATGGCGAGCCATGCGAGGGGACGCGGTGCACTAATTGGGGTTCTCGGTCACTCTACGAAGAAAACAACACCAAAAAAACATAAAAAACGAATGTCGACCTTTTTCCATGTCGACCTTGTTCCTGTCGACCTTTTGTCCATGTCAACCTTTTGCCCATGTCGACCTAAGGTGTGTCGACCAATTGGCATCGACCTAAGGTGTGTCGACCTTTTTGTTGTCGACCTGGAGTCCCAGACCCAACTGACTCTGTGTTGTCATGGTAAGACGATACAGCAATAGTGTGGATGTCTTAGGCCGTTTAGTAGCTGCTAGTGGAAACCCATCAACATCCATGGTTTGTTTTTTGTTGTTGTTTTTTTTAGAATAAATTCATATCAAGCAACAAATGGAAACTTTATTTGATTGACAAAAAATTTTTTCAAATTCATTCACAGACTTACGAAAACTGATCATAGAACACCATGCACACACCAAGTCTGAACTGAGTGTTTTGGGCAATGATCCCCTTCACAGGGTAAACAAATAAAATGGATATTTTGGATGTAGTGGTAGAGCAAATGTTTACATTGCTCGCGCACGCTTCTCCCATAGGGTGAGATTCAAATGATATATCACGCCCAATTTCCTTTCTAAAATGATCTCCGTTATCATGCATATTGTGCCCATAGTAATCAGGTTTAGCTGTGCAAAGGGTTGGGTGCCTCGCTACTCCGGGGGTAGCGAGCTGAAATAATGATACAACGTCCCTGAGGGCAGAAACAGAACGGGTGTGTAAAGGGGTGAAAAGAATTGAATCCCGCCCTTATAGACTTTATATGGGAACTTTGCCGCTTTGCAACATCCGAACCTTTGTCCCAATCTTAGTTTTTTCTTCAACTGGCACATCTAAGACCTTTATTTTGATACCTCAACCACATTTTTATGTTCAGCCGTTCTCTCAATAAACCTTATAGAATTAATATAAAGATACTCTAAGGTGCAGATCTGTCAATCGGAAATTTTAATATTGGGGATTTTGTTCATTATCATAATCAAATTATTAATTCGTTCACCAAACTATCAAATCTACTAAAAATACAATAATTTTAAATATAAGAAATTTGGTGCAACTTTGCTTTTCCTTTCATTTGGGCAGGCAATACATTTTCATTGGGAAAGCTTGCTGAATGCGGTACCCATAGAAAGTAAGAGAAAGTACCGCGAAACATAAGCACACACCCTCCAACATCCTAAAACAAAAAAATTGGTACAAATTCGGAAAAGGGGTGTGGCCGCGGATAGAGGGGGCATGACAATGTAACGCTGCTATAGGAATCTATAGGACAAGGGAGATGCTGAAATCGGTGCAAGGCCCCTTTTGGCCGGTACAAACCATTAAAAAAACGGTACTGTACCGGGCAAAAAGGTACAGTTGGAGGGTATGCAAGCAAAGTTTACTTTATTGATTATGATTGTTTGAGCAGATACTGGCTAAATCATGCTGGATCCTGTATTAAAACACAGAATAATTTTTCAAAATTCCAGTGCTTGCTGGGATGCATAGTCCCACAATGGAATTTAAACTTTTTTTTTTTTTTTTTTTTATGAATTAAAAGGAGGAATTTGTTTTAATTGGCAATGCGCCCACTGAAATGCACTGCCCACTAAAATCATTGGGAGATCTCAGTAATCCCAGGCTGTTTGAAATCAGTTATATCATATTTGAATATTTCAGTGGCAATTTTGTAAATTTCCAATTACTAGTTTCCCACTGATCAAAACTATAATAAGATTTTACTCACCGGTAAATCTATTTCTCGTAGTCCGTAGTGGATGCTGGGAACTCCGAAAGGACCATGGGGAATAGCGGCTCCGCAGGAGTCTGGGCACAACTAAAAGAAAGCTTTTAGACTACCTGGTGTGCACTGGCTCCTCCCACTATGACCCTCCTTCAAGCCTCAGTTAGGATACTGTGCCCGGAAGAGCTGACACAATAAGGAAGGATTTTGAATCCCGGGTAAGACTCATACCAGCCACACCAATCACACCGTATAACACGTGATACCATATCCAGTTAACAGTATGAAACATAACTGAGCCTCTCAACAGATGGCTCATAACAATAACCCGTTAGTGAACAATAACTATGTACAATTATTGCAGACAATCCGCACTTGGGACGGGCGCCCAGCATCCACTACGGACTACGAGAAATAGATTTACCGGTGAGTAAAATCTTATTTTCTCTAACGTCCTAGTGGATGCTGGGAACTCCGAAAGGACCATGGGGATTATACCAAAGCTCCCAAACGGGCGGGAGAGTGCGGATGACACTGCAGCACCGAATGAGAGAACTCAAGGTCCTCCTCAGCCAGGGTATCAAATTTGTAGAATTTTGCAAACGTGTTTGCCCCTGACCAAGTAGCAGCTCGGCAAAGTTGTAAAGCCGAGACCCCTCGGGCAGCCGCCCAAGATGAGCCCACCTTCCTTGTAGAATGGGCCTTAACTGATTTAGGATGCGGCAGTCCAGCCGCAGAATGCGCCAGCTGAATTGTGCTACAAGTCCAGCGAGCAATAGTCTGCTTAGAAGCAGGAGCACCCAGTTTGTTGGGTGCATACAGGATAAATAGCGAGTCAGTTTTCCTGACTCCAGCCGTCCTGGAAACATAAATTTTCAAGGACCTGACTACGTCCAGCAACTTGGAATCCTCCAAGTCGCTAGTAGCCGCAGGCACTACAATAGGTTGGTTCAAGTGAAAACTGATACCACCTTAGGGAGAAACTGGGGACGAGTCCTCAATTCTGCCCTATCCATATGGAAAATCAGATAAGGGCTTTTAAATGACAAAGCCGCCAATTCTGATACACGCCTGGCCGAAGCCAAGGCCAATAACATGACCACTTTCCACGTGAGATATTTTAGATCCACGGTCTTTAGTGGCTCAAACCAATGTGATTTTAGGAAATTTAACACCACGTTGAGATCCCAAGGTGCCACTGGAGGCACAAAAGGGGGCTGAATATGCAGCACTCCTTTTACAAATGTCTGAACTTCAGGTAGTGAAGCTAGTTCTTTTTGGAAGAAAATCGACAGAGCCGATATCTGCCCCTTAATGGAGCCTAATTTTAGGCCCATAGTCACTCCTGCCTGTAGGAAGTGCAGAAATCGACCCAGCTGAAAATCCTCTGTTGGGGCCTTATTGGCCTCACACCAAGCAACATATTTCCGACATATGCGGTGATAATGCTTTACAGTTACATCTTTCCTGGCTTTAATCAGCGTAGGAATGACATCCTCCGGAATGTCCTTTTCCTTTAGGATCCGGTGTTCAACCGCCATGCCGTCAAACGCAGCCGCGGTAAGTCTTGGAACAGACAGGGCCCCTGCTGCAGCGGGTCCTGTCTGAGCGGCAGAGGCCATGGGTCCTCTGAGATCATCTCTTGAAGTTCCGGGTACCACGCTCTTCTTGGCCAATCCGGAACCACGAGTATTGTCCTTACTCCTCGTTTTCTTATTATTCTCAGTACCTTTGGTATGAGAGGCAGAGGAGGGAACACATAAACCGACTGGTACACCCACGGTGTCACTAGAGCGTCCACCGCTATCGCCTGAGGGTCCCTTGACCTGGCGCAATATCTCTCTAGTTTTTTGTTTAGGCGGGACGCCATCATGTCCACCTGTGGTTTTTCCCACTGGTTTACAATCATTTGAAAGACTTCTGGATGAAGTCCCCACTCTCCCGGGTGGAGGTCGTGCCTGCTGAGGAAGTCTGCTTCCCAGTTGTCCACTCCCGGAATGAACACTGCTGACAGTGCTAGCACATGATTTTCCGCCCATCGGAGAATCCTTGTGGCTTCTGCCATTGCCGTCCTGCTTCTTGTGCCGCCCTGTCGGTTTACATGGGCGACCGCCGTGATGTTGTCTGACTGGATCAGTACCGGCTGGTGTAGAAGCAGGGGTTTTGCCTGACTTAGGGCATTGTAAATGGCCCTCAGTTCTAGAATATTTATGTGTAGGGAAGTCTCCTGACTCGACCATAGTCCTTGGAAGTTTCTTCCCTGTGTGACTGCCCCCCAGCCTCGAAGGCTGGCATCCGTGGTCACCAGGACCCAGTCCTGTATGCCGAATCTGCGGCCCTCTAGAAGATGAGCACTCTGCAGCCACCACAGCAGAGACACCCTGGTTCTTGGAGACAGGGTTATTAGCCGATGCATCTGAAGATGCGATCCGGACCATTGGTCCAACAGGTCCCACTGAAAGATTCTGGCATGGAACCTGCCGAAAGGAATTGCTTCGTAAGAAGCCACCATCTTTCCCAAGACTCGCGTGCAGTGATGCACCGACACCTGTTTTGGTTTCAGGAGGTTTCTGACTAGAGACGACAGCTCCATGGCTTTTTCCTCTGGGAGAAACACTTTTTTCTGGACTGTGTCCAGAATCATTCCCAGGAACAGTAGACGTGTCGTCGGAACCAGCTGTGACTTTGGAATATTTAGAATCCAACCGTGCTGGTGTAGCACCTCCTGAGATAGTGCTACTCCTACCAACAACTGCTCCTTGGATCTCGCCTTTATTAGGAGATCGTCCAAGTATGGGATAATTAAAACTCCCTTTTTTCGAAGGAGTATCATCATTTCCGCCATTACCTTGGTAAACACCCTCGGTGCCGTGGACAGACCAAACGGCAGCGTCTGGAATTGGTAATGGCAATTCTGTACCGCAAATCTGAGGTACTCCTGGTGAGGATGGTAAATGGGGACATGCAGGTAAGCATCCTTGATGTCCAGGGATACCATGTAATCCCCCTCGTCTAGACTTGCAATAACCGCCCTGAGCGATTCCATCTTGAACTTGAATTTTTTTATGTATGTGTTCAAGGATTTCAAATTTAAAATGGGTCTCACCGAACCGTCCGGTTTTGGTACCACAAACAGTGTGGCAAAGTAACCCCGTCCTTGTTGAAGTAGGGGCACCTTGACTATCACGCGCTGGGAATACAGCTTGTGAATTGCCTCTAGCACAGCCTCCCTGTCCGAGGGAGTTGCTGGCAAGGCTGATTTGAGGAAACGGCGGGGGGGAGACGCCTCGAATTCCAGCTTGTACCCCTGAGATACTACTTGAAAGATCCAGGGATCCACCTGTGAGCGAGCCCACTGATCGCTGAAATTTTGGAGGCGGCCCCCCACCGTACCTGGCTCTGCCTGTGGAGCCCCACCGTCATGTGGCGGACTTGGAAGAAGCGGGGGAGGACTTTTGCTCCTGGGAACTAGCTGTTTGTTGCAGCCTTTTTCCCCTACCTCTGCCTCTGGACAGAAAGGACCCGCCTTTTCCTCGCCTGTTTTTCTGGGTCCGAAAGGACTGTACCTGATAAAACGGCGCTTTTTTAGGCTGTGAGGGAACATGGGGTAAAAATACTGACTTCCCAGCTGTCGCTGTGGAAACGAGGTCCGAGAGACCATCCCCGAATAACTCCTCACCCTTATAAGGCAAAACTTCCATGTGCCTTTTGGAATCTGCATCCCCTGTCCACTGCCGGGTCCATAAGCCTCTCCTAGCAGAAATGGACAATGCACTTATTTTAGATGCCAGCCGGCAGATCTCCCTCTGTGCATCTCTCATGTATAAGACTGAGTCTTTTATATGCTCTATGGTTAGCAGAATAGTGTCCCTGTCTAGGGTGTCAATATTTTCTGACAGGGAATCTGACCACGCAGCGGCAGCACTGCACATCCATGCTGACGCAATAGCTGGCCTAAGTATAATGCCTGTGTGTGTATATATAGACTTCAGGATCGCCTCCTGTTTTCTATCCGCAGGCTCCTTCAGGGCGGCCGTATCCGGAGACGGAAGTGCCACCTTTCTAGACAAACGTGTGAGCGCTTTATCCACCCTAGGAGGTGTTTCCCAACGTGCCCTATCCTCTGGCGGGAAAGGGAACGCCATTAGTAATTTTTTTGAGATTATCAATCTTTTATCAGGGAAAGCCCACGCTTCTTCACACACTTCATTTAATTCTTCAGATGGGGGAAAAACTACGGGTAGTTTTTTCTCCCCAAACATAATACCTTTTTTTGTGGTACCTGGGTTTAAATCTGAAATGTGTAACACCTCTTTCATTGCCTCAATCATGCAGCGAATGGCCTTAGTGGACATTAGATTAGACTCATCGTCGTCGACACTGGTATCAGTATCCGTGTCGACATCTGGGTCTGCCATCTGAGGTAGCGGGCGTTTTAGAGCCCCTGATGGCCTTTGAGACACCTGGGCAGGCACAAGCTGAGAAGCCGGCTGTCCCGCATTTGGCATGTCGTCAAATTTTTTGTGTAAGGAGTCGACACTTGCACGTAATTCCTTCCATAAAACCATCCACTCAGGTGTCTGCCACGCAGGGGGTGACATCACTTCTACAGGCATCTGCTCCGCCTCCACATAATTTTCCTCCTCAAACATGTCGACACAGCCGTACCGACACACCGCACACACACCGGGAATGCTCTAAACAGAGGACAGGACCCCACAGAAGCCCTTTGGGGAGACAGAGAGAGAGTATGCCAGCACACACCAGAGCGCTATATACTGCAGGGACTAACTGAATTATGTCCCCTATAGCTGCTATAATATTTACTGCGCCTAAATTTAGTGCCCCCCCTCTCTTTTTTACCCTTTTGCTGTAGTGTAGACTGCAGGGGAGAGCCAGGGAGCTTCCTTCCAGCGGAACTGTGAGGGAAAAATGGCGCCAGTGTGCTGAGGGGGATAGCTCCGCCCCTTTTTCGCGGACTATTCTCCCGCTTTTTTAAGGATTCTGGCAGGGGTAATTATCACATATATAGCCTCTGGGGCTATATATTGTGATTGTTTTGCCAGCCAAGGTGTTTTTATTGCTGCTCAGGGCGCCCCCCCCCAGCGCCCTGCACCCTCATTGACCGGAGTGTGAAGTGTGTATGAGAAGCAATGGCGCACAGCTGCAGTGCTGTGCGCTACCTTGGAGAAGACAGAAGTCTTCATGCCGCCGATTTTCCGGACTTCTTCTTGCTTCTGGCTCTGTAAGGGGGACGGCGGCGCGGCTCCGGGACCGAACACCAAGGCCAGTTCCATGCGGTCGGTCCCTCTGGAGCTAATGGTGTCCAGTAGCCTAAGAAGCCCAAGCTAGCTGCAAGCAGGTAGGTTCGCTTCTTCTCCCCTTAGTCCCTCGTTGCAGTGAGCCTGTTGCCAGCAGGTCTCACTGTAAAATAAAAAACCTAAAATATACTTTCTTCTAAGAGCTCAGGAGAGCCCCTAGTGTGCATCCAGCTCGGCCGGGCACAAAAATCTAACTGAGGCTTGGAGGAGGGTCATAGTGGGAGGAGCCAGTGCACACCAGGTAGTCTAAAAGCTTTCTTTTAGTTGTGCCCAGATTCCTGCGGAGCCTCTATTCCCCATGGTCCTTTCGGAGTTCCCAGCATCCACTAGGACGTTAGAGAAAATTATATTATTTCTTATTATTATTATTATTAATAACAATAATACTTGTGAGATGTACAGCTATACTTTTGTTTTTTCTTAGGAGGTTAGAAAAGTGTAGCTTTGCATGGAAATTAGCCTTAATTAGTGTATTATGTGAATTTTAAAGAGATTTGTTTAAAATCTAACTTTTATTCTTCACCTATATGAATGAAGTTGCAGGTGATTCTGGCTTTATTATATTACTAATGGAAATACAATTACTAGATTCCTAATTGTTTCTCTATTAGACTCAAAAGCCTTTATCCCCCTATCTTTACAAGCTGCCCTAATTAATGTCAGCTGTTTAACTGTATATGAAATTGAATAACCTATTCCAGTGGATCCTAATATAGTGAGTTTGGTAATAAATGTATCTGACTTACATTATAAAGTGCTTGTATCTGTGTATAGTGACCTCCGTGCAGTTACTGTATGTCAGTGACGATGGTAAATATATTGAGTTACAGTGCATCTGGAAAGTATTCACAGCTTTTAACTTTTTCCACATTTTGTTATGTTACAGCCTTATTCCAAAATGGAATAAATTCATTTTTTCCCTCAAAATTCTACACCCAATACCCCATAATGACAATGTGAAAACAGTTGTTTTGAGATTTTTGCAAATTAATTAAAAATAAATAACTAAGAAATCACATGTACATAAGTATTGAGATGTTCCTACAGCTTAATTGGAGTCCACCTGTGGTAAATTCAGTTGATTGGACATGATTTGGAAAGGCACACACCTGTCTATATAAGGTCCCACAATTGACAGTGCATGTCTGAGCACAAACCAAGCATGAAGTCAAAGGAATTGTCTGTAGACCTCCGAGTCAGGATTGTCTCGAGGCACACATCTGGGGAAGGGTACGGAAAAATATCTGCTGCTTTGAAGGTCCCAATGAGAACAGTGGCCTTCATCATCCGTAAATGGAAGAAGTTCTAAACCACTCTTCCAAGAGCTGGCCGTCCGTCTCAACTGAGCGATCGGGGGAGAAGGGCCCTAGTCAGGGAGGTGACCAAGAAACCCGATGGTCAATCTGTCAGAGCTTCAGCATTCCTTTGTGGAGAGAGGAGAACCTTCCAGAGGGACAACCATTTCTGCAACAATCCACAAATCAGGCCTGTATTGTAGAGTGGTCAGCCCTCCTGGAGTATCCTAAATGCACCTGAAGGACTCTCAGACCATGAGAAACAAAATTCTCTGATCTGATGAGACAAAGATTGAACTCTTTGGCGCGAATGCCAGGCGTCATGTTTGGAGGAAACCAGGCACCGCTCATCACCAGGCCAATACCATCCCTACAGTGAAGCATGGTGGTGGCAGCATCATGCTGCGGGGATGTTTTTTAGCGGCAGGAACTGGGAGACTAGTCAGGATAGAGGGAAAGATGAATGCAGCAATGTACAGAGACATCCTGGATGAAAACCTGGTCCAGCGCGCTCCTGACCTCAGACTAGGGCGATGGTTCATCTTTCAGCAGGACAACGACCCTAAGCAGACAGCCAAGATATCAAAGGAGTGGCTTCAGGACAACTCTGTGAATGTCCTTGAGTGACCCAGGCAGAGCCCAGACTTCCCATCCAACCTGATGGATCTTGAGAGATGCTGCAAAGAGGAATGGGTGAAACTGCCCAAAGATAGGTGTGCCAAGCTTGTGGCATCATATTCAAAAAGACTTGAGGCTGTAATTGCTGCCAAAGGGGCATCAACAAAGTATTGACCAAAGGCTGTGAACACTTATGTACATGTGATTTCTTAGGGAAAAAAATGAATTTATTCCATTTTGGAATAAGGCTGTAACATAACAAAATGTGGAAAAAGTAAAGTGCTGTGAATACTTTCTGGATGCACTGTATGTCCATGTGACCATAAGGAAATGTGCATCTGCTCTCATCATCTAAGTTTCCTTCTTTTGCCTTTTGGAAGTTTAGGGGGTGTAAATAAAGGTCTGTGACAGTGGCGCCGAGGAGGGGAGGCTACTACTTAACCGGGTCCAGGTCAGATAGATGCGCCCAGTGGGGACCAGGTCCCCCCTCTCCTCTTACCCGCAGCTCTTCTCCTAAGCTTAGGCCACGCCCCCTGAAAGTACATGGACCCAGCTAGGCTCTCTACTGCCCTGGCTTGTGATACCACGTACAGAACGCATAGCAGTAATTAATGATACATGATCGTACAAGAATATTTTTTACATATGACCCTGAAGAGGTTCAGCATTGTACCTTTCTGATGCCTGATTCCACAGAAGACAGAGCGACATGAGCGGTACGATGCGACCACCTGCTGCATTGATCCTATAAACAACCTCATTGCTGTCGGCTAATGGATAAGAGCTGTTTCCCATCAAACTGACAGATAAAACCTGTAGTAAAACAAATAAGAAATAACAAAATAAAGCTGTACCAAAAGTGTATGACATGTGTTAAATGTAGATAGCTGATATAATATGTGGGCTTCATCTGGATGCTCCCGTATTGTCACACACTGTAGTAGGTTAATTGGCTAATCACCCCCTCCCCCAAAAAAAATTGATAGGCGCCAGTCTATGTGTACTGGGCCATCTAGGCTTACTACGAACAGAATCAGGATAGAGATAATCCCCTTTCCGGCTGCTCTACCTCCTCCCTCCCCACGGCCCTCCCCCACCCTGCACCCAGCTCCAGACCCTACATTATGTGGCTAGTTACTGTGGGCTGGCTCCTCCTCTGGAACCGGCACTTTTCAACTCCCACTTCATATGTTCCTCCCCTCTTCCCCCTCAGCTCCTCCTTCGTCCTTTCTCTCCCCCACTCATGGCACCCCTCCCCCTAGATAGATAGATAGATAGATAGATAGATAGATAGATAGATAGATAGATAGATTCATCTCTATCGTGCAGGTGATGTGGCCGGTAGGTCCAGCTGCCCCTGAGGGGCAACATTAATCAATTTAGGGGTGCAAAAAAGGACCCCCCCAACCTAAAACCATTGTGGTGCCCTGCTTAGACTGTAAGCTCTAGTGGAAAAGTGGCTGATGTGAATGATTCTATATTCTATGTTGTGATTTTACAGATATTTCTATAGTTAAATGTAGAAATATAAATAACGCCTGTAGCCAACTGCCCTTCTAAAACAGAGAAGTTAATTGTATCACGATTCCAGGAAGAATGCAATGAATTTGGCCTGAGAGTAAAAATAAGCAGGCAAAGCATTGCAGGAGAAAACTGATTACAGCTGAAGGGAAAACATTTCTCTTATGCAACAGCCTAAATTACCTTGTTATTTAGTGCACTCTCTTCTCCTCCAGTAAGAAACCACTGCTGGCTGCTGTATTCAATAAACTGCACAGATTTACAGCCTTCATCTGAAGTTGTGTTCATAGGAAAAACTGCCAAGAGCCTTTCAGGGAGCTGGATGGAATCTCCATTCTTCCCATCAAATGTGTGTCCATTAATTTGTTGTGGATACCAGTGAAAGGCACTTATAGAGATATGGGGGCAGGAGTCAAAAAGAGTCTTCCCTCTGTTCAAGATAAATAAAATATATGGTCCTATTATTTTCATTTCTGTACAGTATGTGGCATCATCATCGTTGTTTATTTGTAAGACTCCAGAAAACTCCATTGCCCCGGACAGTGGGTATAACACAACTAATACAAAATTGCACATCCTGTATAATATAAGGCTAATGCTACTCCTCACCTCCATGGGGGGAATTCAAGTGTTTTGCACACTGGCAGCCACTAGATGGCGCCAACAGAGCAATTCAAGTGTTGCTGCATTTGGGCGCACACCGCCGCCGGCACTGACATTACTGATGTTCCATCATTTAGACGGGCTAATAACTAGTCATACATGAAAACAAAACAAGGACACACAGGGATGATAAAATCATTTAGACACGAGGCTGGACTCATAGAAGCGTAATACAGTATCTCACCCTGCTGTACATTCAGAAAACACACAGAGGTACTGTGAAACACAAGTATATATGTAGTTACAGAAGATGAGCGCAGGCCTAGATTTGGGGAATGACTATGTAAGTCCAAGTGAAGGGAGCAGAACTGAATAGGCTATGCTACAGGCTTCCTCTTGTTTACATTTTTATTATGCATACCTTTTAGCATAAAACAGCAATGATCATTTTAATTACTGGCAGAATATATGTATCATACTTTCCTACTCTCCCAGAAGATTTTTCGTGTAATCCCCCGCAGCCATGGAAGAGTAGGCAAATCTCCCGCATTCCCACCTGCTTCCTAGTAAAGCGGGCAGGATGGGGAGAAAGTCACCTCAATTACAGTACCGTGCTAAGGGGGCGGGGATAAGTGACGCAATTTGCAGCATTTAGCCCCACCCCCTACCCACAAATCATGGTGAGTCACTCTGGTTTGGAGGCAGGGTCTAATGGCATGTAAGTATGGCCCTGCCCCCTGAAGCCTCCAGCAGCGTATCCTCTCCAGGCTTCTCCCAGGGAGGAGACAGAAGATGCAGGCAAGTATGATATGAATGTATGTATCCTATAGATATAGTGAGTGTTGCGGAGATTAGGCCAAAGACCTTTGCCGTTTTGGAGATGGGTGAAGATTGCAGTGTCACAGCTAAGGAGAGGAAATTTACTGAATGGGTCTATGTAAGAGGACTCAATAAGTTATGTAGCGCTACATATTAAGTCACATGACAGCCCATTGCGTCAGCTTCTCCTACATATCCTACTGGTAGAAAAAAATATGAGGACAGTACTGTTCTCAGTGTCATATTCAGGCATGGACCAGCGACCGAGAGATAGACACAAGAATCCATTAGACAGCTTGCAACTGTCCAAAGAGAGAGGTCCAGATGAATGTCAGGGCTGGACTACCTTGGCAATGTTCTAATAGCTGCACGGTGCTGGTAGCTCCGCAGTAGCTCTACTGGCTGTAGGAAGCTATTCCATGCTCCCTGCACACAAATGCAGGTGGCGTGGAGCCATGGAGCAGCAACAGTGCCACCTCCAGGGTAGTGGCACCCCTTGCACATCCCTACATAGGGCTCTGAACCTACCTAATTTTGGAAATAAATGTGAAAACTCAATTGCTAAAAAAATTGTATTTATTGGATTATTGTTTTATTGGATTAGACAGAAGGAATTTTTGAGCATTGTGCCAGAGTCTACTGCGCATGCGCAGGTCTCTGGGTAAATGGCACAGGCACCTTGTTCCCAGAGACATCTTTATTGAGCATGCGTGAATCACTGGGAAAATGACCACCGCGGCAATGGGGCAACAGAGCGGTAAGTAAAATGATATGGATGTGCAGGATGTGCGGAACCAAGGGGCCCATGTGAACAGCACACATTATAGATACGGTATGCCAGGGGGCCAATGCCTGCATGATGCTTGTGATGGTGATCCCATGCTGCGCCTTTGGACACAGCAGCATATCACAGAAGCAGGCAGAGGGGGTCTTTTTACACAAGATGCCTCCTCCGGCTTTGCATATTTTAGTACAAAGACGCGACAACTGTGCTATTAGCGTCCATCTCTGTCTCAGCCGCTAATTTATAATCTGCCTTATACTTAGCTCTGCATTATTACATTACTGACATATCTGGCCTGATTTATGTGTTTTAGAGAATATGTCCTTAGACAAAAATGTTATATGTATTTGGGTTGAGGTTCTCAATTTTTATAAGTGAGAAAATAACTAATAGTTTAAATTTGTGGCAATTCTACACTATAACATTGTGTTACAGTATTTATCGGGCGGTGCTCTGATGGCGATGGGTTTATTTGTTGAAGGGATATTTTATCGCTAAGGCAGCTGAGTGATACTTACAGCCTAATTCAGAGACGGTCGCAATGTTGAGATAGGTGTGCCAAGCTTGTGGCATCATATTCAAAAAGACTTGAGGCTGTAATTGCTGCCAAAGGTGCATCAACAAAGTATTGAGCAAAGGCTGGGAATAATTATGTACATGTGATTTCTTTGCTTTTTATTTTTAATAAATGTGCAAATATCTCCAAAAACTTTTTTTCACGTTGTTATTATGGGGTATTGTGTGTAGAATTTTGAGGGGAAAAAATATTTATTCCACTTTCAAATAAGACAAATAACTAAATGTGGAAAAAGTGAAGCGCTGTGAATACTTTCCGGATGCATTGTATGTCTGATGGTTGCATCTTTGCATGCGTCAGACGCCGCCAGTGGGTGTCTCAATACAAATCCACAGCTGCAGTGGCATAGCGTATATCTATGACTCAGGGCCTTAGCTAGCTCTGCAATACTGCTAGAGCTCCACAACAACTTATGTCTGGCCAGTATTCAAACAGACTGTATCTGAATGTGCAATAGAACTGCAAGCCAAGACTTGGGAATTCACTTTCAGTAGAAAAAAATAAATGTATAAATAACAAACGAGACTAAATAAATAATGAAAAAAACTGAAGAAAAGAATAGTTATCAATACTTTTTTTTTTAACTAAATCAATACTTAAAAATTATTTCCGTATGAAAAAAAAGATTTATTCAAATAAAAAGCAATTTTTATTATTTTTCTGTTACCGTCATCCTGATAGCAATAGAAGGATTACATCGGTACATGTGACCTCTTTAGCGCCAGTATCCAGTATAGTAACCATTAACCAACTGCTAGGTTACTAATTTTAAGCTAGGTTTAGAAAAATATCTAATTTATAAAGCTTCACTCACGTTCTGTTAGCTGTACCACCCAAGGAAACTGCTATAAATTGGATGGTACAGGTGCCTTATAGTGTTGAATAGAAGTAGGTTGCTATATTTTTACAGATCACATATTTTATTAATCCAACAGTATACTATATATTATTGTTTAAAACAGAAAGAAATTGATGGCGTTCTTGCTTGATTTGGATATATGCCTCGCCTACTTTTACACATTGGATTACAGCATGGGTCTTCATCCTGTGGCCCTCCAGCTGCTGTGAAACTACACATCCCAGCATGCCCTGCCACAGTTTTGCTATTAAGGTATGCTAAAACTGAGGCAGGGCATGCTGGGATGTGTAGTTCCACAGCAGCTGGAGGGTCGCAGGTTGAAGACCCATGGATTACAGTATGTAGAGAACTTTGCCAACTTGAAATAGATTATTCCATAACAAGACTAATCATAGAAACATAGAATTTGACGGCAGATAAGAACCACTTGGCCCATCTAGTCTGCCCCTTTTTTTTATCCTTTAGGCAATCTCAACCCTTTTTGAACACTAATTCTTTGTAAGGATATTCATATGCCTATCCCAAGCATGTTTAAATTGCTCTACAGTCTTAGCCTCTACCACCTCTGATGGGAGGCTATTCCACTTATCCACTACCCTTTCTGTGAAGTAATTTTTCCTTAAATTTCCCCTGAACCTCCCCCCCTCCAGACAGTGTATGTCCTCGAGTTCTAATACTTCTCTTCCTTTGAAGAATGTTTCCCTCCTGAACTTTGTTAAGACCCTTGATATATTTGAAAGTTTCTATCATGTCCCCCTTTCCCTTCTCTCCTCCAAACTATACATGTTAAGATCTTTCAGCCTTTCTGGGTAAGTTTTGTGATGTAGGCCATGCACCATTTTAGTTGCCCTTCTTTGTACACTCTCTAATGTATTTATATCTTTCTGGAGATATGGTCTCCAGAACTAGACACAGTATTCCCGATGGGGACGCACCAATGACCTATACAGTGGCATTATCACTTCTTTTTTCCTGCTACTGATTCCTCTCCCTATGCAACCAAGCATCTGACTAGCCTTCCTCATTGCTTTGTTGCATTGCTTTCCTGCCTTCAAGTCACTTGAAATAGTAACTCCTAAATCCCTCTCCTCCTCAGTAGTTTCCATTATAGTAAACTTGATACTATATTTAGCCTTTGGGTTTTTGACACCCAAGTGCATGATTTTGCATTTTTTAGGATTAAACTGTAGTTGCCACGTTCTTGACCATTTCACAAGACTACCTAGGTCATCAATCATTTGTTTTACACCTCCCGGTGTGTCTACCGTGTTGCATATCTTTGTATCATCTGCAAAAAGGCATACCTTCCCTTCAATACCATCTGCAATGTAACCAACAAAGATATTAAAGAGAACTGGACCAAGTACAGATCCCAGGGGTACTCCACTGGTAACAATTCCCTCCATAGATTGAACTCCATTCACTACAACTGTCTGTTTCCTATCCTGCAACCAGGTTCTTATCCATTTAACCGTTTTATAATCCACCCCCACGCTTTTAAGTTTATTTAGCAGTCTGCAATGTGGGACAGTGTCAAATGCCTTACTAAAGTCTAGATATGCTACATCTACAGCTCCCCATTGATCTATTATTTTCGTCACAGAGTCAAAAAAGTCAATAAGATTTGTTTGGCATGATCTCCCACCAGTAAATCCATGCTGTTTTGGATCCTGTAAGTTGTTTGATTTAAGATATTCCACAACTCTTTCTTTTAATAGTTTTTCCATTACTTTCCCTACTACTGATGTAAGGCTTACTGGTCTGTAGTTACTTGTTTCTTCCTTGCTTCCACTTTTGTGCAGTGGAACTACATTTGCTCTTTTCCAGTCCTCTGATCAATATACTTTACCATTGTCCATGGTCAAATTACATGCTTTTTAAACCTGAGCCAATTCTGTTAAACTCCCTGGTTAACATTGTACTATCCCACAGGTTCTCAAACTCGCTCCTCAGGACCCCACACAGTGCATGTTTTGCAGGTCTCCTCACAGAATCGCAAGTGAAATAATTAGCTCCACCTGTGGACCTTTTAAAATGTGTCAGTGAGTAATTAGAACACCTGTAAAACTGCTGGGTTACCTGCAAAACATGCACTGTGTGGGGTCCTGAGGACCGAGTTTGAGAACCTGTGTACTATCCAATCGTTATTAGCAGCTTAATGGAATGAAGTGTACGAAGCACAAATTAAATACATGGGTTCTGGGTGAACTATTATTACCAATAGTGTTGTGACTTCGATAGCATACTCTAATGTGCTAGGATTAGAACATAGAAGATGTTCTGGAATTATCAATTCAAAACTAGAGATGAGCGGGTTCGGTTTCTTTGAATCCGAACCCGCACGAACTTCACTTTTTTTTCCACGGGTCCGAGCGACTCGGATCTTCCCGCCTTGCTCGGTTAACCCGAGCGCGCCCGAACGTCATCATGACGCTGTCGGATTCTCGCGAGGCTCGGATTCTATCGCGAGACTCGGATTCTATATAAGGAGCCGCGCGTCGCCGCCATTTTCACTCGTGCATTGAGATTGATAGGGAGAGGACGTGTCTGGCGTCCTCTCCATTAGAATAGAGATAGATAGATTAGATAGAGAGAGATTGTGCAGAGTCGCAGACAGAGTTAGTTTACCACAGTCGGTGACCAGTGCAGTTGCTAGTTAACTTTTATTTAATATAATATATCCGTTCACTTCTCTCTGCTATATCCGTTCTCTGCCTGAACAAAAAAAACGATACACAGCACAGTCAGTCACACAGTGTGACTCAGTCTGTGTGCACTCAGCTCAGCCCAGTGTGCTGCACAGTCATCAATGTATAAATTAAAAGCTTATAATTAATTGTGGGGGAGACTGGGGAGCACTGCAGGTTGTTAGCAGGAGCCAGGAGTACAATTATATTAATTAACAGTGCACACTTTTGCTGCAGGAGTGGTGACCAGTGCCTGACCACCAGTATAGTATTGTTGTATACTACTAATATCTCTTTAAATATCAACCAGTCTATATTAGCAGCAGACACAGTACAGTGCGGTAGTTCACGGCTGTGGCTACCTCTGTGTCGGCACACGGCAGGCAGTCCGTCCGACCAGAATTGTATTATTTATTATTATATACCTACCACCTAACCGTGGTTTTTTTTTCATTCTTTATACCGTCATAGTGTCATCCTAATTGTTACGAGTATACTACTATCTCTTTATCAACCAGTGTACAGTGCGGTAGTTCACGGCTGTGGCTACCTCTGTGTCGGCACACGGCAGGCAGTCCGTCCGACCAGAATTGTATTATTTATTATTATATACCTACCACCTAACCGTGGTTTTTTTTTCATTCTTTATACCGTCATAGTGTCATCCTAATTGTTACGAGTATACTACTATCTCTTTATCAACCAGTGTACAGTGCGGTAGTTCACGGCTGTGGCTACCTCTGTGTCGGCACACGGCAGGCAGTCCGTCCGACCAGAATTGTATTATTTATTATTATATACCTACCACCTAACCGTGGTTTTTTTTTCATTCTTTATACCGTCATAGTGTCATCCTAATTGTTACGAGTATACTACTATCTCTTTATCAACCAGTGTACAGTGCGGTAGTTCACGGCTGTGGCTACCTCTGTGTCGGCACACGGCAGGCAGTCCGTCCGACCAGAATTGTATTATTTATTATTATATACCTACCACCTAACCGTGGTTTTTTTTTTCATTCTTTATACCGTCATAGTGTCATACTAGTTGTTACGAGTATACTACTATCTCTTTATCAACCAGTGTACAGTGCGGTAGTTCACGGCTGTGGCTACCTCTGTGTCGGCAGTCGGCAGGCAGTCCGTCCATCCATAATTGTATTATTATTATAATATATACCACCTAACTGTGGTTTTTTTTGCATTCTTTATACCGTCGTCATAGTGTCATACTAGTTGTTACGAGTATACTACTATCTCTTTATCAACCAGTGTACAGTGCGGTAGTTCACGGCTGTGGCTACCTCTGTGTCGGCAGTCGGCAGGCAGTCCGTCCATCCATAATTGTATTATTATTATAATATATACCACCTAACCGTGGTTTTTTTTTCATTCTTTATACCGTCGTCATAGTGTCATACTAGTTGTTACGAGTATACTACTATCTCTTTATCAACCAGTGTACAGTGCGGTAGTTCACGGCTGTGGCTACCTCTGTGTCGGCAGTCGGCAGGCAGTCCGTCCATCCATAATTGTATTATTATTATAATATATACCACCTAACCGTGGTTTTTTTTTCATTCTTTATACCGTCGTCATAGTGTCATACTAGTTGTTACGAGTATACTACTATCTCTTTATCAACCAGTGTACAGTGCGGTAGTTCACGGCTGTGGCTACCTCTGTGTCGGCAGTCGGCAGGCAGTCCGTCCATCCATAATTGTATTATTATTATAATATATACCACCTAACCGTGGTTTTTTTTTCATTCTTTATACCGTCGTCATAGTGTCATACTAGTTGTTACGAGTATACTACTATCTCTTTATCAACCAGTGTACAGTGCGGTAGTTCACGGCTGTGGCTACCTCTGTGTCGGCAGTCGGCAGGCAGTCCGTCCATCCATAATTGTATTATTATTATAATATATACCACCTAACCGTGGTTTTTTTTTCATTCTTTATACCGTCGTCATAGTGTCATACTAGTTGTTACGAGTATACTACTATCTCTTTATCAACCAGTGTACAGTGCGGTAGTTCACGGCTGTGGCTACCTCTGTGTCGGCAGTCGGCAGGCAGTCCGTCCATCCATAATTGTATTATTATTATAATATATACCACCTAACCGTGGTTTTTTTATACCACCTAACCGTGGCAGTCCGTCCATAATTGTATACTAGTATCCAATCCATCCATCTCCATTGTTTACCTGAGGTGCCTTTTAGTTCTGCCTATAAAATATGGAGAACAAAAAAGTTGAGGTTCCAAAATTAGGGAAAGATCAAGATCCACTTCCACCTCGTGCTGAAGCTGCTGCCACTAGTCATGGCCGAGACGATGAAATGCCAGCAACGTCGTCTGCCAAGGCCGATGCCCAATGTCATAGTACAGAGCATGTCAAATCCAAAACACCAAATATCAGAAAAAAAAGGACTCCAAAACCTAAAATAAAATTGTCGGAGGAGAAGCGTAAACTTGCCAATATGCCATTTACCACACGGAGTGGCAAGGAACGGCTGAGGCCCTGGCCTATGTTCATGGCTAGTGGTTCAGCTTCACATGAGGATGGAAGCACTCAGCCTCTCGCTAGAAAACTGAAAAGACTCAAGCTGGCAAAAGCACCGCAAAGAACTGTGCGTTCTTTGAAATCCCAAATCCACAAGGAGAGTCCAATTGTGTCGTTTGCGATGCCTGACCTTCCCAACACTGGACGTGAAGAGCATGCGCCTTCCACTATTTGCATGCCCCCTGCAAGTGCTGGAAGGAGCACCCGCAGTCCAGTTCCTGATAGTCAGATTGAAGATGTCAGTGTTGAAGTACACCAGGATGAGGAGGATATGGGTGTTGCTGGCGCTGGGGAGGAAATTGACCAGGAGGATTCTGATGGTGAGGTGGTTTGTTTAAGTCAGGCACCCGGGGAGACACCTGTTGTCCGTGGGAGGAATATGGCCGTTGACATGCCAGGTGAAAATACCAAAAAAATCAGCTCTTCGGTGTGGAGGTATTTCACCAGAAATGCGGACAACAGGTGTCAAGCCGTGTGTTCCCTTTGTCAAGCTGTAATAAGTAGGGGTAAGGACGTTAACCACCTCGGAACATCCTCCCTTATACGTCACCTGCAGCGCATTCATAATAAGTCAGTGACAAGTTCAAAAACTTTGGGTGACAGCGGAAGCAGTCCACTGACCAGTAAATCCCTTCCTCTTGTAACCAAGCTCACGCAAACCACCCCACCAACTCCCTCAGTGTCAATTTCCTCCTTCCCCAGGAATGCCAATAGTCCTGCAGGCCATGTCACTGGCAAGTCTGACGAGTCCTCTCCTGCCTGGGATTCCTCCGATGCATCCTTGCGTGTAACGCCTACTGCTGCTGGCGCTGCTGTTGTTGCCGCTGGGAGTCGATGGTCATCCCAGAGGGGAAGTCGTAAGCCCACTTGTACTACTTCCAGTAAGCAATTGACTGTTCAACAGTCCTTTGCGAGGAAGATGAAATATCACAGCAGTCATCCTACTGCAAAGCGGATAACTGAGTCCTTGACAACTATGTTGGTGTTAGACGTGCGTCCGGTATCCGCCGTTAGTTCACAGGGAACTAGACAATTTATTGAGGCAGTGTGCCCCCGTTACCAAATACCATCTAGGTTCCACTTCTCTAGGCAGGCGATACCGAGAATGTACACGGACGTCAGAAAAAGACTCACCAGTGTCCTAAAAAATGCAGTTGTACCCAATGTCCACTTAACCACGGACATGTGGACAAGTGGAGCAGGGCAGGGTCAGGACTATATGACTGTGACAGCCCACTGGGTAGATGTATGGACTCCCGCCGCAAGAACAGCAGCGGCGGCACCAGTAGCAGCATCTCGCAAACGCCAACTCTTTCCTAGGCAGGCTACGCTTTGTATCACCGCTTTCCAGAATACGCACACAGCTGAAAACCTCTTACGGCAACTGAGGAAGATCATCGCGGAATGGCTTACCCCAATTGGACTCTCCTGTGGATTTGTGGCATCGGACAACGCCAGCAATATTGTGTGTGCATTAAATATGGGCAAATTCCAGCACCTCCCATGTTTTGCACATACCTTGAATTTGGTGGTGCAGAATTTTTTAAAAAACGACAGGGGCGTGCAAGAGATGCTGTCGGTGGCCAGAAAAATTGCGGGACACTTTCGGCGTACAGGCACCACGTACAGAAGACTGGAGCACCACCAAAAACTACTGAACCTGCCCTGCCATCATCTGAAGCAAGAAGTGGTAACGAGGTGGAATTCAACCCTCTATATGCTTCAGAGGTTGGAGGAGCAGCAAAAGGCCATTCAAGCCTATACAATTGAGCACGATATAGGAGATGGAATGCACCTGTCTCAAGTGCAGTGGAGAATGATTTCAACGTTGTGCAAGGTTCTGATGCCCTTTGAACTTGCCACACGTGAAGTCAGTTCAGACACTGCCAGCCTGAGTCAGGTCATTCCCCTCATCAGGCTTTTGCAGAAGAAGCTGGAGGCATTGAAGAAGGAGCTAACACGGAGCGATTCCGCTAGGCATGTGGGACTTGTGGATGCAGCCCTTAATTCGCTTAACAAGGATTCACGGGTGGTCAATCTGTTGAAATCAGAGCACTACATTTTGGCCACCGTGCTCGATCCTAGATTTAAAGCCTACCTTGGATCTCTCTTTCCGGCAGACACAGGTCTGCTGGGGTTGAAAGACCTGCTGGTGACAAAATTGTCAAGTCAAGCGGAACGCGACCTGTCAACATCTCCTCCTTCACATTCTCCCGCAACTGGGGGTGCGAGGAAAAGGCTCAGAATTCCGAGCCCATCCGCTGGCGGTGATGCAGGGCAGTCTGGAGCGACTGCTGATGCTGACATCTGGTCCGGACTGAAGGACCTGACAACGATTACGGACATGTCGTCTACTGTCACTGCATATGATTCTCTCAACATTGATAGAATGGTGGAGGATTATATGAGTGACCGCATCCAAGTAGGCACGTCACACAGTCCGTACTTATACTGGCAGGAAAAAGAGGCAATTTGGAGGCCCTTGCACAAACTGGCTTTATTCTACCTAAGTTGCCCTCCCACAAGTGTGTACTCCGAAAGAGTGTTTAGTGCCGCCGCTCACCTTGTCAGCAATCGGCGTACGAGGTTACATCCAGAAAATGTGGAGAAGATGATGTTCATTAAAATGAATTATAATCAATTCCTCCGCGGAGACATTGACCAGCAGCAATTGCCTCCACAAAGTACACAGGGAGCTGAGATGGTGGATTCCAGTGGGGACGAATTGATAATCTGTGAGGAGGGGGATGTACACGGTGATATATCGGAGGGTGAAGATGAGGTGGACATCTTGCCTCTGTAGAGCCAGTTTGTGCAAGGAGAGATTAATTGCTTCTTTTTTGGGGGGGGTCCAAACCAACCCGTCATATCAGTCACAGTCGTGTGGCAGACCCTGTCACTGAAATGATGGGTTGGTTAAAGTGTGCATGTCCTGTTTTGTTTATACAACATAAGGGTGGGTGGGAGGGCCCAAGGATAATTCCATCTTGCACCTCTTTTTTCTTTTCTTTTTCTTTGCATCATGTGCTGATTGGGGAGGGTTTTTTGGAAGGGACATCCTGCGTGACACTGCAGTGCCACTCCTAGATGGGCCCGGTGTTTGTGTCGGCCACTAGGGTCGCTAATCTTACTCACACAGCTACCTCATTGCGCCTCTTTTTTTCTTTGCGTCATGTGCTGTTTGGGGAGGGTTTTTTGGAAGGGACATCCTGCGTGACACTGCAGTGCCACTCCTAGATGTGCCCGGTGTTTGTGTCGGCCACTAGGGTCGCTAATCTTACTCACACAGTCAGCTACCTCATTGCGCCTCTTTTTTTCTTTGCGTCATGTGCTGTTTGGGGAGGGTTTTTTGGAAGGGCCATCCTGCGTGACACTGCAGTGCCACTCCTAGATGGGCCCGGTGTTTGTGTCGGCCACTAGGGTCGCTTATCTTACTCACACAGCGACCTCGGTGCAAATTTTAGGACTAAAAATAATATTGTGAGGTGTGATGTGTTCAGAATAGGCTGAAAATGAGTGTAAATTATGTTTTTTGAGGTTAATAATACTTTGGGATCAAAATTACCCCCAAATTCTATGATTTAAGCTGTTTTTTAGGGTTTTTTTAAAAAAACACCCGAATCCAAAACACACCCGAATCCGACAAAAAAAATTCGGTGAGGTTTTGCCAAAACGCGGTCGAACCCAAAACACGGCCGCGGAACCGAACCCAAAACCAAAACACAAAACCCGAAAAATTTCCGGCGCTCATCTCTATTCAAAACCTCTCTGCATGATCCAAGCAAAGGCTACAAAATTGCTTCTGATATTGAATTTTTCATTTACCTTTTTATGGGTACTCTGATGGATGACAATATTTATCTATTCGATATCTATAACTATGAGGTTAAGATTTTTTTTTTACTCAAGATTCCTTGTATGACCTTGTCACACAAATTCACCCAGAGACTAGACCACAGCGGGCAAATTTACTAAAGGTTGACTTTGGTCGATTTGCTGTTTTTTTGTTTTTAATTTTTTCCCCCGAATGAGTTGCAAATTTGCTAATTGCGAAGTTACTAAAGATTAATTTACACGGAACTCGCATGTAAATACCACTTCACTGTCAAAATCGCGAAAAACCACCTTCGGTACAATATTCGTCAAAATAACATTGGTATCAGTGGAAATCGCAAATTTACTTAGAGTTGTATTTGCAAATATGAATGAATTCGCACCAAACTTGCATCTAAATCACAATTCAATGCACAAAATCAATGCACTGTTTTTTTTAGAATGTGTTGACATGTGGGAACCATTTTCCCCTCTAAGACCTATCCAAAACCATACCAGAATCGCACAAAAAACACACCTCAATGTACCACTTCCAAAAAGCAACATGTGAAAACCATTATAATTAAGGCTTAACCAATCAGAACGCTAATAAAAGCCCACCAAGTTACCTGCAGCAGTTTTGGAGTAGCCTGGATGCAGGCAGTGATTTCATATGAGCTGCACCAGCTGACTGAAAGGGCTCAGGTTCAAGAAACAGAACAGAGGAACCAGCTGGTTTAGTATGTGTTTGGTGATTTTGTCACTTTACTGCGGCTTGTGGTGCAAATTGAGGCGTGAGTTGGTTTGTGTTGGAATGCGACTTCTGAGTCATTATAGTGCGACTTATATGACTTCTGAAGTGACTTCACAAGTGAAAGCCACAAAAACGCACAAAAATCCCACTTGCCAAAATTCGAACACATAAATCACCAAAAGAAATTACATAGAAATTTTGTGATTTTTGTTCCGGCGATTAGGTACTGTACAAGTAGGGAAGTTTTGTAAACTCTGCCAAAATCGATTCTTAGTATATTTTCCCCACACACACCTATAACTCCAAATTATCATGCACAAATGTAGTGTAATACAGTTTAGAATTGCTTACTGAATAAACATAAATGCATGTACATCAATATAAAAAAGCTGAAGAAGACTGAGAAGATGAAATGCGTTGAGATATTTATATTCACTTCTACTGGATTTATCTCCTGGGAGTCTGTCATCACCGCTGGTACTTTTGATGGCACAAAGATACGCAGAACTCCATTTTATGTCTCCGAAATTTGGGTCTAGATTTATACATTGATGATATACTATTTCAGATAAGATCCACATTTTTTTCTCTCTGGTAAAATGCATAACAATAATATGCATTAATGTTGATAAAATATACCACACCCTTATTTCTCATCGTGTAATATTATATTTACTTTCACCTTTGAGCACCGAGGCTATCCAATTAGTCCAATGGCGGCATCCTTATCCCCCGATGCCAGCAATTATCGGGTATTATGTTTCTCATAATGCCTCAAGCACACGAAGTATAGTCCCCGAAAAGCAGTCACAGGAGCTGGAATAACACATGGGAACGGGAACTTATCCCGGATCCCATGTGTTATCGTGAGATCGCAGATCCAAGTTCGGCCGATGAAAATGGCTTCTAATACCGCAATAATGATCATCAGTCATACATGACAATATCAGGGAGTTTTTATTGTCCGAAAATGGATAGGGGCTAATAGGATACCCCCCCCCCCCCCCCATGAATTATACCACATTTAATGTTTCATAACTTTACAGTTTATTTGTTTTTTAACATCAGAACAATTTTGGTATCCAATATACTATGCCACAAATCTTTAAACTGCTTTCCACATTCCAAGTTCCTAAATTGGATCAATAAAAAAACTTTCCTGACAGCAGTAACATACTGTCATTTTAAATCTGTCTGTGTAACTGCCATACAATGCTAGTATCTGTGTTCATGAGTCCCTGGAGTAGAGGACTTTATTTTTGTTTTATATAGCTCATCATTCACATATCACATTTAAACATTTGCTGAAAAGGGAATTAATTATATATCTATTTATTTATTTATTTATTGATATATAGGATATATGTTGCTTGGACCATCGGGGCTTTTGTCCTCTCTATTGCACAGAAACTGCCCTCACTAAAGTCACAAAATCTAAGTACCACTATTACCAAACTGCTGCCAAATCCAAGGGTCACCACTCTGTGCTCATTCTTCTCAACATTTCTGCTGCTTTTGAAACTGAATACCACTCTCTTCTCATGCAAGCCTCAGTCTGTGTGACACTGCACTCTCATGGCTGTCCTCATACCTCTCTGACCATTCTTTCTCTGTCTCCTCTCATGACTCCACTCCCCCCCCCCCCTCTCCTTGCTTCGAGGTGTGTTCTTGGATGATTTCTGTTCTCCCTTTATACTTGTTCTTTATTTGAGTTCATCAGCTCTTTTGGCCTCCAATAATATCACTATGTTGATGACACTCATATCTAACTCTCCTCCCCTGACCTTTCCCATCTCTCCTTGCTCAAATCTCCAACTGTCTCTCTATTATTTCCTCCATAATGTCTTAGCACTTTCTTAAACGTAACATGTCTAAGACTGAGCTGATTATCTTCCCACCCTCTCGAATACCCTCCCTTACCACTATTTCCTTATCTATTGATTGGATCACCATCTCCTCTAGCCCTCAAGTGTGCTGTCCTAGAATTATTCCTTTACTTCAAGCCACACATCCAGTACCTCTTGGAGTCCTGCCATTTCCAACTAAGAAATATCTCCAGGTTCAGACCTTTTCTCATCCTGAAGGCAACTAAGACATTCATCTACTCACTGGTCATCTCTAGACTGGACTACTGTAAACTCCTCTTATCTGGCCTGACTCCCACCTCTCTCCACTCCAATTTGTCCTCAATGCTGGTGCCCAGCTCATCTTTCTTTCCAAACGCATTACTTCCACCTCCCCATTCTTACAAGCCCTACACTGGCTTCTCTTCCCCTTAAGAATCCAATTCAAGCTCCTCACACTCACTTACAAAGCCCTCACCAAATCCTCACCCATTTACACCTCTAACCACATCTCCCTTCACACTACAGCCCACCCACTTAGCTTCACCCATTATTGCAGACTCTCCTCAAAAACTGATTACTTCCTTCAAGACTTTGATTGTGTCGCTCCTTACCTCTGGAACTCTCTCCCTCTTCCTCTCAAACTTTTCACCTCTCTACAAAATTTTAAATGTGGTTTCACTTCTTTATCAGACTTCCATTTATCATCCTAACCCACTGCTCTATGCTCCTTGCTCAATGTCTCTCCCCTCTGTGTCACCCCTGTCTGTCTGCCCCTTGCCTTTAGACTGTAAGCTCTCACGAGCAGGGCCCTATTCCCTCATATGCTTATCCCTCCCTCACTGATACAATAATTTTCTTCTCATTGCCTACAACAGCACCTAACCATTGGGTTCTGCCACCCTGCTGCTTATTTGGGTATTATGACTGCTGATGCTACTATATGGACAGTTTGTGGCACCATATAAATAAAGGATAATAATAATAATAATAATAATATAGGAAACAACAGACAACGACATAAGCACATCATAAGTTACACAACTACTGTATGTCAACAGCAAACCATTTCTGATAGCATAGGATTTTCAGGTAATATTTACTTTACGCCTGAAGATCCACAGGCCACTCCAGTGAGGAGGGAAAAGGCGTAGACTTCAGCTACTTCAATTAATGGGCTATATCCACGTGTGTCCAACCGCTCTGGACTGGCGAGACTGCAGAGTATGTCATAAAAGAGAATGCGGCTCTCTTCACTCAGAACTTGTATTCTACCGTCACTTGTTATCTAAAAGGTAAGAGAAGAAAGGCACAGAATTTAGGATTTATTCTAGTTCTGAACCAAGGGTCAGCAAAGGCGAAGTCAGCATTATCTGTGCATAGCATGTATGTCAGACTTTCTTCATCAGCACAGAAATATCAGCTAAGTGGCTAGAAAAATCAAAGAACATTAATTCACCGGAGTCTGGAGGAACCAAGTAGGATGTTTATCATTACTTTCTGCCCTGCCTGGAATTGCAAAATTAGAGAATGTGCTGCATAAAGGGAATTGATAAAGGAGCAGTTTGGGCTAGCAAATGTTGTGTGTTTATAGGCTTCAGTTATATGGGTAATGTCCTGCCTAGGTAATCCCCTCCAAAGCATCGTGCACTAGAGCTTGGGCGTAATTTAGTTATGAGTGTTCCTCTCCTGCCCATCTGTATTTCTCCTAGTTTTGAAGAGGGCGGGGATCCAATGAACAGTAGCAAATCTTTTTATTAGAATGCTCAACGAAAACTCTAGCTGATACCCTCTTGCGCTATACTAGATATATGATATGGCTGAAAGATTCAATATCATCAAATCTATATATTTTATAAGTAAAGTAAAAATGTATTCATATAAATCACAAATAATAAAACAAGACCGGTCTTATTAATGCCATAAAAGATCTTTGAAAACGAGTAATAAGTATATATAATACTACACGGAGGTGGACTTGAGCCAAAATCTGTGCACAGAGATGTATAAACTATTTTTGTAAAAAACTTACTCAGTCCATAGATATAAGTCAATGTATAATTGATAACGGCTGCTAGTAGAACCCGTACACTAATTATATCTCCATAGATGGTTGCTTTAAATCACAGTTCCTTTATAGGAAACCATCCAGCATACTGCAATTAGCTGTATGAGAACCGCTCCATAACCGGAGTCTTACGTGAGGCTTGAGCCAAAAGCTGTCAGCAGGGGGAAATCCCGGTAAATGCCCGTGGTCTCTGGCTGCGGGAAAAACGGCACCTAGGCTGGTGCCTGCTGTGTGAAGTCCTGCCCGACTCCAAGGCTCTGTGGATCTATACCTCTACGTGCCGTATGCAGGCATCGGTGAGCGGCTTCTCTCCTCCCAGCGATTAATCCAGCAATAGATGAAATAGATAGCTGATGCAAAGTACGGGTCCAATTCATGCAGGGGTTCAAGTAATGCTTCTGACACGTTTCGCTCCTCCCACAGGGGCTTTATCAAGTTATATTGCATCTTTTTGTGTTATATTGCATCTGGGAAACCCAGTGCGTATATATTGACTTGCTAACCCCAAGTCAAAAACTCTCCTGCGGCTTATTTAAATTGATATCTAAATTGATACTTTGTATTAGGATTTTTTAATATATGTTACTAGCGCCTGGTACAAGGTTTTTTTTTTGAGAATGCTCAACGAAGCACAGAGTATGTCAGGAGATGTAATGGCTTACATTGTGGGAAACAGTGACCTGTGTGGAGGGGAATGGAAATAAATGGGGGAACTAGGACATTGATGGTGGAATGAACTGGGGACAAAGGGTACTAGCAATGTACTATAGTAAGTTGATTCATGCAATATATTTTTATAGTCAGATATATACATCTATATATATATATATATACATACATACTTACAGTACATACATACGTAACATACATACATACAGTATACAGTATATACAGTATATAGGACCTACTTCAGCATGGGTTGTAGTTGTGCGAAAAATCGCACAACTACAACCCTTTACACTAGCATGCCGGGCCCTTCACTTCCCGCTAACATGCAACTCAGCAGCGAAGCGCTCGCATGTTAAGGGTAGCCCTCTGCCTGCGCAGCCTAGCTGCGAAGGCAGGCGGCTACTCGCTATGTGTAGGGTCACGACGGCTGTGTGTTATGTCTCGCAGCTGCCGAGACCTGCCCTGCAAATGGTCCGGACACGTCTGCATTGTCCAGACAGCACCCTCCCCAATGCCACCACAAAAATGTTGCGTTGATGTCCCCTTCCACTCCGTGAACGCCTCTGTCTGTCAATCCGGCAGAGGCGTTCGCATATAAGAGATGCAGTCGCATCTCATGTGTGTGCGTACACTCCAGAAGGGTTCTGTTATCGAATAGATCATAGATGCATTGCATGCTGAATTAGACCCACAGTTCCAATAAGCCACACTCACACTATCCATAAACTTGCTGGGGTAGCACTAGCAACGCAAATAGGGGCCAAACAGCTCCAAAAACAAATAATCATATGGAGAGAGCACTCACCAGACTTGAATGAAGATATAGGAGTTGAAACAAACACAGGCATAATTAAACTTATCAATGTTTCAGTACCCACATGATCTTGATAAAGGTCCATGCGAGGACCGAAGTGTTTATGAATTGAATTACTGTATGCCTGTATCTGAACAAACTCCTATACAGTATCCTCATTCAATTCTGGTGAGCGCACCCTCCATTTGATTAATGTGGTTTGGAGCTGTACTATATATATATATATATATATATATATATATAAAATAAGAAGTACACCCTGTGGTAACTGACAGAACTAGTTGGGCGTAGCTATGAGAATGACTTGGGGAGCAAGTCCTCTGATGAAAGACTGTGAAAACCCAGGCTACATTCCTGGAACGCTGACCCACTGTGACTGATGTGAAGGGACTGAGCCTGGAATCATGGATAAGTGTATTAATGCGTCAAATCATTTTTCTGATGTAAGTTTCAGCCTTTATTAAAAATTATTTTTAAGAAAACAGTATTTAATGATTGTGCGCCCCATACTTCTTATATATTTCAAAGAATCGGGTATAAGCCTTTGAGAAAGGGGTTTATGTAGGGGATCTGCACATTAAACAGTGACTGAAATTATGTAATTAATGTACTGCTGCTAGTAATTTTGGATACTATAGCAGAGCAACAATAAATATTGTGCAGGATATTCCCATTAAGGTAATAAAATGTGCAGAGACAAAATACCTTTTCCAAGATGTTTATTGTGGCACCAAGTTGCTCTTGTGAAAATTCAGCACCCGCCTTATTGCTGAGGGTCTGAAGAACCCTATTGAAACTGTCCTCATTATAGGGCTGATGGAGTTGGTCAAGTAACCCCCAGGTAGACTGCGATGAAGAGTCTGACAATATGGTGACGTTGGCAGTTCCATACTCTCTATCTACTTTGGCACCTCCTGTGGGATTCTCAAGAAAAACCTGAAAACGCTTTGGATACGGATTGAGAGATGCGGTTTCTGGAGTAAGGACGACATCCAGTACAATATTTCTTTGTCCTGACTCAAAGGTGAGTGTCCCCTCAGAGGCTACAAAGTCTCGGCCTGCAACAGCTGGAAAAATCACTGTATGTCCAATCACTTCAGATCTTTTCAGTTCCTGAAGAAAAAAAACATGATATCAAGTACGATGCTAAATACAGAACTATCTCACTCCAAAGCCTAATTCATGTTTGTACGCAATGCCTATGGTCACGCAGCTGACTCACTATCTGGACAATGAGCATGCACCATGATCGCACTGCGCACGTGCCAAGGTGCCTTATCAATGCTGCTCGCAGTGAGATTTGTAACGTAGAGTGATTGACAGCAAGCGACCATTTGTGGGAGGTAATGGGGAGTGACGGCAAAAACGCAGCCGTGACGGCTGTTTACGGTGGAGTTTATCTGCCTTGAGCTGTGATCACGTACATAGAGAAACATGGTGCCAACGTCGCTACTGCCGCGGCCAGCCTGCGTGACCAAAGACTGACTCGAGGAGTCGGTGTTCCTCGTTACTGTGTCGGTGCTGCGTAAGCAGTGGCTGAGGACCTTGCGATGGCTTCGGTGGGCGTCTATCTTCTTTTCTGGGTGGCAGCTTCACTTGCGATGATTAGAAAGTTTGCACCATGGAAAATTGCAGCTGCGTAGGCAAGTGTGTACACACATGAATACAGCCTGCTGTACATTACTGTACATGCTATTACTCACCCGCTGTTCCAGAAACACTATATTATGTGCTAACAGGTTTGCCTGTCTCTTGCATGTCCCTGGTGACATGTGACTGATCCTAACACACAGATCCTAAATAAGGGCCTGATTCAGAGATGGACGCAGCGCCGATTCAGTATGCAGTGAAGCCAGTTATTGCCACTGTGCATGTATCTAAGCCACGATGTCTCTGGCGTCTTACTTCCTGCGGCCATGATGCGGGACCATAGGGCTACTCAGAACTTTCATAACAGACTGATCTGTGACTGATGCTGGGTCTCTGTACACAGCCGCTGGGACTTGCAAAGTCGCCGGTGGTAGACTCTATACAAATCCAGACGGCTGTAGCATTTGCATATTTTCTCACAGTCATGGTGCAATTTCACAGCTGCGAATGCATTTGCCTACAGTACATCCCTGACTCAGCCCCTAAATCCTTGTGTCAGATATTATAGCCATCATTAATACCCCTTTCACACTGCCATAAATATACCGGGTTACTGCACGAGAATGCGCAGCAAACCGGGATATGGGGCCTAATGCAAGGTTGATTGCAAAAGCAAAGTCTTCCTCTAATGGGCAAAACCATGTGTACTGCAGGAGGGGCAGATATAACATATGCAGACAGATTTAGAATTGGTAGCACCTTTTAAAACGTACCAGTTTCCAGAAATGTTCCATATATATAGTATATAAAGATGAAAGAAAATGTACTGTGAAATGAACAAAAAAAAGCAATGACCCAAATACCAAAGCTATGTGAACCTGAATCCATGCCCACTACTTTCCTTCCATACAATGTTAGGAAAGAAAATTTCCCCACAACGTAGATCAACCATGAGCTAATTATCATTGAGGGAAATTAGGAGGAGGGGGATCTTGCTCATATACACGCGTCTCATACCATAGCGTATTCCTAAAACACTATCCTTAGTTCTTTGTAAGGATAGACAAGTGCATATCCCAAGTATGTATAAATTGCTTTATAATGACATGAATTATAATGAAATGAATCAGAGAAATAAAATACAATATTACACAGTCTTAGTTTCCACACAATGTGGCTAATTCAGACCTGATCGCTAGCAGGCGATTTTTGCAGCGCTGCGATCAGATTGTCGCCGCCTACAGAGGGAGTGTATTTTAGCTGTGCAAGTGTGCGAACGCATGTGTAGCAGAGCTGTACAAACAGATTTTGATCACATCAGCCTGCCTGGGACCGGAATTGACGTCAGACACCCGCCCTGCAAATGCTTGGACACGCCTCTGTTTTTCCAAACACTCCCAGAAAACGGTCAGTTGACACCCACAAACGCCCTCTTCCTGTCAATCTCCTTGCGATCGCCTGTGCGGATGGATTCTTCGCACAAAGTTGTAAGTTGCCGTTTTCCTGCTTGATTATTTGTTTATGTACTCTGTAATTGGGCGCTGCGGAACCCTTGTGGCGCCATATAAATAAAGGATAATAATAATAACAAAACCATTGCTGAGCGGCGATCCGCTTTGTACCCGTGCGACGCACCTGCGCATTGTGGTGCATATGCATGCGCAGTTTAGACCTGATCACCCGCTGTGCGAAAACGCAGCCTAGCGATCAGGTCTGAATTACCCCCCATGTCATTCAGATTACAGGATATTAAATGGGAAGATCCACCTGCAACTTACCAATATCAGATATCCAACAGAAATGGATTGGGATGTGTTAGGCTGCCTGGAAATTTGCAGGCTGATTAAAGTTGACTTCTTGAGAGCAACGGCCACTCTGGATCCCACAGCGAAAAAAATCAGGCCACGAGGGGAGTCACTTTCAAGAATGATTATTTTGGCAAATCGAGCGCTGCCATTTATCAATGCGCCAGCACTCACATTATACAGCTCAATGAAGAAGTAGGTTTCAATTTCAGGCACCTGTGACAGAAAACATATAGTGATTATTAAAAATAAAACTACATAAACACAGAATTGATGCTAGGGTATACAAATAATCTTTTTACAGTAAAAATAGCCTCTTATTTTAATGCAATGATTTTATTTATTTTTGCATTGTTTGAAAAAACTAAATTCAGCAAGTTTATACATTTCCCCAACTTCACTAAACAACAGAAGATATAGCAGCATATTTATAATAAAAATCAGAGATATCAGCTGCCATTACATATTTTCCATCACAGAAGTAGCCTCAACTGGTTTCTATAGTTATTAAGGGGCTAATTCAGTAAGGATAGCAAATTCTGCTAATTAGCAGAATTTTCTATCCTTTTCCTAGCAAGCTGGGGGGGCGCCCATCGCTGGTCAAGGCCGTCCAGCATGCTGACCGGAGCCTCCCCCCTCCAACAAGCAGAAATTGCGAGTGATCGCAATTTCTGCTTGTTAGCAGAAATACTGGAAGACTCCTGCCGACGCAGCTTAGCTGCGCCCGCAGGAGACCCACCGCCTTCTCCCTGATTACGGCGGCTGCGTATGATGTCACACAGCCTCCGTGATCACACCCCCATTAGGCCGACTCCGCCCCTGTTCACGCCACACCGCCCCCGCAATGCTCCGTCTCCTCCCTGGAAACAGAGCGTTGCCCACCCCCCCTGCCCCGCGACTGCCTCTGCCTGATTGACAGGCAGAGGCGATCGCATTTTCTGTGCCCCCCCAGCAGAAACTGCGGGTGCATGCACAGGGGCGATCGTAAAAATTCAGTTGGATTGCAATTTGCGATCCAACCTGAATTAGCCCCTAAATGCCGAATTCACCAAGCGTTCCAGAGCTTGGCACTGTTAACTAATGGCGATGTTTCTTATTGGCTACAGATTGCAGAGTTTGCCGAAGAAGGGATCCATAAGATTCCTCCCTGGTTATGGCTGCTTGCACATGCGTAATCTGAAGTTTGGGCGTGTCACGGGCATGTCAATGCACACGGCCATGTTCGCAGACGCACAACCACAAGTATAGGCTATAGATGTGTCCTCATACATCTTTCCTGGTGTGAGTGAGTTGACAGGTCCCGTGCAACTCCGCTAGCATCGGACGCCTTTTTTGCCAAAAAATGCATCTTATTCACATTGCCATGTGAATAGAACACACAAGCAGCTTACGGTGATTAAAATTATATGCAGCATGCCTGTATTCTGTGAGGGACCGCACATATATCTGCATACAAAATGGTATGTTACAGCATTTTCTAGTATGTGTCCTATTTGCATCATATTGTGAATAAAACACATTTTGACAGAAAAAGTTGCACAAAAAGATGCTTGGTGCTACTGTGTCATGCCACAGCATGGCATGACTAGAAGGGCTTATTAACGTGCATGTGGACACATCTGTACCTTGGTGTTTCCATGGTGTGACCAATGGTGGCGTATTGGTGGTGCACCAATCAGTATGGCAGCATGTACAGACCACTAAAAGTGTGCATCTCAGTCCTTGCCCATTTGATTGCATGGATGAACACAAGAGAAGAAGGTTCTAGTGGCATTTACACAAACTCGCAGATGCACGACCGTCAATAGATGCTGCTGCTGCATGCGCTTTTGTGTTACTAAACTTACTATCCAGTGACATTTTATGACTGTTTTGTTCCCAGCTGTGACGTGCAATGGCATATTACACAGTATATAAATAAACATTAATAAAGAACATTATTGTATGTTTCCAATATCATACGGTACATTGCAAAAGTCACCAAATAAAGGTGCTAACCATCCCTTACTAACACTTCCAGGAACACAAGCTGAACATTTGCTGCCACAAAATTAGCCTGACACAGTTTCTCAGCACTGACCTTGTCGTCTTTTATTTCCACAGTAATTAGGCATTGTGTTTGGCCGGCAGTGCAGATGGTATATCCTGATACCACCTGCAGTTCATTAACCAAGCTTACTTCATCCTTATGAAGTTCAACTAAAGTTTTATTAAAGGTCGCACGCCAATAGATTTTCACATCTTCAAATGCCCTACAGTAAAGAAGTAAAAATATAACCAACTGGATTGCAAACAGACAATTGTGTGTATCTTGTGTGACAGAAACAAAGAAGTAAAATAAAAAACAAACTTAATAAAAATCTAAACTCAATAAAAATAAACCAGCAATTTGGGGCTTTTGATACTGCATACCTAAATACTGACTAGGTGGTATTTTATTTGGATGCTACTGTGACACACATGGAAAATACTTTAAGTAAATAAATTATATTAACAAAAGGATATGAATGCAAATTATGGTTATCGCACGATGAAGGATAATTCCACCAAAAACATTTCTTGTGCTTGGAATTTGGGGGGTCATTCCGAGTTGTTCGCTCGGTAATTTTTTTCGCATCGCAGCGATTTTCCGCTTAGTGCGCATGCGCAATGTCCGCAGTGCGACTGCGCCAAGTAAATTTGCTATGCAGTTAGGAATTTTACTCACGGCTTTTTCTTCGTTCTGGTGATCGTAGTGTGATTGACAGGAAGTGGGTGTTACTGGGCGGAAACTGGCCGTTTTATGGGTGTGTGCGGAAAAACGCTACCGTTTCTGGGAAAAACGCGGGAGTGGCTGGAGAAACGGAGGAGTGTCTGGGCGAACGCTGGGTGTGTTTATGACGTCAAACCAGGAACGACAAGCACTGAACTGATCGCAGATGCCGAGTAAGGTTGAAGCTACTCAGAAACTGCTAAGAGGTGTGTAATCGCAATTTTGAGAATCTTTCGTTTGCAATTTTAAGATGCTAAGATTCACTCCCAGTAGGCGGCGGCTTAGCGTGTGTAAAGCTGCTAAAAACAGCTTGCGAGCGAACAACTCGGAAATTCTCACTGAGTTGCACTCCCCTAACCATGCAATGCAGATGAATGTGAAGCTCTGTGGAGGTGTAAGTTCCATAACACACATACACCACACATACTAGGATCACAAAAATCCTGTGGGTACTACTGTATGTGTGCTATAGCACCTCCAATATTTGTGCTGCTCGCAGTCTTTGCATAACATTTTTAATTCCCTTGGTTTTTGGACTTATTGGAGTCTATTCTTCATTGAAAGCCATGCAGCCCCCAATAATTAAGTATCCAACTCGCAGTGGGGGATACTTACCATTGGAGAAATTCAGCATTACTCCAGTGCAGCTGTCCCCACGATGTGTAACACTGCTACTTTTGTAGCAACGTTACTTACCCGTCCCCATCGCTGGCTTCTGCACTAGTATGACCTGAGGTTACGTTTGTGCATTGATGCTGGTCACACAGTGAGCAGGTGGCGGAGGGAACCCTCTTTGTATCCCCGGAACACCTTCCCATAGGAAAGAGTGGGGCTCCGAGAGCATCAAAATGAAGATGGATTTTGTTCTAGCAAGCAAACTTTGAAAACATAAAGTTTTTGGAATTTGCTATTAGGTGGTCCTATCAAATTCCTGCTGAACAGGCCTTTACATAAATAAAATATGCAGAAATTAGCATTTTTCCGCAAGTGTAACGGGCCATCTAGTGATTATGAATAGGCCCCTGAGAGTGAAAACTGGAGCATTCAGAAGATACCCACGCAAACACTGGGAAGACATAAAGGGCCTGATCCATAGGTGGACACAAACTATATGCAAACTCGATTTAAGTGTAGTTGAATTATTATTTGCTACTGCACATGCACAAAATATTCTGGAATCCCTTCGGCACATGCGTTATCCTGAGTGAACTCACAAATGGAGGCACACGTGTCAGAAATGTTTCGGCAAAGCAATGTGTGTTCCTAGACGGCGTCTAGTAGCTGGCCTGAAGGGAGCGCAAAAAAATCTGCCATGTGCGCATGTGATGGGAGTTTAGCAGGCACCTCAACACAAGCAGGCTGCATTTTCAGAGGCAAAGTCACTTCTAGAGAGGCCATGCTCAGGCGCAAGTGTCGATGGTGCACCGATGGTGGCCTGGGTATGACCACTGGTGATGATACTGTATGCAGGGATGAAGAACATGTGTGTATGAGGGCTTGCACATTCCGGGGCACATTAGTGCACAATGGGAAGCTACAATTTTGCATATTATCATACCTGGGACTCCGGCAACAGACGTTTATGAACCAGATCCAAAAACTCCACACAAACAGGGCCCTAGCTAGAACTGAACCAAAGACCCCATTGAGTTGAGAGAACATTGCTAATCTTTGTATAATACTCGTAGTATACTTGTGTTTTCAATTGGATTTAGCCTGAGCTGCCATTTTTGATGTGGATGTGATGTGATATTACTGACTAAATTCGCAAAGTGAAAATTTATATTTTCAGTTGACTTTAGCAAAAATGTCTTGTTAGGACACAGAGTCTGATCAGAGCTCCTCCTGGTGAACAGCTGGATACAGAGTGAAGCCTGAAACTATCGCTTTGCTTCTTATGTCTTATGCACATGCGCATCTGTAGGGTTGCCCATACAGCAATGAAAATCTGGCCCTGGTAATCCCTAATAAGGGATAAAGACTGCTGAAGAACAGCCAAATATAAATGCCTGGTTAGTATTCCTGACTGTAAGCCAAATAGTCTGTTTTCAAAATGTATTGCCTCACCTCCCCCACCACCACCACAAAAAAAGTTTAGATAGACATGTACTATGTGATACATAAAGTACAAAATGGCCGAAGTGCTGCTAAAATCCATTTGGTGGTGATGCTGTGCTCCTCGATTTGTGCAGGTGTGCATAGGATTTCCTTCAAGCATATGTCCATACAGCGTAAGGTGGTGGCCTATTCAAAGCAGCAGCCCTTTCCATAGGCTGATACAGGCTGCTGGGCACAGCGGGGCCATTTGTAGTAGGTACAGATTAGGTGCATTGCGGATCAGTGAACAAATGACATATAATCTTATAGTACCAGATAACTCACATTAAATTAAGGGGCAGAAAAGTGCACATACGTTCCACTCTGCAAAGTAAATTCATTTTTACACCATCTCAGAGCTTCAAACACATAACAGTAACACATGTAATATAGGAAGACCATGTGGGTTTCCCCTGACCTGTTTGCTTGTCTTGACACTATAAGCTGAGCAGTTCTATGCGTTGAGTCTTCATCAAGCACCAGGCTATCCTGTGACTCCATGGTAAATCCCAATATGCCGTTCTGAATATCATTTCCTACAATGTAATGCAGGTCTGTCAGCTGACAATTAACATCTTTTATATACAAAAATTTCATTGCATTACTGGTACAAGTCTTGAGAATTGAACTGGCAAGAAGATCTGACCGACACCAGACTGTCAATGTCAATGAATAAGAGAAGGTGGTGAGACGCCTGTGGTGTTATAGCATCTAGCAGACATATGCGATGCTCCAAGGCTGCACATATCACACACTGTGCACTACAGAAGACCATCTGGCAGGTACATTACATACATACATCACTACTTGTTAAATGACAACTGTTCCACCTCTGCTTATGCCTCAGCATAGACAATCACAGAATGGGGAATATAAAAAAGAGGGCGCTGGTCTGACTCTGGAATCTTTGTAAATGTGTGCAATAATGCAATATTATTAAAATACGGAAAACAGTTGCAACATTCAGCTTTGATCCTAGCTTACTGTTTATCTGCATTCACTTAAATATGACCCGTGTTCTAAGAAATCTATTTCAATCTCAACAAACATATTATTAGATAACATTTTAAAGTCTCTCTTAAAACATGAGTACTAAAAAGTATTACAACAAAAAAATGCAAAAATACTACCTTGAATAATAATGGTAGAAAATGATGAAAATCCACTCTCATCTCTGCCATCTATTATCTCAGCCCCTCCTTCAGGGTCTTTGAGAAAGACATAGAACATCTCCAGACCTTCAGGTTCCTCGTCATCTATGATCTTGAATGACACTACTGTTTCGCTTTCCTCGTCCAGCAACGTAATGAGAATATCCTGCTCTTCAAAGTCCAGGCCTTCAATAGCCCATGTAATATTTCTGGACCCATGACTATGCTGGAAGGGTAGGCCCTGTAAGCCAGTTTTAGCCTTTCGCTCTCCAAAAGTTGCAAGTGTGACGTGGACAATCCCACTGGAACCTTGGGTCCGCCTGACATGAATGGTTACTGTCTTTAGAGCACCGTTGTTGGAATCTTCATCTACATACATTATTGCAGGTCCAATACTTAAGACTCCATTTGTGAAATCATTTGCTAATATTGTTATAGCTGAAAGACTAAAATCTAAATGTAATCGAGGTTTCTCATGGTAGATGTCAATACTTTCCACAGATGTTAGGTTAAGGTAAAATAGTTCATCTAGTTCGTAAATTTTATCATCAATTATTGAAACTTTTATTACTGAACTTGTCTGATGTTTCTCAAATATCAGTTCTCCATTATAAATGGGCACAAAATCTTCTTTTTCTTTGGCACTTCCTGAAATGGTCTGAAAAGTGAGTTTTGTGTTGTTGCCATGGAAACCAAACAAGCGTTGAACATGCAGCGTCACTGTCCGACTGTCTTCCTGCACTATAACGTACTTGGAAGTGGGTGCAAACCGGAAAATTCCCATTGGTTCAAATTCTGCAAAAGTAAATCCTGGTCTGCAGGACAGAGAATAGAATCACATTTTAGACCATGAATCAGGTGATTAGAGAGTTGCTAACTTTGTTTAAATGCCCAGTATGCATAATTAACAAGAATTGATTAAGTCATAATGATGTTAATTCCTTCTAAATGTTAGGTACCACTTAGGGAAGTCATTGCTGGCGACAGTGAGGCTATCGCAGCCAGTCTGAGTTATGTCCATTATTCCACAGATGCTCATGTATGTGCATGTGCTAATAGAGCTGGCCTCTGGAGATGTTTGATCAATATCAAGTCGCCAGAGCCCATAATTGGTTCATAAATGACTTGTCATTTTCCTTTGTGCTGTACACTTTATTTAATGTGTGAATTCAATTAAATGTAATTGCTGTGACTGATTACATATTCTCTGTAAAGCAGGATCTATACAAGTCACTGTCAATAAGTAAACAAGAAACAGTAGTGGCATCCTGTGTATGGTCACATGGCTTCTGACAGACATCGATCAGGATACGGACAGATCTAGCAGAAAACATCTCTGTCGTTACTACATACAGTGGGAACCTACCAATGCCTTAAAGGACTTTTTTTTTCTACTCTTCCATTTGGCATGTTGTGTAATTAAACAGTACAGCACAAGTAATTACTGTACTTATTAATACAGCCATTCAGAGTACAGTATATGGAGGATATGGATATTATCGTGTCACCTACTGTCTCTCTCACATGCCCTAGATGGTATCACTGCACTAAATTGAATTTATTAATCAGGTGGTCACTATATATTGTCAAAGTGTAAACTGGAAGCAATATTCCTTGATTTTACATGGGGTCATACAGTACACTTGTAGTGCCCATTCTTGTCACACTTCAAGGGCAAGTATGCACTGTTAAGAAAGAAGATTACGTGAATGTAAAATTTACCAAGCTCCGGAATACATCACTTGGCCCCAGCAACCTTTGGGCTACATTTTGCAAACACTACTAGAGAGGCATCTGTAGGAATCATCCCCAGCACTCCCCACTAGCGCATGGGTGGTCTGCTGACGTAGTGCTTAGAGCTCCCGAAGTAGTAACGAAGGGATCACAAATGCAATTCATTCATTTACTACTTAAACACCGCCGAAATCATGTCCTACAGGTGTTTTTTAATAAATGTTGGCAAATCATAATATCTTATTGCTATGAATAGTGGCAATTAGAAGTTATAACTATCAGGTCTCAGACCCATAAATAATAAATATGCCCTTATATCACCAACCAGGAGTTCTTTGGCACAGGATAAAACACTGCTACTCTCTATATGGGTTCGGTATGCTTTACTGCCATTCGGGATCCCAGCGGTCAGGTGGCCGATGCCAGGATCCCAGCAGGCAGAATGCGGGCAGGTGGTGGCATGGACCACCACCCAAGTGGGAATACCAGACCTCGGTCGGGATTCCGACCGACGGCATTCCACCGGCTGTCGGTATTCCGGCGTCGGTATCCTGAACGCTGGGATCCTGACAGCTGGTAAATTAACCGCATCCTCTCTACTGTATATAGAACCCTATCCAGTGGGCAGCTCTGTGCTGTCCTAGGACAATGGAAATAAACAAAGCTGCCTTGTGACATACATACACAGCACAAAGAAAAGCAGAAAGACATGCATTTAGCACTGCAGCAAAGCATAACACGGGAAATAGTGTTGTTAAAAAATAGGATAAAAGAAAACAATTACTTGAATAAGGCTCCCTTAAATAGAACTAATGCTGCCACCCTGTGATGTATTGATATTATCACAGAAAAATAATAAAAAAATAAAAAAAGCGGGCACAATAGAGACACACTAATCTTCTGATCATAAAATTGTATATATAAATGTAGGGGATGTAGTTATGTGACCGGTGGTCACAATACCTCCACCTGCATCCCGAACCCTGAAAATCCAGACAGTCGGCATGGCGACTAAAAGGGACTATTCCCACTGGTGGGTGTCCACGACACCCATATAGTGGGAATAGAACCTGTGGCGAGTGTAGCATGCCACCGAGCCCGCAAGGGGCTTCTTTGCGTTCACCCTCCCCCCTAGCCGTCATTCTGCGGCCGGAAACCCAGCCCCAACCCAACTGTAGACCCCACTGCACCCACAATTTTTTGGTTTCATTGGAGCAAAGCACGTTACATCAATAAAATAATCTGATTAAAGTAGAGCTTGCTTTTTTTTTTTCATCCTCATCCACTGGATTGACATTTAGAGTTGCTGGACTCAGGCCTCAGCCCATTGCATCATTAACACCATCAGCTGGGACAGAATAAAGCAGCACATGTTCCTGGTCAGAAGGGGCATCACATTACTGGAGCTGACGCTCACATCCCATAGTGTGACACGTTAATCAGAAACACCCGTGACATCAGTCTCTTATGGCTGATGGCTTTAATGATGTGATTGACCAGAGAATGTTTGAGCTCTACATGTGGAATGCAAAACAGCTACATTCTGATAGTGGTTCTAGGCATAGAATCATGTTATTAGTCCTGTGCAGAAGAAACACATATAGGTAAAAGAAAAAAAAAAAAAAAAGTACCTCTTAATACGCTAACTATTGCATAAAAATAGTGACAGATTCTAAACCAGTACCACAGACAATGTATCATCAAACCTTGGAGAGCAATAAAATACCAACCAATCAGCGCTTGTTATTTTCCAAACACAGCCCGTAAAATGACAGTTGGAAACTGGTTGTTACTTTATCTCTCTCCGATGTTTGATTCATCTCCCCATAATACACATACAGAACACGTTGCTCTTACTTCAGCTGAGCTCCACTGGTCACACTGCTGTTTAGGCCAATAATCTGCAAAGCGAAACCTTCTGGCCCGTTAGAATTTGCCTCCAAGTGCAGTGGGATTGATTTCCTGTATTCTCCATGGGCAAAGACAACAGCACCTGGCCAGGAATGAAAGTCAATAAAGTCAGGCAGAACACAATACAGGGATTATCTCATCCACTGTCTGATCTTCCTGATGTGAGCCTGAGTCTGTATACTGCACGATCCATTCATTAATCATCTTCAGGACATTGAAGGCGCTCGATAAATGAATCTCATCAATAGTTTGAAATGAACTGGTTGTACTATCTCCATGACAAGGAAGAAATCACAGGACATTTGTTTTTGTGTGCTGGTTTGCTAGCACCAACATTAGCTTTACTGCAGTACAATAAATTCAGTAAGAATTACAATGAAGCTATATAAATAGTGCGATTATATAAAAGATGCTAAATTGGGGGATAGGATTCTGAAGTGAGAAGTGGAGGGAGATGATTCCACAGCAGACATATGAATAGGAGTGAGGACACATGAGAGGATCGGTATGATGCGCATTTTTTGACTCTCTACTATGCTCTAGAAATCACGGCAGCTTCTTTTTCTTTTACTGCCTTATCTCCCTCCTTCCCTTTACTTCAAAACTACTGACTACTTCTACTATAATACCCCTGGTTCTACAGGAGCCAGTGCCGCAAGGTGGACAAGCTGACAACATGAAGGGAATGCACTGATTGCACATGCGCAGTAGAGGCTGAGAGAAGCAGAGGAGTGGAGCAAGAGAGCTGGGGACGAAACGCGTCAAAGGACTTACGTACCTGGTAGTGGTGGCCACCCTCGTAATACCTTTCTGCCTGGTGAACAGAAGGACTACCTGATGTTTGTCTCCTCCTGATATATGGACTTTTATTGACTATTGGAGACACAGGACAAAGAAGACTCCGCTCCTGCAGCTGCTAAGACAACCTAGGACCCGGAGGGTGTTCTCTACGGCAGCGGGGTCAACAGAGTCACCTAACCTGGATGGTAGGATAGGTGCAGTGCTAAGCGGCAGGTATTGCATACCATATAAGTGACTAGCCTAGTTGGACTGCCTAACACATGGGCATATATCTCACTTGAGTAAGTCCACTTACATCTATGCCTGGGACTTGTGGTTCCACAAAATGGTATATCTAATATCACCAAAACAGTTTCAGATTGGTCTATGGGAAATGCTACGTTACAGCGATTTCCGGGAAAACAATGTAATGTAAAATTCCGTAAGCAGATAGAGGCAAAGTCTCTTACTGAATTTAGGCATGCTGCATATCATTTTAATCAGCCGAATCTGCTTGTACGTCCTATTCACATAGTGATGCGTATAAGACCCCCGACATTAGCAGAGCTGCCCAGATACTATCGACTCACTCACGTCTGGCATCTCACTGTGCTTGCACAGTGCTAACATGCCATACAAATGAACGTGCCTTTTGTGCCTTATGGGTTTTCTTCGCCAAACCAAAACCAGTATGAACCATTCATTTACATATAGTAGGGTATTGGCCGTGTTGTGTTTATCATTTAGTAAGCAGTACACACGAAATCACAAGTCTCCCAGGGGGTGGGATTGTGGGTGGGGGAGGCTGCCTATTAAAGCAATGGGTAGGCCTGGGAAGAAGTACAGTAATCTCAGTCTCATAACGATGAGACTTTTGTAATTTGAAAAGCCACACTTGTATTGTATATCTGTGTGTTGCTTTTACAGCTTTTGTTTTCTTTAACTCCAGAAGAAGTATGGATAGCATGTATTCGTTCCTTAGCTCTACGTCCCCTCAATTTACGCGCCAGCAAGCGCCCCGCTCTGTTACCAAGCCTATAATATTGTTGATTGAGCCGCTGCAAATTGCGGTGAACTGCAGTCAGGGCGAATTTGTTCACCCTTTCACGGGCAGCAAGAAGTTGCTTAAAGAGGGATTTATTATCAGGGCTAATCTTATGCACAGATTTCAGTTGGGCAGCCTCTCTCTCAGCCGAGGCATATCTATTTCTATACTCACGTTTAAGTCTGGCCGCTATCTGGATTGCAGAACCTCTAACCACGGCCTTCAAGGAACACCAATGGGTGAAAACGGATGTATCGGTGGGGCTGTTAGTAGCTAGATATAAATCTAATGATTGCTGAATAGCCTTGTGAGCCTCCGGGCGGGCAAGAAGAAACCGACCTAGCCTCCAGGGGCCATGAGGGACCACCCTCTTACTTATGTCCCAAACTACAACAAGTGGCGAGTGATCTGACCAGGACATAGGCAATATATCCACTCTACTTATAGCCGCCAACGTCCACTTATCGGCTAATGCAAAATCTATTCTAGAGTATGAGCTATGCACGTGGGAATAGAAAGTGTAATCTCTCTCTGCAGGATGTTTGGCTCTCCATACATCATATAACTCATATTCAGCTAGCAATTTACCAAATTTGCCTGAGGGATCCTGGGTCGGACTGCTACGAAGGGTTCGGGTTGGGCGGGAACGATCCAGAACGGGATCCAGTACCATATTGAAGTCTCCAAGGATCAATAGGGCTCCCCTAGTATGCTCCTGGAGAATTCTACAAAAGGATCTAAGGAATGAGATTTGTTTAGTATTGGGGGCGTAACAAGAGACCAAAGTGGTCTCCACATTATCAAGCTGACCCACTAAAATGAGATATCTCCCATCTGGATCTTCATATTTAGAGGACAGAACGAACGGGCAGTGTTGTGCGATAAGAAGAGCTACGCCGGCTTTCTTGGTGGGTCCATTCGCAGTATAGCAAATAGGGTAACGTGGGTTAGTAAAGAGAGGGGGATTTCGACTCTGAAAGTGGGTCTCCTGTACTGCTACCACATGCGCCTTAAGCTTATGAAAGTAATTCAAAGCTACTCTTCTATTTTGGGGAGAATTAAGTCCTTTAGCATTAATAGAGACTATATTAACCATATTCAGCCTCCAGCAGAGCTAATGACTTCGCTAACCAATTTTTACGCAGACACTGATTGACCTGAGGGGGGGGGGGGGGGGGGAACACATCAGAAAACATGAGGGAAGACATAAAAAAATTAATAATACAAACAAAACTAAATTGATCTCTCTTGAGATCACGACCAGTCGCCATAACGTGGCGGCTGTGTAGGCTAAGGGGGGGGGGGGGGTTAGTGGCATATCTCCCACCCGCCGCCATACTTTGATACCAGCAACTAAAAAAAACATTAAAAAAAACATTAGAACATCCTGATAGTATGAGTGCAGAGAAAAGTACGCTCGTACAAACAAAACGGTAAGAACAGATAAGGTGGAACATATATGTTCCAACATGTGGGCAGACCATAGAAATCAAACATTCAAGGCAGTCCAGTAACTCTCACATCCTATTAGACTTTTAAACCATCTCAAGAGACCACCCGAAAAGAGAACCGCTATGTCCGGGGAGGCGCCAGGCACATCGCACAAACAAAAAGAAAAACAAGGCCACTGGCCTAGCAGAATCTGTAATCGGTAAAACATTTTCCGAAACCTGGGCATATCGCCCACACTATTCAGCGCCCCCCCGACACACTACGGCCCCCAGTCAGGGGCAAGGATAACACTGACATAGTAACCACCACATCAAGAGAGTCACTGGAGTCATAACAGTAGGAACATAGTATCTATGGAAACAGTCCGACCCAGAGCAGGGATCCTCACTTCACCGAGGACCAGTCCTGCTGAAGTCGACGGGGGGAGGAGTCTGCAGTGGGATCCGCAATGTTCCATGATCTCAACAATTTCGTTCCTTCATCTACGGAGGAGATAGAGACAGTGGAGCCATCTCGGGGAATCAGCAGCTTGGTAGGGAAACCCCAACGATATGGGATATCAGCCTTTCTGAGGGCCACAGTGATCGGGTGAAATGACCGTCTTTTGTAGAGGGTGGCAGCAGACAAGTCACCGAAGAGTTGAAGCCCTTGAAGGGCCGAGGATGTGCCAGACGACGGTCTAGACGCTTTCAGTAATGCCTCTTTAACGTGGAAGTAGTGCAGTTTCATTAAGACATCTCTAGGGGCATCTCCTGGGGCCGCTCTGGCCTTCAGCAACCGGTGTATCCGATCAATAAGGAAGTCTGCCGATGGAGACTTAGGTAACAGAGCTGTAAATAGGGCCACGGCATAATCGTGCAGACTGCTGTTTGACACCGATTCGGGGACTCCACGCAATTTAAGGTTGCTACGACGTGACCTGTCCTCCAGATCCGTGACTTTGTCCCGCAAAAGCTTCACTTCCGCCTCTAATGCATCATGAGAGTCCAATAGACCGTTATGAGACCCCACGACCTCCTCCATTTTAGTTTCTAAATGGTCAGTGCGGCCACCCAGGTCGTCTATAGATTGTTGGCAAGCTGTTAATGTGGTACGGAACTCAGCTGCTACCTCCTCCTTAAATCGAGACAGAAGTAGCTTCATAGTGCCCACTGTGAGGGCATCTCCATCTCCCACCGTGTCCAGACTTGCAGCTGGTCCGGATGTGGAAAGGGGCACTTCCAATGGGGGAGGAGCCTGAGGGACTGCTCCTTTTGTAGAGGACCCTACATCTTTAGAGCCAGACATTTTCGGGGACGACTTGAAAAATGACAGCTGTTGTGCAGGCTTCGTCGGTTTGTTGCGTCTTGTAGGCATATTAAGGCCCCGAGGAAGAAAGCTCAGCGGTTTCAAACACAAAGGATGAAAAGATCTGACGGCTCCACTGTCACAGGGACTATTAAGACATCACGCAGATAATGGCAGGGGTAGGAGAAACCTCTTATGTTACATTGGCATGAGCAGGGCTGACATAGCTATGAGGCTAGCCTTCCTCTTTATACACAAATGAAACACTGGGGAGCTTCGGCCTCCGCACCTCAAGCGCTCCAGGGCGACTCAGGTTGGTACAGCAGGTTATACGGGATCTGTGCCCTCTAAGGGCTGCTATACCTTGAGGAGAATTAATTCCCGGTATCCTCAGGTACTGGTATAGGGGTGCCGCCCTTCCACAGGGAAAGGTATCAGACAGGGGAAGAACGTGTCGATAGTGCTGGGGTCTGGGTCTGCCAAGTTAGACCCTACGGCCATGCAATTGTGGGCCTCTACCCTCAACCCCCGTGTCAAACGCGGCTTGGCTGAAGGCCGTGCCAACCTCTCTATCCGCCCAGAGGGACACCCACAGCCATGGGTGAACTCTCAGCGGGGCAGGGATGCCACAGGCCCTCCAAGTGCCCAAAGTGTGAGCCGGAAGGGGGGAGGGGAGGGGGAGTCTACGTCTTCCACTTGGGCTGCTCTCACCTCAGAACGCAGGGTCAGACTGGTAGTGGGTCCCGAGTATACAGGAGGGCACCCGCAGCAAGAGCTGGTGATCCTCCGGCTGGCAGGAAGGGGGTTGCTGACGAGTCTATGGTCCGTCCGCCGCCGCACCTCACGGGTGCTCAGGAAGCCGCTGGAGATGGTGCAGTCGCCTCTCCGAAATCAGAGCCGCCAGCCGCATCCAGCCGGGGGCCGGCGGACGTCTCCCTCGCGCTGCCGTCGGATCTCCTCACGTCCCCAGCACTCAAGATGGCCGCCGCCCAGGCTCCGGAGCGCGTCGTCCAGCCACCCTCCGGTCCCGGAGTATCTCCGTCGGGTAAGAAGGAGCACTGGGTAGGGTTGAGTGGTGTCTCAGAAGGGGCAGAGTCGCGGCGGGTACTTCTGACGTCCCGGGAGGGAAGTTCACACGGCCGGGGGTATTTTCAGAAATTGAGGCCCCGGCTTCAGAGCAAGGAGCAGGCCGCAGTCCGCGGGAGCCAGGAAACCGGCTCCCCGACTCCGCAGCACCAACTCCCTGCTTGCACAAGACGGTGACCTGATCCCTCAGTGTAATTATAGGATTGGGAAGGCTATTTTAGTGCAATTAAACTCCCAGGTCCCTGGGAGCTCATATACATGCAACTTGTTCAGTCAGCCTCCAGGCCACGCCCCCCAGCTTTTGTTTTCTAATTTTGATTTTATATGTGTGTGCATGTCTGCGTCTGTATACGAAGCATAGCAGAACTGATATCGGGAAAATTATAAAAAAGCTGTGGATGATACTTTTTACACAGATATACAGAGCTCATGGGCATGGTAACCATCGGCAGTACCACTATGCCAAGAGAGCCATGGAGACAAGTGACTGACAGTAGTGATGTCGCTCATTGTAAAAAAAAATTATATTACTGTGTGTCCCAACTCTATCACTAATTGTAATAATGTTTTTGAGAGCAGTACAGAACTCTGAACTGTGCTTTTCTTTGTCAGCTGGAGATGCTGAGCAAATCTTTTTCTGTGTTCACATTTCTTCTCACTGTAGGGATCATTTTATACAGCGCACCAGGGGAGTGTTCAGCTGTAAGGTATATTGTCACTGGATGCCTGCCATTTAAGTTATTTCGTACTCCGCCCTGCATTATTATTGTATTAAAAAAATAACTACTGTATTTACTGTGCACTGGCCCGCTTGTCAGGGCTTGCTACATCGTACAGTATTCTGTAGTGCCATATCCATCCGCTGCTTTTCAGCACTGCACTGGAGTTTTCATTAGTAGAACAATTACCACCAAGCAGTGAAGCTGTGTATTGCACGCTGTGGATCCTCTTGCACCCTTTCACACCTTACTTCGCCAATTTGTATGGTGCGACTAGGACGCCTGTATGGCACAGCAGCAGCAATGATGAGTGTGGCTACATCTGTACAGTATATCAACATACTTGCTGTTCTACCCATTCTTTGCACGGGAGTTTCTGATTTTCACGATTGTACATATAAATGAGTGTTAAAAATGTGGTAAATCTATAGAGATGTAGATTTGAGACATCTTAATGTTAGTAAATATTAATCCATGATTCTTGGCGTTACCCAAAGAGTACCCATAGTAGATACGGTAAAAAGCTACAGGACCATTCTTATAGTTTATTAAATTTACACACCGGAGGTGCAATCCAAATTTTAATCCTATTTTCCGTTTGGGCGTTATCGTTCACGCAACGCAAGCCACGCATCGGTAATGATGTCATTATGTCAACCCCCTTTTCATCCCCTAAGGGGAGGTTTATTAAAATTCTAATTACGTAGTTTCCGATTTCCCACCTGCAGAATTGCTATGTTAAATTGCAGACCAAATTACTTTTAGTGTCTTTAACATTACAACAAAATTTGTTTGTCTTACCAGATTCAGGTGAAATTTTACCAAGGCAGATGTTCTTTGGCATCTGGCCAAGCGGATATCCAGAACGCCAGTTTATGGTTATGGAACCAAAAGTACCTTCTCTGTATATAACAGCATGGCCTATTCCTGATGTAATATTTGTAAGTCGAAAAGCAAATGATTCAAAACCAACCTGCACAAGAAAGAAATGTATTTAAAGTTCACTAATATACATCAGACTCTAATATACCCTCAAACTCTCCACCTCTCTACAAAACTTCAAACAGGCTCTCAAGACACACTTCTTCCCCAAACCCAGTCGTCTCTCATCTTAAGCCCTCTGTGGCCCACGCTCACTTTCTACCCCATATGTGGCACCCCTGTCTGTGTGACCCTCCTATTTTAGAATGAAAGCTTTCACGAGCAGGGCCCTCTTCCCTCATATGCTTCTTTGTCTCTTACTTAACCTGTCTTCTTTTCAATCCGCCCTTTGACAGCACCAAATCCCTCAGTTTTCTGCCGCCCTGATACTTATTTCAGTGTTGTCTGCTGCCGCAGCTATATTTATATACCCTATACTTGTCCTATATTGCATTGAATTTAATTTATGTACTTTGTAATTGGGCGCTGAGGATCCCATGTGGCGCCATATAAATGAAGGATAATAATAATAATAATAATAATAATAATAATAATAATATTACCATTTTCTATGCCTGTGTATATATATGCAGGAATTTCAGTATATTGCACACTGAAATGTGTAAAAATGTATACATACCCAAGCCTTTAAAGAGTAAAGGTTTCATTGTGTACATACCACTGTTGTCAACCATCCCTAATTTACTTTTGGTCTTAATTCAGATGTGGTTGGATGTACTATCACTGCTGCTTCCTTTGAAGAAGCAGTGATAACGCTGTGCATGGGGATGCAGCTGGAGGCATCTATTACAAGCAGACACCTCCTGCTGCAGTAGTGATCCGACCTACATCCTAGGATGCAGCATCAGATCACTGACTCACCATCGGGTGGCTTGCATCACCCATGGTGCAGCGCAAGCCACCCATCGCAGAAGTCAGGAAATCTCTGTCCTACGACGAAGATCCCTGGCCTCTTCCCTGCCCCTAAATGGTGATATCACAGCCCCACTTTCACAAATGGAAGCCATCACCCAGACAAATGGAGGCCCCACACTGACAGTCTGCTACTGTCCAGTGTTGGTACTTTGTGGCATGGGGTGCAGGACTAGCTGGACCTGAATTAGGCCCAGTGTTATTATCATCAACCTTTATATGGCGCACACAAGAGTTTTGCAGTACATTACAAACTACATACACAGGCCCTCATTCAGCATGGATCATATTTGTAAAATTGCTCGCACACAGTTTTGCAAATGCGAACCATAGTAATGCAAATGCAGTAGGAGGTATTAAACACCTCCTTTCTGCATTTGCGATCCCAGTGCTACAGCCGCATTGCAGCTTGGAATCAACATCACGACTGATGGTCGCAATGTTCCCTACAGACTGCCAGCTGAGGAAGCCTCAGCTTACTTGGGCTGGCCGTTGCAGGGGAAATTGCGAGGCCAAGAAATCTGCGTCTGAGATGCAGACCTTGGTCTTCCCACTCCCGGAAAACGGCGACGACACTCCCCCATTTCCAGAAACACTGGAAGTCTCCGCCCACAGAACGCCTCTAGTTGTCAATCAAAGTGTGATCCACACACAGGACCCGCTCTGCACATGCGGGAAACTGCACAGTAAATCTCACAAGCGATCCATCCTGAAAGAGGGCCACAGTGCAAACAAGAAAAAATATGAAATAGACTTACAGTAGTAAACATGGCATACAATCAATGTAAGCATTATTACATATCCAGTTATACAACCGGCTGTTGAACACAAAGATTTGGTGCCACTGTGGGCAGTGGGGTGAAGATGATGGTATACATGGGAGATGGAAAAGTAAATGAAGGAATTGAGTCCTGCTTGTGAGAGCTTACAATCTATAGAGGACTGGCAGAGAGACAGGGGCGACACAGAGGGGAGGGACATTGAACGAGGAGGATGGAGAAATGGGTTAGGATGAGAGCTGGGCGGCTTTAATTAAGATGTACTGTAGGTTTTGAGAGCCCATTTTAAGCTTTGTGGGGAAATTTACTAAAGGTCGATTTGGGTCAATTTTAATTGATTTAAAACTGATCTCAATCGATGTTAAGTTTCAGGCGCTGAAATACACATGCACTAAAAGGTGATTTTTTAATAGAAATGTTAAAATATTTATAAATGTGTGTTTTGGCCCTGGAAGTACATCATCAATTTTGACTGATTTCCATCAATTTTAAATCGATCAAAATCAACCTATAGTAAACTCTCCCCTGGAGAGAGGTGAGGAGTCTGATAGGGGGAGGGAGAAAGATCATTTGCAAAAACCGTCCCAGGATTCAGTACAGGTTGAGTTTCCCATATCTGAATTCAATAGCCACATTTTTTGAGCACAACTGAAACAGTGACACCTTTGCTTTCTAATGGCTTAATTTACACAAACTTTGAATCATGCACAAAATTTTTACAAATATTGTACAGAATTACCTCAGGCTATGGGCCTAATTCACTACGGATTGCAATTGCAAAGCTGTTTGCAGCAGCTTTGTGATTACAATCTTTATCAATGCAAATACAGGCAGGTACTTATCCATCATGCAGTATCATCAGGTAGGGGTCTGATTGGCTCTAAATTTATTCTACAGCAGGACAACTACCCCAAACATACAGCCAATATCATTAAGAACTATCTTCAGCATAGAGAAGAACAATGAGTTCTGGGATAGAAGATATGGCCCCACAGAGTCCTGATCGCAACCAGGGTCAGAATAACAATGGGGCGGATGGAGCTCCAGCTCCAGGCCTCCACATAAAAATAGGCCCATCATCATGGCAGCATGATGATGACTAGCCACCAGATGGCCACATGGTTGGTTATAAATCATTTATTAAGATTGCATTTCTATTTTTCAAAACAAATTTATGCGATTTTTTATATTTTTACATATTTAGAGATACATTGGAACCGATAGTGTAGGGCCCACATGGCTCTGGCCACACCTAAACAGCAGTGATCACACCTCCCCCATTTCTCACAATAGGCCCTTGAATATTTTCAGCTCCAGGCCCATGTGGCCCTTAATCCGGCCCTGATCGCAACATTATCGAGTCTGTCTGGGATTACAAGAAGAGACAGAAGGATTTGAGCAAGCCTACATCAACAGAAGATCTGTGGTTAGTTCTCCCAGATGTTTGGAAGAACTGATGCTGTTTTGAAGGCAAAGGGTGGTCACACTAAATATTGATTTGATTTAGATTTCCCTTCTGTTCATTCAAGTTGCATTTTGTTATTTGATAAAAATAAACTATTAACACTTCTATTTTTTTAAGGCCTTCTTACTTTGCAGCATTTTTGCCACACCTGCCTAAAACTTTTGTACAATACTGTAATTATAAGCACTAACATTGAGAACTTATAATATTAAATTTGTTGCTGCACAGGAAGATAAGCAACCAATAGCTGACCTCCTTACATGTTCTGCAAGTACTATAAATATCGGAAAGAGGGTATACAGCGCTATGAACTGGATATAAAAATACACAATTTATTAAGAAAAGAATTGTTGCAACATATCATAAGTACTTATGTAATTTGTAAAAAATATATATTAACAGTAAATACTTTTAACATTTTTCACTATATGGAAAAATAGAGCAAGCTCAACACAGCAGTTTTAGATAGAATGTTATCACATATAGAAGCCTCACATGATCTCCTGTTTAAAGTCCATGGAAATAGAGCCACAGTCCCAGGGGTGCATTAAACACCTATCAGATGTTGTTCGTCCTTACGGAGTAAGATGCACAGACCTTTGTTGCTTGATTCCGGACATAAGGGTCCTATTGAGAGCTTGGTCCTATACTCCTTGTTCGGACAGCAATGATTTCCCCGTTTTTGCAAAGGGTGGACTTCTAGGCGTATTCCAGGATATCTGTGAGATCTGTAGTGGAGGACCTTGACAAAGCTGTTGACACAGCGAAACGCATCGGTTTTAAGAAGTCCTCCACTACAGATCTCACAGATATCCTGGAATACGCCTAGAAGTCCACCCTTTGCAAAAACGGGGAATTCATTGCTGTCCGAACAAGGAGTATAGGACCAAGCTCTCAATAGTACCCTTATGTCCGGAATCAAGCAACAAAGGTCTGTGCATCTTACTCCGTAAGGACTAACAACATCTAATAGGTGTTTAATGCACCCCTGGGACTGTGGCTCTATTTCCATGGACTTTAAACAGGAGATCATGTGAGGCTTCTATATGTGATAACATTCTATCTAAAACTGCTGTGTTGAGCTTGCCCTATTTTTCCATATAGTGACAAATTTTAAAAGTATTTACTGTTAATATATATTTTTTACAAATTACATAAGTACTTATGATATGTTGCAACAATTCTTTTCTTAATAAATTGTGTATTTTTATATCCAGTTCATAGCGCTGTATACCCTCTTTCCTTAATTGTTTCACAAGGGGTTAACTATCCCTTAAACAGCTGCTCTAGGTCAAACATCTCAATTTGCAGTGCGGGGCCTATTACGTTGGTAATTTTCCTTTGCTACTATGAATATTGGGCCTGATTCAGAGATGGATGGCATGCAGGCAGAAGGATAGAGGGAAACTGCGGGTGACAGCGCAATTGGGAATCTGCATGCAGTCATTCCTCCTCTGCCCATTTCAGAACCAGGCCCCCTGTGCTTAATTGCCAGTGAAATGTACTATATGAAAACTTCTACTTGTTTTCCCTCTGGTATAAGCAATGGACAGTTCAGGCACTGTTACTATACCTCTGAATTGGCAGCATTCGTCGGCACTGATACCGGAGTTGGCGTTTGTCCTTTCTGTATATGGGGCTTTCCAAAGGCACTCATACCCATCAGAGTAACATTTGTCAACTCGACAGAAAAATTAAAGCCAGGTAGAAGGAAAACCTGTAGATAAAAATGAGAACAAAAAACTGAGTACGTCTCCTAATACACTGTAGGAGGAGATATTTTATTCCTACAACCTGACTTGAAGAATATACTGACCTGGTCACTGATTGGCACTGCACTAACACCATAGTTTGCACCATCTGGAATCAGCACATTCATTACAATTGTCCTTGTACGATTTCCTTGTTCTGGTTGTCCAAAAGATACCTTATACTCCACAGTGACATTGCCAAATGTGCCGGCAAGTCTAGTGACATTAACTTGTACATAGCGACCCAAGTCACTGTTCACAATGACGGCCTGACTTGCAGGGTCCAAAAGGAACACACCGTGAGGTTCATCATTTGCCAGAACACTGAACCACGACACACTTTTGTCATTATCCAAATCTGCCCCTCCTTCCACAGAGGTCAGCTGAATCTTATAGGTCTCGTCTAGCTCTGGCACATCATCTGGAAGGAGCTGAATGGTTATATTTGCAACAATCTGACCATCAGGAATGATGACCCAACCAGAAGTCATAGTGAAGTCACTTTGAATATCCAAAACACTGGTCAACTGCCAATAAACCTTGGGAAAGAAAAAGGAATGCTTTATTTATGCAGCAGGTTTCTAAATACTTGGTCAGTGCTTTTTCTGATGGCCCCAATGGTACGTAATAGCATCACCTTGTTTTTTGTCTCAGTTTTAATCCTAACAACTACAGTAGTTCTGCAAACAGGAAGAAATCAGTGACATCATTTCAGACAGGAATAAAAGACATGTTCAGGATATGAAAGGTACTATAAATCTTATACTAACATATAACTTTAGTGTTAGCGCCGGGGAGGCGTGCGTCCCGGCCTTTGCTTAGGAGGAGGGACGCCGAGCCTCCCGCTGACCCCCGCCCGACGCCTAGCAACAGGCAGAGACCTGCAGCCCTCTTCACTTGAGATAAGGCATTCAAGGACCAAGATAAATCATCTGTAGTATGACTACCTAAAAAATTACCAGGAATTAGCCTTAAAATATAATTTCATTGAAAAATCTATTTATAATAATAACTATTCTCCAGGTAGCTGTTACAGAACAATTGTGAAACTGAGAATTATGGCTCATTTGCAGCGATCCAATGACCAGCACAAGTGCTACTCCTGCCTAATGTATAGAACAACAGGGCTGGGTGGAGGTGATAATCCAATGCTTACTCAATAACAGGAACCCACCAGTTGTTGAGGGGGAGGGAGAGATTTAAACAAGACGTATTTGTAATGGAATCATACTTTTAGGCACTGTTCTAGATGTACATTTGTATGTGATACATTTGCTGTAAGCAAAGTGCTTGGAATCAAAGAAAGACATTAGGGCCGGATTAACATGCCTCCATGTAGAAACACTGTAGGTCTGTAATCAAGCAGGGTCTTTGAGGTTCGGTATGACATCCCGGTGGTCGGGATGCCGGCGGTCATGTGACAGACAGCGGCATCCCGACACTGAAGATCCCGACATCGGAAGGTGTAGGTATTTTTTTTTTTAAATGGCAATTTCTGAGCGATTTTGAGGAGAAAAAAATTGTCAGTGAAGTGGTTAAAGGGTATGTGGGGAGGTCTGAGGGGTATATAAGAGGAATGTGAGGTGTCCTGCGGGGGCATTTAAGGAGCATGTGGGGAATACTGATGGTACGTAGGTCAATCTGTTTGGAATTTAAGTGTCCAGTGGAATGGTCTGGTGGCAAGTGGGGAGGTCTGAGGGGCCTTTAAGGGGCATGTGAGGAGTGCTGAGGTGCTTATAATTGGAATGTGGGGGATCTAATGGACATTTAAGTTTCATGTGGGGAGGTCTGTGGTGCATTTAAAGGCCCATACACACTAAAAGAGTCCCCGCCGATGCCAATATTGGCGGCTGCAGGGACATGTTCAGATGAGGGAGGGGGTCGTTAACAATGATTGGGAGTGCGCATCATTAACAACACTGAATGTACACACATTAGACGAGATTATAAAAGATCTCGCTCAGATTGGCCCTTCTGAGCGAGATCTTTTACTTTCTCTTCTAGTGTGTATGAGGCTTTAGGGGCATGTGAAGAGGTTGAATAGCAAAGAGATCAGAGGGGCATTTCGTGCATGTGGAGAATGTCAGAGGGGCATATATAAAAACAAAAAACATGGGTGGTCTGAAGAGCATTTAAGGGGCATGTGGAGAGGTCTGGTATGTGTAGAGGTCTGACGCACATTTAAGGGGAATGTAGTGAGGTCTGAGGGGCATATAAGTAACATGTGTGGAGGTGTATTGCCTTTCAGTATTCCAGATCGCAAATTTGAAAGTGTCTCCTTTTTCTAGAGATCCTTATCGTTAAAAAAATGCTGCCTTCCTAAGTCTATTAATAATTGTGATATACAGTATCTGAATGATTTTATCATATGACCACTATCGCTTAGCCCCAGTAGATTATATAATTTAAGCTCAACTCTTTCCTGATAAGTTTTGGATATTAAGGGGTATATTCAATTGAAGTCGGATCCATTCTGACATTCATTTGTCGGAATGGATCCGACCCGGCCTATTCAAAGGACTTCTCAATTCGACTTTTACAAAAGTCGAATTGAGATGCCGGGGGGGGGGGGAATGGGGGAGAGACGCGCGGGGGGGGGGGGGGGGGGGTAGAGCAGCGCTGCTCTCCCCGTCTGCCCACGGCTCTCCCCCTTCCCTCCTGTCTCACAGCCGCCGCTCCGTCCCCCCGTCACAGCCGCCGCTCCGTCCCCCCTGTCACAGCCGCTGCAGCTCCCCGTCTGCCCCTCTCTCACAGCCGCCGCTTACGGCAGCGTCCACCTGGCTCCAGCAAGCGAGGTCTCGCTTGTTGGAGCCGGGGGGACGCTGCTGTGAGTGGCGGCTGTCCTCCAGTGCTGCTCACCCCATCCCCGCCTCGGCTCTCCCCGTCTCCGGCGCTGTTGTCCCCATCTCATTCGACTTTTTTGAAAGTTGAACCGAGATGGTCGAAAAAAAGGGATCGGCAGCTATTCCGCCGATTCACATGCTTTTAGACAAGTCGAATTCATCGACTTGTCGAAAAATTTTGGGTTATATTGAATAGGTCGAATCACGATTCGACCTTAAAAAGTCAAAAACTGCCGTCTTTTCGACAGACGGCAGCTTTCGACTTCAGATGAATATACCCCTTAGACTCTGTACCATTTTTGTAGGCCTTCTCAGAGTTAAAGCTTTTTACTAATGTATTTTTAGGGATTGTGCCTCCAGAACTGTCAAAACCTTGCAAGACTTAAAATCTAATAACAAATGTACTATATCCTGACTATTCCTGCTACTTATACCTCTTCTTACACAACCATTTGGCTTTTCTACTGCTTGACTACACTACTTTCTTAACTTTAGACACACAAAGAGAAATATACACAGGGTTCCACCAGGTGAGGCCAATTCAGCTGGACTGTAGCTGATTGTCCAGGGATAATTATTTTATTGATTATATATGTTTTACTGTCACTGGGATGGATGTGTGATTTTCTTGTGCTTAGCATAATCACGTTTTGGTTTCAATTTTATAAAGTTTAATTCTTTCTGATTCATAATATATTCCTTACAAGTAACAGCTGGAAGAAAAAACAAAGGATGATGGTAAACACATTAGTACCGTAAGGTTGCCTAGCGTTCCTTGAACTCTCTTGACAATAAAAGTTATATTCAAGGGCCCCTCTGAGGCTTCTGGCTCTGTATAATTCTTCCTCAGAAGTGACTCAGCTGCAAATTGAACAATTCCATTTGGATCCCCAAACTTCTGTATCTAGGATGAAGGAGTTCAGAAGACACACAGTGAATACGTGATAACATCATTTAGTTCTTAGTAAAAGTTGAAATTTAAAAACTAGGTCTAATACTGTATATAGCGATACACTTATTCATATCAGTCCTTGATATGTACGTACACACACACACACACACACGCACACACACACACACACACACTAGGATTAACACACACACAAACTAGGATTAACTTGTTCAGAAGCAAAGTAACCTTCCAATATGTTTCTGTACTGTGGGAAATAACCATTTGATAGAAATAAAACACAAATATGGGAGAACATAAAGAAGCCACACAGATAGGGCTCTGGTTGGAATTAAATGCATGACCACTGCACTGTGAGGAGAGAATGCTAGCCACCGTGCAATTATGTCAATGCCTGTTATATATATTTATATATATATATATACACACTACTCAAAAAAATAAAGGGAACACTAAAATAACACATCCTAGATCTGAATGAATGAAATATTCTTATTAAATACTTTATTCTTTACATAGTTGAATGTGCTGACAACAAAATCACACAAAAATTATCAATGGAAATCAAATTTATTAACCCATGGAGGTCTGGATTTGGAGACACCCTCAAAATGAAAGTGGAAAAACACACTACAGGCTGATCCAACTTTGATGTAATGTCCTTAAAACAAGTCAAAATGAGGCTCAGTAGTGTGTGTGGCCTCCATGTGCCTGTTTGACCTCCCTACAACCCACACAAGTGGCTCAGGAAGTGCAGCTCATCCAGGATGGCACATCAATGCGAGCTGTGGCAAGAAGGTTTGCTGTGTCTGTCAGCGTAGTGTCCAGAGCATGGAGGCGCTACCAGGAGACAGGCCAGTACATCAGGAGACGTGGAGAAGGCCGTAGGAGGGCAACAACCCAGCAGTAGGACCGCTACCTCCGCCTTTGTGCAAGGAGGAACAGGAAGAGCACTGCCAGAGCCCTGCAAAATGACCTCCAGCAAGCCACAAATGTGCATGTGTCTACTCAAACGATCAGAAACAGAGCCCGACGTCCACAGGTGGGGTTTGTGCTTACAGCCCAACACCGTGCAGGACATTTGGCATTTGCCAGAGAACACCAAGATTGGCAAATTCGCCACTGGCGCCCTGTGCTCTTCACAGATGAAAGCAGGTTCTCACTGAGCACATGTGACAGACGTGACAGAGTCTTGAGACGCCAAGGAGAACGTTCTGCTGCCTGCAACATTCTCCAGCATGACCGGTTTGGCAGTGGGTCAGTAATGGTGTTGGGTGGCATTTCTTTGGGGGGCCGCACAGCCCTCCATGTGCTCGCCAGAGGTAGCCTGACTGCCATTAGGTACCGAGATGAGATCCTCAGACCCCTTGTGAGACCATATGCTGGTGCGGTTGGCCCTGGGTTCCTCCTAATGCAAGACAATGCTAGACCTCATGTGGCTGGAGTGTGTCAGCAGTTCCTGCAAGACGAAGGCATTGATGCTATGGACTGGCCTGCCCGTTCCCCAGACCTGAATCCAATTGAGCACATCTGCGACATCATGTCACTTTAATTTTGAGTGTGACTCCAAATCCAGACCTCCATGGGTTAATAAATTTGATTTCCATTGATAATTTTTGTGTGATTTTGTTGTCAGCACATTCAACTATGTAAAGAACAAAGTATTTAATAAGAATATTTAATTCATTCAGATCTAGGATGTGTTATTTTAGTGTTCCCTTAATTTTTTTGAGCAGTGTACATATATATATATATATATATATATACACACACATCTCCATATAGTGTGTGTGTGTGTGTGTGTGTGTGTGTGTGTGTGTGTGTGTGTATATATATATATATATATAGATAGATATATATATATATATATATATATATATATACACAGGTTGAGTATCCCATATCCAAATATTCCGAAATACGGAATACTCCGAAATACGGACTTTTTTGAGTGAGAGTGAGATAGTGAAACCTTTGTTTTTTGATGGCTCAATGTACACAAACTTTGTTTAATACACAAAGTTATTAAAAATATTGTATTAAATGTCCTTCAGGCTGTGTGTATAAGGTGTATATGAAACATAAATGAATAGTGTGAATGTAGACACACTTTGTTTAATGCACAAAGTTATAAAAAATATTGGCTAAAATGACCTTCAGGCTGTGTGTATAAGGTGTATATGTAACATAAATGCATTCTGTGCTTAGATTTAGGTCCCATCACCATGATATCTCATTATGGTATGCAATTATTCCAAAATACGGAAAAATCCCATATCCAAAATACCTCTGGTCCCAAGCATTTTGGATAAGGGAGACTCAACCTGTATATATATATTTTTTTATCTATATTTTTTTTGTTCTTTTCTTGTTTGCTGATCCTCCTCACATATTTTTTTAAGGTGCAATTGACTTGGGTCTAAATACCTTATTATAGTTCTTCTACAACTCTACACTTCCGAATGTCTCAAGTTTTGAAGTAGGCAGAATGAGAACAACCTTTGGGTGGGCTTGAGAAATGGTCAAGAACGTGGCAACTACAGTTTAATGCTAAAAAATGCAAAATCATGCACTTGGGTCTCAAAAACCCAAAGGCTAAATATAGTATCAAGAGTACTATAATGGAAACTACTGAGGAGGAAAGGGATTTAGAAGTCACTATTTCAAGTGACTTGAAGGCAGGAAAGCAATGCAACAAAGCAATGAGAAAGGCAAGTCAGATGCTTGGTTGCATAGGGAGAGGAATCAGTAGTAAGAAAAAATAAGTGATAATGCCACTGTATAGGTCATTGGTGCGGCCCCATCTGGAATACTGTGTCCAGTTCTGGAGACCATATCACCAGAAGGATATAAATACATTAGAGAGTGTACAAAGAAGGGCAACTAAAATGGTGCATGGCCTACATCACAAAACGTACCCGGAAAGGCTAAAAGATCTTAACATGTATAGTTTGGAGGAGAGAAGGGAAAGGGGGGACATGATAAAAACTTTCAAATATACCAAGGGTCTTAACAAAGTTCAGGAGGGAAACATTCTTCAAAGGAAGAGAAATATTAGAACTCGAGGACATACACTGAGACTGGAGGGGGGGGGAGGTTCAGGGGAAATTTAAGGAAAAATTACTTCACAGAAAGGGTAGTGGATAAGTGGAATAGTCTTCCATCAGAGGTGGTAGAGGCTAAGACTGTAGAGCAATTGAAACATGCTTGGGATAGGCATATGAATATCCTTACAAATAATTAAGGTTCAAAAAGGGTTGAGATTGCCTAAAGGATAAAAAAAAAAAGGGGCAGACTAGATGGCCAAGTGGTTCTTATCTGCCGTCAAATTCTATATTTCTATGTTTCTATGTAATCTGGCTGCCGGAGTTTTCATAGCAGTACAGATTATTTCAGAAATGTGCTACTCTCGTGAGAGGAAGTGACCTCTCCAGATTATATAAACGAGGTTGAGTTTGGCAGGAGCAAAAGTCATAGGGCAGTATTCAAATATTTCCGCCCCCGCTCCCCCCACCCCCACACACACCCATCCACGCCTGCTGGCAGCTACTCAATTATTTCTGTTAATTTAGCCGGGAGATTGGTCGCGATATATCAATTGAATACCACCCATAATGTGAGTGGGAAATGAAGGAAGGCAGAAACTACAGACTGATAGCAGGATCTACAGACTGATGGTTAGGCAGTAAAGGAGTAAGTGCAACAACCATCTCGGAAATACTCACTGTCAGAGTCACGTTTCCTGCTTTGGGGTCAACATCAATCGTCCCGCTCACAATGCTCAGTACAACAATGAATTTCTCTTGTACCTCAATTTCTCCATGGGGTAGGATATTGAGGTTAATGATCCTTAATCCACCTTCACCATCTTTGTAATAGAAAGATCCATTCAAAGGCTCGCTAAAGTCATCATTGCCAGTGGACAGGATGGACCTGGAATTTGGTCCCAATATATGCCACAGTATCTGAAGGTGGGGCAGTAAAATATACAGAGAATAATTCAGCATACACTGTATCGCAGCATTATTATTAGCAGTAGTAGTAATATCATTATTATATGTATGGATAAATCATGAAAGCATAGTTGTGCAAGGAAAGACAGCTAAATTACCATCCTTACCTGGCCACACATAGAAATGTTTCATTACAGGGCTACACTACGTTGATTAAGTCTGATCTGATTTTGCATGAACAACTGTAGGTTTAAGTTAATTGTGCCCACCGGATGGCCAATTTAATCAGATCTATGATCATATTAATCAAACACATGGAAGATCAAATTAAATAAAAACAAGTTAAGATTACAATGACTAGAGAGTACTTTGCACTGCATTGTTCTGCTAATGACCCAGTACAGATTCCATAGAAATTGGCTGCATAAGCTACCCTGGCCCAGTGAACGGTAAGGTTATGTCCCCATTTACATACATGAAAGCCATCATTCCATCATGTAGCATCAAATTCAGTTCAATCAGATTTAATCCAAACAAATTTTGATGGTTTAGGGTTAATTTACTAATTATTCAATGATTGAGCAATTTGGTTGAATTTATCAAACTGAACAGCCAATATGTTACCATTAGTGACCAGCTATAGGCCACTTTATTTATTAACATTTGATCACTTTAATTATAAAAAATGTAAAATGTATTTATGCATTGCCAGAATATTCCATAGTTCTTTGTGCCAATGGGGGTCATTCCGAGTTGATCGCTCGCTAGCAACTTTTTGCAGCGCTGCTATCAGGTTAATTCTCTGCAAAACTGCGCATGCGTATGCACCGCATTGCGCAGGCGCGTCGTACGGGTACACAGAGGATCGGTGCTAGGCGATGGATTTAACAAAGAATCCATTCACACAGCCGATCGCAAGGTGATTGACAGAAAGAGGGCATTTGTGGGTGTCAACTGGCCGTTTTCTGAGAGTGTTTGGAAAAAAGCAGGCGTGTCCAACGTTTGCATGGCGGGTGTCTGACGTCAATTCCGGGACCAAAAAGACTGAAGTGATCGCAGCGGCTGAGTAAGTCCAGAGCTACTCAGAAACGGCAAAAAACTTTTTTGTGCCGTCGGCTGCAAAAGCGTTCGCACACTTGCAAAGCTAAAATACACTCCCCCATAGGCGGTGACTATCTAATCGCAGCACTGCAAAAAGTTGCTAGCAAGCGATCAACTCGGAATGACCCCCATTAAACAGAATTAAGGCAGATATAGAAAATAGAAAAGAGGATTTATGTTCTAACCTTGTTAAATCCTTTAATACGAGTCCATAGGAGGTACAACAGGGAACCCTGGGTAGAGGGGGTCATTCCGAGTTGATCGCTCGCTAGCAACTTTTTGCTGTGCTACGATCAGATAGTAATAAACTTAGTGTATGTAGACGCAAGCGAACGTGTTAAAGCAATGGACCATTGACGTTAGGGTTATGTGAGCGTCCAAGTCCCGTAGACTAATCAATAAATAAAATTAGTGTATACGCATGAGCTTGTGTCTCTATCACCAGGCGTCATGGCCAAGTGGTGAAGTGTCCTACGCCCCATGCTTAGAGTCCCGGTTGGATCCCCAAAGTGCGAATGCCTTTGTTTTGTTTTTTTTATTCTTGACACTATTATTATTTTTTTTTTATAACATTCATATATTTAAGAACCTTACATTCAATAGAATTATGCACACAGGAAAGACCTGTTTCCATAACTAACTCTGTTGGGGCGTCTGACACGCAAATCTGTAGGACAGTATTGTACTGTTTAATGTACATTCACTCTAGCCCTCTCTAGTCCTTTCCCTCAACCAAAGTTACTGTAGTATCAGCCCTTCATTTACATACTGTGTTGGCAATTTATTAACTGCAAGCTGGCCTCTGTCTGAAAAAATCAGTCTCTCAGGGAAGGGGGAAGGGTGAGGAGGCAGATGGGGTTTAACCAGCGGAGTTCAGAGACGCTGTCGAAAATATTCATCTGCTGCCAGGACCCCCCCCCCCCCCAAAAAAAAAAAAACCCAATAAATTAATAAATAAATAAAAATAGTGTATACAGGCGCAAACTAACGTGTCAAAGCAATGGTCCATTGACGTTAGGTTTATGTGAGCTATTAAATTAAAATGGGCTTAAAGCTTAATATCTCCAGTTTTGGGGGTCCAATCAGCTCAGAACCGGGTTGGTATGGAAGGGGAGACGATAAGCTACCAGAGGATACCGACCCCAAGTTTCTTTGAACCCCACAAGGCTAACGACAAGCGTCGGAACCCATCGTGGGTCTGAATTAACGCACCCATTATAGTCTATGGGAAAATGGGTCCACTTTGCGCCCCAATATCTCCGGTTCTGGGTGTCCCAGAGACTCAAGACCATACGTAAGAGGAGACTCTTGGCTTTCGGGGCAGACCAGCCACTCATTTATATGACACCGCAAAGGGAAACGACAAGCAACCGTGTGTCGGGTCCCCTCTAATTGTCTGCCCAGCTTGCACAGGGTGTGGGGTTTCTGGCTAGATAGAACATACTGTACAGAGACGCTAAGCACTGTGTTTTGGCATCCAGGAACTTAGGGAGGAGCTTTTATCTCTCCCCATTATACTTATAAAGATAACACTTGGTGCTGTAGCCTTTAAAGCAGAGTAAGTTACAAGCTGTTCGTGCTACTTAGTACTCAAATAGAAAATACTGTACAGAGACACAAGGCACAGTGTTTTGGCTTCCAGGAACTTAGGGAGGAGTTTTTATCTTTCCCTATTATACTTATAAAGATAACACTTGCCGGTGTAGCGTACAGTAAAGTAGTTTTTGTGCTAAAGTGTACTGTATTTCAATGGAGACCACACGCATGCGCAATGGGGATTTTAAAAAGTGACATCTTGTGGATGATCGCAGGTATTACACTCAACGGTAACGTAAATGCCACGATAAGCTCTGTTAGCCTCCCTACAACTAGGCTCGCCGCCTTGCGCCCAGGCACGCTGCGACTCCGTGATCGGCACAAACTGTTAGGGTCTCCTGCCCTGTGCTGCCACGTCGTCATGGCAACCGGGAGACAAGTACTAGCGGAGTAACCTGAGCGCAGCTGATACTCCGGTTCGGGTCTTTTGCTGTGCAGTGGTTATAGGCTCTGTGCACGGCAGGGGATCCGGTGCTGGTTTTTGTGCTCACAGTCTGTGAGGTCTGAGTGGGGCGTGGACAGCACCTGCTTTATAAGGCCTCTTTCCAGGTTAAGCAGATGCTGCTGAATCTTTGTTGGTTAGTCAGTTCCTGAAAGTTAGCCAGTACTGTGTAGCTTTGTATTTGTTTGTTGCTTACTGCAAATAGGCCTGGGGATTTGGTATTACACTCTGCCAATCCAGACCTAGCAGTAAGACTGGAGTCAGTCGTTTAGCTTGCTGGGGTTCTGTTACTACTCTGTGAACTTAGCAAGTTTGCGGCTGTATTCTAAGACTTGCCTGTCTAATCCTGTCTCACTGTGCTAGGTGTCAGGGGTCAGTTTAGTGGCAGTAAACTGAACCTGTGCACTGCAAGTGAGAATTAGGATTGTGGAGACTCTCCTTGTGTCTATCATTCCATCTCTGACCAAGGAGTTTACTGCCACACCCGTTGGTAACCCTTTAGGGTTTTGCTGTTGCCCTTAGCAACAGCATTTCGGGTTCTCTATGTATTAAAACACAACATCTTGCTTTTCCCATCTGAGCATTTCTAATACAAGGGAGATACCCAGTTCCTTAGCCTCTGGGCTTCTCTGTTCACTTTGTGTGTATTTTGTTACCCTATCACCTTCTGTGTACGTTATGTCATATTCCCCAGTCTGTCTGTGAGTCCATTTGTTGTGCATAACAGTTCTGACACCAGTACTTTCCTGCAGGCACTGGTGTACATAACATATTCAGCAGCCTAATACTCCTGTTGAAATTTTGTGGGAATATGGAGCATACCCCTCAAAATACGTTGCAACAGGTGGTCGATCAGGTGCAGGTCCTGACTCGACAATTTAATGATCTGTCCATTAAAATGCACACCTCCCAGGCTGCTGGCGGAGCTCCCGCAGCAGCAGCACCTGCAGGGGTTAAGGAGCCGAAAGTAAATCTCCCGGATCGTTTTTCTGGAGATCGCTCGCAGTTCTTTTGTTTCAAGGAGAGCTGCAAGCTATACTTCCGGCTTAGGCCTCAGTCTTCTGGGTCGGAGATTCAGCGGGTGGGCATAGTGATTTCCTTGCTACAAGGAGACCCACAGGTCTGGGCATATGGGTTGCAGCCTGACTGTCCGTCGCTTAAAAGTGTTGATGCTTTTTTTACGGCACTGGGCATGTTGTATGATGACCCTGACAAGACGGCCTCAGCCGAGGCTCAGATTTCGATCCTTAAGCAAGGGCGAAGGCCAGTTGAGGTTTACTGTACGGAGTTTCGGAGGTTGGCCCATGATACCCAGTGGAATGACCCAGCCCTGAGACACCAGTACCGAAGAGGTCTTTCTAACCAGATAAAGGACCAACTGGTACAATATCCCTTGCCTGATAGCTTGGATCAGCTCATGCAGTTATCCATCCGGGTGGATAGACGGCTGAGAGAGCGTAGGCTTGAAAGGGAGACTGAGATTTCCTTCCTTCCCAAGGGAACCTCAGACTCTGAGGAATTTTCCGAGGAGCCTATGCAGATTGGGGCTACCCGCCTCTCCTCGCGTGAGAAGACGCGGAGGAGACAGCAGGGGTTGTGTTTGTACTGTGGGAATAAAGGTCATGTGGTAGTATCATGCCCAGAAAAGCCGGAAAACTTCAGGGCCTGAGGGTGATGGGAAATATCCTGTCAGGCCAGAAGTCAGAATTTCCCAAGAAGACTTTTATCATTCCGGTGACCTTGAAGATCCTCGGTCAAACTGTCAAGACTGAGGCCTTTGTGGACAGTGGGGCCGACGGGGTTTTTATGGACCGCCAATTCGCCCTGAAACACTCTGTTCCCTTAGTACCCTTGGCATCGGAAATTGAGATTTGTGGGTTAAACGGGGAACCATTATCCCAAGGTAAAATTACCTCTTGCACTAGCCAGATTTCTTTGTTTATTGGAGCCACACACTCTGAAAAATTGTCCTTTTATGTGACTGTCTGTACTTTTGCCCCATTGGTGTTGGGGTTACCCTGGTTAAGGGCCCACAATCCTCAATTTGACTGGGTCTCTGGGGAGATTCTTAGTTGGGGTACTGATTGTTTCAGGAGTTGCTTGAGCCTTCCAGTCAGGCTCTTGCAGCTAAGTTTGCCAGGATTGCCAGGGTGTTATGCAGATTTTGCGGACGTGTTCTCCAAAAAAGTTGCAGAGGTACTACCTCCCCTTCGCCCCTATGACTGTGCCATTGATTTGTTGCCAAATGCTAAGCTTCCCAAGAGCAGGTTGTACTCCCTGTCACGTCCTGAGACTCAGGCTATGGCAGAGTACATTCAGGAGAACTTGGCTAAGGGATTTATCAGACCTTCACAGTCTCCAGTTGGGTCGGGGTTCTTCTTCGTGGGTAAAAAGGACGGTTCGTTGCGACCCTGCATCGACTTCAGGGAATTGAACCGTATCACGATTAAAAACTCATACCCACTGCCTCTCATTTCGGTCTTGTTTGACCAGCTTCGTACTGCCACCATTTTTTCTAAGATTGACCTACGCGGTGCGTACAATCTAATCCGAATAAGAGAGGGGGATGAATGGAAGACTGCCTTTAATACCCACTCAGGGCATTATGAATATTTGGTGATGCCTTTTGGGCTCTGTAATGCCCCGGCAGTCTTCCAGGATTTCATGAATGATGTGCTCAGGGAATATTTGGATAGATTCTTAGTTGTATACTTAGATGACATCCTAATCTTCTCCCATTCCCTGGAGGAACATCGGAAGCATGTACGCTTAGTCCTCCAGAAACTCAGAGACCACCGGCTTGGGGCGAAGCTGGAGAAGTGCGAATTTGAAGTTCAGCAAATCGCATTTCTAGGATATATTATCTCCCCAGAAGGTTTCCAAATGGAGGGTTCCAAGGTACAGGCAGTCCTGGATTGGGTGCAGCCCACTAGTTTGAAGGCGCTTCAGCGTTTCCTGGGCTTTGCGAATCTTTATAGACGATTTATCGCTGGATTTTCGTCTATAGTGGCGCCCTTGGTGGCACTCACTAAGAAAGGGGCGGATGTTGCTCACTGGTCTTGTGAGGCTAAAGCGGCTTTTGCCCGTCTCAAAAGGGCATTTGTTTCGGCCAAGGTGCTGCGACACCCAGATCCAGAGCGTCCTTTTGTGGTGGAGGTGGATGCCTCTGAGATGGGTATTGGGGCAGTGCTTTCTCAGATGGGAGTGTCTGATAATCGCCTTCATCCCTGTGCTTACTTTTCCCGTAAATTTTCGCCTGCCGAGATGAATTATGACGTGGGTAACCGGGAATTGTTGGCTATTAAGGATGCACTCGAGGAGTGGAGACACTGGCTTGAGGGGGCTAAGTTTGTGGTCTCAATTCTCACTGACCATAAGAATCTGGCATATTTAGAGTCAGCGAAGCGTCTCAATGCCAGGCAGGCACGATGGGCTTTGTTTTTTGCTCGCTTTAATTTTTTGATAACATATCGCCCTGGGTCAAAAAACATCAAGGCTGATGCGCTCTCGCAGAGTTTTGCTCCAATCCAGGAGACCACCGAGGAGCCGTTGCCCATTGTTTCCCCATCATGTATTAAAGTGGGCATTACCCAGGACCTCTTATCATTAGTCCTTAGAGCACAGGAGCAGGCTCCTCCAGACCTTCCGGTAGGTCTTTTGTTTGTGCCTCCTAGGTTAAGACAGCGAGTGTTCCTGGAATTCCATGCCAAGAAGTCGGCAGGTCACCCGGGTATTGCCAGAACTCAGGAGTTGCTATCTAGGGCGGTGTGGTGGCCCTCGGTGGCTAAGGATGTGGATCAGTGGGTTCAGGCATGTGACATCTGTGCCCGAAATAAGACTCCTAGAGGGGTTCCTGTTGGCCCATTACATCCACTCTCTATCCCATCTAAGCCATGGACCCACATTTCAATGGATTTTGTGGTGGACTTGCCCAAATCCTCGGGGATGACAGCCATCTGGGTTGTCGTTGACAGGTTTTCGAAGATGGCGCACTTCGTTCCACTGGTTGGGCTGCCATCGGCCAGACGCCTGTCTGAATTATTTATGCTGCATGTTGTGCGTCTCCACGGGTTGCCACTTGATGTGGTCTCTGACCGCGGATCCCAGTTTGTGGCCAAATTCTGGAGGGCATTTTGTTCCGATCTCCAGATTTCTGTCAGCTTGTCGTCAGGCTACCATCCGCAGTCTAATGGGCAGACTGAAAGGGTGAACCAGTCCTTGGAGCAGTTCCTCAGGTGTTATGTCTCCAAGTGTCAGACTGACTGGGTTGCTCATCTGTCCATGGCGGAGTTTGCCTATAACAACGCGGCTCACTCTGCTACAGGGATCTCTCCCTTCCTTTGTGTGTATGGGCATCATCCTAAGGCCAATTCTTTTGACCCCCTGGACTCCACGCCTGGTGGTTCCTCTGTGGTTTCGGTCCTTAGAGGTATTTGGCGGAAAGTGAAGAAAGCCCTTGTGTCTGTGTCATTAGTGACCAAAAGGGTTTTTGATAAGCGGAAAAGACCCTGCAGCTTCAAATTAGGAGACTTCGTCTGGTTGTCTACCAAGAATTTGAAGTTGAGACAGCCATCTCATAAGTTAGGCCCCCGGTTCATCGGCCCTTATAAGATCACCAGGGTTATCAATCCGGTGGCATTTCAGTTAGATCTGCCCCGTTCTTTGGGTATCAATAAAACATTTCATTGTTCCCTTTTAAAACGGGCGATTAGGAATCCTTCTTCCAGTGGAAGACCTTCCCCTCTTCTGATACGTGGCCAGAGGGAGTTTGTTGTTGAAAGGATTCTTGACTCCAAGGTGGTTCGGGGTCGGCTGTCATTTTTGGTGCACTGGAAGGGGTATGGCCCGGAGGAGCAGTCGTGGGTGCGCAGTTGTGATCTTCATGCCCCCAGAGTGATACGCTCTTTCTTCTCGCAGTTCCCCGATAAACCCGGTGGTAGGGGTTCTTTGACCCCTCGTCAGAGGGGGGGTACTGTTAGGGTCTCCTGCCCTGTGCTGCCACGTCGTCATGGCAACCGGGAGACAAGTACTAGCGGAGTAACCTGAGCGCAGCTGATACTCCGGTTCGGGTCTTTTGCTGTGCAGTGGTTATAGGCTCTGTGCACGGCAGGGGATCCGGTGCTGGTTTTTGTGCTCACAGTCTGTGAGGTCTGAGTGGGGCGTGGACAGCACCTGCTTTATAAGGCCTCTTTCCAGGTTAAGCAGATGCTGCTGAATCTTTGTTGGTTAGTCAGTTCCTGAAAGTTAGCCAGTACTGTGTAGCTTTGTATTTGTTTGTTGCTTACTGCAAATAGGCCTGGGGATTTGGTATTACACTCTGCCAATCCAGACCTAGCAGTAAGACTGGAGTCAGTCGTTTAGCTTGCTGGGGTTCTGTTACTACTCTGTGAACTTAGCAAGTTTGCGGCTGTATTCTAAGACTTGCCTGTCTAATCCTGTCTCACTGTGCTAGGTGTCAGGGGTCAGTTTAGTGGCAGTAAACTGAACCTGTGCACTGCAAGTGAGAATTAGGATTGTGGAGACTCTCCTTGTGTCTATCATTCCATCTCTGACCAAGGAGTTTACTGCCACACCCGTTGGTAACCCTTTAGGGTTTTGCTGTTGCCCTTAGCAACAGCATTTCGGGTTCTCTATGTATTAAAACACAACATCTTGCTTTTCCCATCTGAGCATTTCTAATACAAGGGAGATACCCAGTTCCTTAGCCTCTGGGCTTCTCTGTTCACTTTGTGTGTATTTTGTTACCCTATCACCTTCTGTGTACGTTATGTCATATTCCCCAGTCTGTCTGTGAGTCCATTTGTTGTGCATAACAGTTCTGACACCAGTACTTTCCTGCAGGCACTGGTGTACATAACACAAACACCATAGACGGCATACAGTAGATGAGCGAGGCTCAATCTGTATCTGTGTAAATGTTCTTCGAGATGTTGCTACAAGGTAAGTATACTGAATGGGTGCAGGGTGTGCAACTTGGGCTCCCCTTGACACAGGGTCCAATGTGCACTGCACAATTTGCACCTGTTACATATACACCACTGAATGGAGCAAATAATACAAATTCTCATGAACACATCATCATTTTAATGATCTGAGCATTAAAATGTTAATCAACAATTCTTAATGTATTTCTAAACAGACTACAGTACACGCTTATTTGCAGACTTTAAGTAATGGTCACTTTTGAAGGGTTCACTACGGCTGGCCGGCGGTCGGGCTCCCGGCGACCAGCATCCCGGCGCCGGGAGCCCGACCGCCGGCTTACCGACAGCTTGGCGAGCGCAAATGAGCCCCTTGCGGGCTCGCTGCGCTCGCCACGCTACGGGCACGGTGGCGCGCTACGCGCGCCACACTATTTTATTCTCCCTCTATGGGGGTCGTGGACCCCCACGAGGGAAAATAAGTGTCGGTATGCCGGCTGTCGGGCTCCCGGCGCCGGTATACTGAGCGCCGGGAGCCCGACCGCCGGCAAACAGAAGACCACCCCTTTTGAAGGTATACAGCAGTAACACTAAGTTGTCGTCGGGCACAAATAACACTTCTAGGATGAGTAACAAATATAAATCTTGAAAGACTTTGTTTTTCTGTCTGTGTAGCTTGCGTATGTTTGCATGGTAGTCATCATCAGCTGTATGACAATACTACATGCAGAGCATTACGGCTTTTATGAGCCAAGCCTAAAAACGAGATTTATGGTAAGAACTTACCTTTGTTAATTCTCTTTCTGCGAGGTACACTGGGCTCCACAAGGATAGACATTGGTGTGTAGAGTAGGATCTTGATCCGAGGCACCAACAGGCTCAAAGCTTTGACTGTTCCCAGAATGCACAGCTCCGCCTCCTCTATAACCCCACCTCCCTGCACAGGAGCTCAGTTTTTAGTTAACCAGCCCAATGCAGTAGCAGGAAAAGAGACGACAATGGTTAGTAGCCACATACACCACACTCTCACGACAGGAGAAGTGTCAGCGGCTAATGTCATACCAACCCAAAGAATGTAAGTGTGTCAGGGTGGGTGCCTTGTGGAGCCCAGTGTACCTTGCAGAAAGAGATTTAACAAAGCTAAGTTCTTACCATAAATCTCGTTTTCTGCTGCGGGGTACACTGGGCTCCACAAGGATAGACATTGGGGATGTCCTAAAGCAGTTCCTTATGGGAGGGGACGCACTGTAGCGGGCACAAGAACCCGGCATCCAAAGGAAGCATCCTGGGAAGCGGCAGTATCAAAGGCATAGAACCTTATGGACGTGTTCACTGAGGACCACGTAGCCGCCTTGCACAATTGTTCAAGGGTCGCACCACGGAGGGCTGCCCAAGAAGGTCCAACAGACCGTGTAGAATGGGCCGTAACGTGAGCAGGAGCCGACAGACCAGCCCTCACATAAGCATATGCAATCACCATTCTAATCCATCTGGCCAAAGTCTGCTTGTGAGCAGGCCAGCCCCGTTTCTGAAATCCAAACAGTACAAAGAGAGAATCAGATTTCCTAATGGAAGCAGTTCTCTTCACATAGATACGGAGAGCCCGAACCACATCCAAAGACTTCTCTTTGGGAGACAGATCAGGAGAAACAAGTGCCGGAACCACAATCTCCTGGTTAAGGTGGAACGAGGAAACCACCTTAGGTAAATATCCGGGACGAGTCCTAAGAACCGCCCGGTAACGGTGAAATATCAGATATGGGGAACTACAGGACAAGGCACCCAAATCCGACACTCTTCTAGCTGAAGCAATAGCCAGCAGAAACACCACCTTAAGGGAAAGCCACTTAAGATCAGCTGAACCAAGAGGTTCAAACGGAGACTCTTGTAACGCCTCCAAAACTACCGACAAGTCCCAAGGAGCCACAGGCGGTACATAGGGAGGTTGGATACGCAACACACCCTGAGTAAAGGTATGCACATCAGGTAAGGTCGCAATTTTTCTCTGAAACCACACCGACAAGGCAGAAATATGAACCTTGAGGGAGGCCAGACGTAGGCCTAAGTCCAGGCCCTGCTGAAGAAAAGCCAACAACTTGGCTATACTAAACCTGGAAGCGTCATAATCGTTAGATGCGCACCAAACAAAGTAAGAATGCCAGACCCTATAGTAAATCCGAGCCAAAGCCGGTTTCCGGGCCCGCAACATTGTTTGAATGACCGCCACAGAAAACCCTTTAGCCCTTAAGACGGAAGCTTCAAAGACAGCCGGGCTAGGTCCTGGTAGACACAGAGGCCTCGAACGAGGAGGTCTGGGCATTGTGGAAGTAGAATTGGACGCTCTGACGATAGGCCTTGCAGGTCTGAGAACCAGTGCCGTCTGGGCCACGCTGGAGCTATGAGAAGCAGAAATCCTTTTTCTTGCTTGAACTTCCGAATTACCCTAGGCAGGAGTGACACCGGAGGGAACACGTACGGCAGCCGAAACCTCCACGGCACCGCCAGCGCATCCACGAATGCTGCTTGAGGATCCCTTGTCCTTGCTCTGAAGACCGGAACCTTGTGATTGTGTCGAGACGCCATCAGATCTACGTCTGGAAGACCCCACTTTTCAACTAGGAGTTGAAACACTTCTGGATGGAGGCCCCACTCGCCGGCATGTACGTCCTGACGACTGAGAAAGTCCGCTTCCCAATTCAGGACTCCCGGAATGAAGATTGCCGATATGGGCAGTAGATGGCGTTCCGCCCAATGTAGAATCCGTGAGACTTCCTTCATTGCCAGACGGCTTTGAGTGCCGCCTTGATGATTTATGTAAGCCACTGTGGTGGCGTTGTCCGACTGCACTTGAACAGGACGGTTCTGAATTAAATGCTGGGCTAGGTTCAATGCATTGAAGACCGCCCGCAATTCCAGAATGTTGTTTGACAGGAGGGACTACTCCTTGGTCCACCGACCCTGAAGGGAGTGTTGTTCCAGCACCGCGTCCCAACCTCTTAGACTGGCATCTGTCGTCAACAGGACCCAGTTGGATATCCAGAAGGGACGGCCCCTGCACAATTGTTGGTCCTGGAGCCACCAGAGCAGCGACAGACGGACCTCCGGAGTCAATGAGATCATTTGAGACCTGATCCAGTGAGGCATCCCACTTGGCTAGAATCAGCCTCTGGAGGGGGCGAGAATGGAATTGAGCATACTCCACCATGTCAAATGCTGATACCATGAGGCCCAGCACCTGCATCGCCGAATGGATCGACACTTGCGGACGAGAAAGGAAGCAACAAATCCTGTCCTGAAGCTTCAGGACTTTCTCCTGACACAAGAACAACCTCTGGTTGTGAGTGTCCAATAGCGCTCCCAGATGCACCATGCTCTGAGCAGGGATCAGGGAGGATTTCTTCCAGTTGATGAGCCACCCGTGGGCTTGTAGAAACCGGACCGTCATATCTAGATGACGTAGGAGAGGTTCTGGGGAATTTGCCAGGATTATCAAGTTGCCCAGATACTGCAGTATCCTGACCCCTCGACGGCGGACTACCACCGTCATCACCGCCATAACTTTGGTGAAGACTCGCGGAGCCGTCGTTAAACCAAAAGGTAACGCCCGAAACTGGTAATGGATGTTGCCAATAGCAAACATCAGGTATTGCTGATGTGACGCTGCTATAGGAATATGCAGGTAAGCATCCTGTATGTCCAGGGAGACCATGTAGTCCCCAGGTTCCAAGGCCAGAACTATAGAGCGAAGGGTTTCCATGCGGAACTTGGAAACCTTCACAAACCTGTTCAATGCCTTGAGGTTGAGAATAGGCCGAGAGGATCCATTCGGATTCGGGACTAGAAACAACGGAGAATAGTACCCCCAGCCCCTCTGCGCAAGAGGCACCTGTACTACGACTCCTGTATCCAGGAGGGTCTGTAGCACCGAATGCAGAGTGTTTGCCTTTGTCTGGTCCAACGGGACGTCTGTCTGGCAAAATCGATGAGGGGGTCAGTTTGTGAAGGCTATGGCGTAACCTCGAGTGACGACTTCCCGTACCCAGGCATCTGAAGTGGTCTTCAACCATTCCTAGGTATACCCTAAAAGCCAGCCCCCCACCCTGGGATCCCCCAGAGGGAGGCCCGCCCCGTCATGTGGCAGGCTTATCGGCCTTGGAAACTGGCTGACGGGCCGCCCAGGCTCTTTTTGGCTTTGGCTTACCAGGTTTGGAAGTGCGGGCCTACTTGTTGTACGCCTGACCTTTTGCTTTACCTGAAGGACGAAAGGGGCGAAAGGAAGTACCTTTAGCCTTCGACACAGAAGGACCGGTACTTGGCAGACAGGCAGTTTTGGCAGTAGCCAAGTCAGCCACTATCTTATTTAAGTCCTCCCCAAACAGAATATCTCCCTTGAAAGGGAGTACCTCCAGGGTTTTTCTTGAGTCCAGATCCACAGACCAGGATCTCAGCCACAATATCCGGCGAGCCAGGACTGACGTAGTAGAGGCCTTGGCTGCTAGGATACCGGCATCAGAAGCCGCTTCTTTAATATAGCGAGAAGCTGTGACAATATATGACAAGCATTGTCTAGCATGGTCAGAAGAGATTTCAGCTTCTAACTCCAAGGCCCATGCTTCAATAGCCTCTGCAGTCCATGTTGTTGCAATAGTGGGCCTTTGTGCAGCACCCGTGAGGGTGTAAATCGTTTTAAGACAACCCTCCACACGTTTATCCGTAGGCTCTTTTAGAGACGTGACGGTAGTGACAGGTAGAGCTGAGAAAACCACCATCCTGGCCACATGTGAGTCTACTGGAAGAGGCGTTTCCCAATTCTTAGACAGCTCTGGTGCGAGGGGATAGCGAGCCAGCATCTTCTTTTGAGGCACAAACTTCGTACCCGGGTTTTCCCAAGGTTCCTGACGTATATCCACTAGGTGGTCAGAGTGAGGTAAAACTTGTTTAACCACCTTCTGATGCTTGAACCTATCTGGTTTCTTAGGAGGGACGGATGGCTAGGGATCATCCGTAATCTGTAGAATTAACTGAATAGCCTCCAAAAGATCAGGAACATCCACATGTGAACTACCCTCCCCATCAGCAGTATCTGAGTCAGAACCTGTGGGGTCAGTGTAAGTGCCGTCTTCATCAGACGAGGTGTCAGTGACAGCAGTGGATTGTGAGGAGACAAGCGCTCACTTAGAGGACCCCTTGGGCTTGGGCGAGTGATGGTCAGACTTTTTAGTAGTCAGGGACTGGTTCAACTTCTTCAATTGAGCAAATAAATCATCCGCCCACGGCGGGTTAGCTGCAGGGAACACATACGGTTGTACCGGCATTGGGGGTCCCATAGGGGGTGTTAGTTTATTAACTAGCGTATGTAGAAGCGTGGAAAAAGCGGCCCACGGTGGGTCATTATGTACCTCCGTTGCCACAGTCCCACTGGGGGGCAAGGAGCCCCCAGAACCAAACCAAAGCCCACAGCTGCTATATTCTCCTTATAGGGATCTGTGGCTTCAGCAACACCGGCAGTGTGTTCAGCCCCAGAACCGTTACCCTCAGAAGCAGACATGATATAACTTGCAGTATCAGGTAACACAGTACAATTGGCAGCAGCACAATACCTCTTACCCAAACCCCTGCGCAGTGTAGTCAGCACTAGCAGAGATAAAGGAGAGATATGGTGACTAAATCACAGAGAAAAATACGTATTAAAGTATATCTTTGTGAAAATCCTATATCAATATAAAACCTGACGCACCAAGCCCCTCAGGTTATAGAATATAGGGATAGCAAGTTGAGTGAAAGACACGAAACGGACACCACTCAGCTATCTAATGCACACACAGATAGTCACAGTTTGTACAATGCAGAGGTTATTTCTAACAATAATACTGCACTGGACTAGCTTATATCTATAGCTATATAGTCAATAGATATAACACTGCACAAGAACTGGATGTATATCACAGGGTAATTGTACTAGAAAACCCTGACTAAATGCACTCTTTCTTAACTAGCACTGTCTAAAAAGGCAGGTAGAATACTTAAGTGTCATGTAAAGTCACAGCACTGACAACCAGGCGGCTTTACACAGGAGGATTTGCCCAAGCAGTCCCAGGAACAGTGAAGCTGAGAGATAATGGCGCCCAGACACTGACAGGGAGTGAGGGAGAGACAGATATGCAGCTCCAGGGCGGGAACATTTGCGGGAAATGGCGCCCTGGGGCTGGGGGAGGGGCTTCAGGTCTAAGCCTTATCCCCCTGCTGGCAAAACCACCGGGTACTGTGGGCTACTGAAAATGGTTTAGAGAGGAAAACCTGACCTGCACCCATGCCCTGGTGATCTAGTGGGATCGCCTGTACTGCCACAGTGTCCACCGCCTGCGCACGCGGCCCGCCTCCCACTGACCGCGCCGGATCGCGATAAAGACCGGGTCCCGCAAGCGGGACCCACTCACCACCTCCCAAAGCGCGACCACACGATCCCGGAGAGCCCCCATCGTGTGTGCCTGACGTGAAGAAAACCGGAGCCTCCTGCTGTAGTTACCCGGCAACCAGGGCTCGGGAGTGTACAGCGCCGCTGGGAGAGAGCTGGAGCTGCAGCAGTGAATGTCTTCTGATATTTACCACCGCTGCTGCCCTTGTAATCTTCACTTTTTTCTTCAAAAAAAGCTCTTCTTAGGGCTGCCTGGAGCAGCCCCTCTGTTATGTTCCTGCTTACTGCAGCACCAACTACAAAACTGAGCTCCTGTGCAGGGAGGCGGGGTTATAGAGGAGGTGGCACTGTGCATTCTGGGAACAGTCAAAGCTTTGAGCCTGTTGGTGCCTCGGATCAAGATCCTACTCTACACCCCAATGTCTATCCTTGTGGAGACCAGTGTACCCCGCAGCAGAAACAGGTATTCACATACCTACAGCTAAAACCCACCAGAGATAAGGGGCTGACTCTAAGTCGGACGCAGAGGATCAATTTTCTATCTTCTATACACTTGTCTATGTCACACTGCCCTTGTGTCCAGATGTGTGTATCTTTCTCCCATACACTTGTTTATGTCACACTGGCCTTGTGTCCACATGTGTGTGTGTCTATCTTCTATGTACTTGTCTATGTCACACTGCCCTTGTGTCCAGATGTGCGTGTCTTTCTCCTATGCACTTGTCTATGTCACACTGCCCTTGTGTCCATGTGTGTGTGTGTGTGTGTGTGTGTGTGTGTGTGTGTGTGTGTCTTTCTTCTATACACTTGTCTATGTCAAACTGCCCTTGTGTCCAGATGTGCGTGTGTCTTTCTTCTATACACTTGTCTACATCACACTGCCCTTGTGTCCAGATGTGTGTCTTTCACCTATACACTTGTCTATGTCACACTGCCCTTGTGTCCATGTGTGTGTGTGTGTGTGTGTGTGTGTGTGTGTGTCTTTCTTCTATACACTTGTCTATGTCAAACTGCCCTTGTGTCCAGATGCGTCTTTCTCCTATACACTTGTCTACATCACACTGCCCTTGTGTCCAGATGTGCGTGTGTCTTTCTCCTATACACTTGTCTATGTCACACTGCCCTTGTGTCCACAATCAGAGCTGTGTTTGACTCTCAGAAATGTTTTCATAATGAACAGGGCGTTCCGGATGGTGACAGGGAAGTGGCTCAACAGACTCAAGGAGATGTTCCTTCTTATAGGAGTGTTATGGGAGTGCCATGGACGCGTCGCTGGAGGCTGTTGTATACAGAGGTGCTTAACCACTCACATAGAAGGCCATACCCGGACGGAGAAACTGCACCTGCAATAGGCCTGGTACAAGTTTCAATGGTGCAACTAAGGGTGCGTCTAAAGAGACACCAATCGGAATTTCAGAGTCTATGGACAGTGACAGTAGGCATATCAGTCGTTACACATGCAGAAGCATGGATGTACACCAGAGACGTACTACTTTGTAGCACCGGAATGTCGACGTAGCAGCCATTGTTACTGTATATGAGATCGCAGTCGCCGGCTGAGACATTCCCCAAAAACGGTTGCAAACTGCTTGCACTTTTGTAGCCAACCCCAGTTATCTCCTACAAACAGTCACTTTGCTAATAATGGGGCAGATGTATTAACCTGGAGAAGGCATAAGGAAGTGATAAACCAGTGATATGTGCAAGGTGATAAATGCACCAGCCAATCAGCTCCTAACTGTTGATTTATATATTGGAGCTGATTGGCTGGTGCGTTTATCACCTTGCACATATCACTGGTTTATCACTTCCTTATGCCTTCTCCAGGTTAATACATCTGCCCCAATCTTCCCTGCATGCGTGGTCACTAATGAATGACTGTGTGTGCGCAGTGCGACTGTGACCACCTGGAAATTCGCTTATCTGCATAAACATCAGCACTGCATCTATGTCTGAATCAGCCCTATTACATGCCAATAATTATAGAGATATTACAGGGTCACTAAGAGACAAGGCACAAGCAGCTATTTATTCTATCACTATTTGGAGACGTTTCCAGGTAGTGCTGGGATATCAGGTACACAGAACCAGTTTGGAAAATACTCCCTGGCAGATATGAACGTGTCAGTGATTCCTCCCCTTTGCTTGGCGAGACGTATAACGTATCACACTTCCTGAGCAGCGGGTATATTTATAGAATAACAGTACGTTCAGGAGATATTTACTTCCCCTCAGTGTTCCTGGCACAGCTTGTATCTAACAACCTTCACAGTATGTCACATACAGAGCATATGTAAAACAAATCACTATGTGCCAGTACTTATAGCACTACAAATATTTGTTGGGAAGAAATACAATACAATATGTACCAGTTCTACACTGACCTAGATATTACACAAATACAAACATTAATCTTGAAGGAGGAAATATTGTTATTTTCCAGCGAGAGAATACAACACAGACCACGTGGCACTCAGACATAACACTTGGCACACTGCTGTTGATTTATATGTGGACGAGAACAATGCATTTTTTGCAGTACATTCAATGAAGACTAAACGATAACACAAAGGAGCACTTTTACACTAGAAAGGTTAATAGAGGACACAGTTAAGGGAGCCATGGGATGTGTTTAGCATCACGGATGTCAGAATGCCGGTGATCATGTGACCGAAGCTGCAATCCCGACAACATTCAGGAGACCGGCGCAGATCACTGACAGCCGACATCAGGAAGTTGAGAATCGGGGTTCAGGCTTAGGACCCATGGTGGTGGTACGGGGGCAGTTAGGCTTAGGTACTAGGGAGGGTTAGGCACAGGGGGCAATGCCCTAGCCGCCACCCCCCAAGAGTTAGCTGTAGCCGCCACTCCATGAGGGTTAGGGTAGGGGATGGGGGGTAAAAATACTTACCCTATCCAATGTCTGTATTTTTTGTGTCCGGAAATCGAAGTCGGTCATGTGACTACCCGTATCCTGACCGCTGGCAAATTGAATGCATTCCTGTGCCACTGCCTTGGTGATGTCACTTATTTCCAGAGCACTGATAGGCTGCAGTCATCAATACTGTTTCAACTAATAAATTGTCTGTTTCCACTATGTATTATGGTGAAAAGCATGTGTTTGCCACCACAACAGATGTCGCGACAAATGCAAGGATAAGTAAAAGCTAACAGTACGGAATAGTTCCTAAGATGACTCTAGTCTATTACCAATTAAAACAACACATAAAGCATGTTATTCAGTTCTTAATATGTCCACATCTTGTGAGATCTTTGGTGTTGGGAGTAAGACAGATAATTATATGGTTTTTCTTCAGTCACATCACAGAAGGAATACAGGTTGTAAACAATACCTGAGCTTCTCCCACATGTCCTCCTATCCTCTCCATCACCAGCGGTATAGTGACTGTCACATTGGGGTTAGGAATGGTAATCTGACTGTGGTTAAGGAACCTCACAGCTCCATTTGGCGAGTCGCTTTTAGCTATTGTAATGAGCGACACAAGATTCTGGCCCAGGACTGCTCCTCCACTCGCTCCCACAAGACGGATCTCAAACTGCTCAGTAAATTCACTGTCATGGGGAAATTAAATAAAAAAAATAATCAGCACCATACCTGAAAATGACTTGGTACCATGACAGTTGCATTGTTAATATAAAAAACATATTATGTGTATTTTTAAATATCAAGATGCAATTTCTACTCATTTCTACTTTTGATCATTTATATATTAGGTTAATTACTAGTTTCATAAATCTTTTTTTGTTTGTACTGTACCCAGAGACCGATTAACAACATAGCAACTGGGGAGGTCACCCAGGGGCCCCGGTCCCACATATAGCTACATCACCAGCATGGGTGGGGGGGGCGGGCAGTGTGGTATAATGCGACCTGGGGTTTCTGGATGACACAATGTGAACAACTTGCGGTGCTGAGAGCATTTCCACAATACACTTTTTAATAACATCACCAGCATATCTTATTGGCAGTAAGCATACCTTATTGACATTTGTATCGGTAGAAGCTCCCACAAGTTAGTTGCCTCGGGGCCCCATACAGTGGCGCACGCAGGGAGGGTTTCTGAGTACCCAGAAACACCCCCCCCCCCCCCCCCCGATGGACCAAATCAATTTTATTGCTAATCGCAGCTCGCGAACGTAGCTCCGCCCACCCACTGCATTAGGCTACGCCCACTTGCAGCATTTTTCCACGATTTGCGGGCCCTCTGGGTAGAGCTACACACACTAACCTCTCTCAGTCAGCGGCAGGTGAACCAGAGCTAATGGTCACAAATCTTGTGAGGCTGCCTAATCTGAATGTGACCACACCGACTGATCCCTTCCTAGTTGACCTCGGTAAGGAACGTCTGCCTTCAATCAACCATTGCTTCATATTCACAAGGGCTTTAAGCACAATATACCAACATTTTTGTACATGTGCACTAGTTTATTGGGTTTATGCATTATAATAGGATTTTAATACCTACCGGTAAATCCTTTTCTCTTAGTCCGTAGAGGATGCTGGGGTCACATCAAGAACCATGGGGTATAGACGGGATCCGCAGGAGACATGGGCACTTTAAGACTTTGAATGGGTGTGAACTGGCTTTTCCCTCTATGCCCCTCCTCCAGAATCCAGTTATAGTAACTGTGCCCAGGGAGACGGACATTTTGAGGAAAGGATTTAATGTTAAACCACGGTGAGCATCTTACCAGCTCACACCTCAAGCATGCCGCAGAACATGGCATTCCACAGAATACAAGCCAACGGCATGAACAATTACAGCACCTGGCTGACAAGAAACGTAACACAACATGTGTGTAACCACAACTAATAACTGCAGATACAGTACGCACTGGGACGGGCGCCCAGCATCCTCTACGGGCTAAGAGAAAAAGATTTACCGGTAGGTATTAAAATCCTATTTTCTCATACGTCCTAGAGGATGCTGGGGTCACATCATGAACCATGGGGTTATACCAAAGCTCTAGAATAGGCGGGAGAGTGCGGACGACTCTGCAGTACCGAATGACCCAACGTGAGGTCAAACTCAGCCAAGGTATTAAACTGTATTACTTAGCCAAATTGTTAGCTAAAAGGCTGCTCGGCAAAGTTGCAATGCCGAGACTCCCCGGTCAACCGCCCCGGACGAGCCCACCTTTCTAGTAGTATGGGCCTTCACCTATTTCGGTAACGGCAATCCTGCTGTGAGATGAGCATGCTGAATCGTACCACAGATCCAGAGCACAACGGTCTGCTTGGAAGCAGGACACCCAATCTCGTTGGGAGCAAACAGGACAAACAGAGCCTGTGTTCCTAAACGGAGCCGTCCTGGCGACCTAAATTTTCAAAACTCTGACCACATGCAGAGACTTCGACTCAGTGAAGGCGTCGGTAGTCACAGGCACCACCATAGGTTGGTACATGTGGAAAGAAGAAAACCACCTCCGGTAGAAATTGCTGACGAGTTTCCAACTCTGCTTTATCTTCATGGAAGATCAAATAAGGTCTCTTGTGAGACCAGGCCGCTAACTCAGACACTCGCCTTGCGTATATCAAGACCAGTGCCGTAACTAGGCATTTTAGCGCTATGTACAAGAAACGACAGTGGCGCCCCCCCCATGTAAGATAGGGGCAGTGCGCGCCGTAGGCGCGTGCACAATTTATAGGGGCGTGGCTTCACGGGGAAGGGGCGTGGCCACAAAATAATAGCAATTCATACTACGGTGCACAGTAGTCTACATTATTCAAATTACGCTGCACAGTAGCGCCACTACACCAGGTAGAGCCCCTTTTATACATTACAGCAGACAGTGTCCCCCTTTTTACACATTACAGCAGACAGTCCCCCTTTTTACACATTGCGGCAGCCAGTCCCCCTTTTTACACATTGCGGCAGCCAGGCCTCCTCTTTACACATTGCGGCAGCCAGTCCCCCTTTTTACACATTGCGCCAGCCAGTCCCCCTTTTTACATATTGCGGCAGCCAGGCCCCCTTTTTACACATTACGGCAGCCAGGCCCCCTGTTTACACATTGCGGCAGCCAGGCCCCCTCTTTACACATTGCAGCAGCCAGGACCCCTTTTTACACATTGCGGCAGCCAGGCCCCCTCTTTACACATTGCGGCAGCCAGTCCCCCTTTTTACACATTGCGGCAGCCATGCCCCCTTTTTACACATTGCGGCAGCCAGGACCCCTTTTTACACATTGCGGCAGCCAGGCCCCCTTTTTATACATTGCGGCAGCCAGGACCCCTTTTTACACATTGCGGCAGCCAGGCCCCCTTTTTACACATTGCGTCAGACGGTGTCCCCCTGAGAGAGAGAGGGAGGGATATACTTACCTTCTCCCCGCTGACAGGCTCCTCGTGCTGGCATCTCCCTCTCGGTGCAGGCAGTGAGATGAGAAGGAGGAGGAGGGAGGGGGAGCAGGGAGCCGCAGCAGCGCTATTTGATTGGTAGAAAGCGCCGCTGCAGCATCCCCTTCTCCTTCTGTATTGGCTGCCCGGCGCTGCTATGGATGCTGGGATGAAGGAACCGCATCCCAGCATCCAAAGCAGCGCCGGGCAGCCAATACAGAAGGAGAGGGGGATGCTGCAGCGGCGCTTACTACCAATCAAATAGCGCTGCTGCGGCTCCCTGCTCCCCCTCCCTCCTCCTCCTTGAACGCTGCCCGGCGCTGGTCTCTTCTCCCTCCAGCGCGGCGCACGGCGCACACAGCAGCCAGAGGCGGCATGTAATGAGTCAATTTGACTCATTACATGCCACTGGCCGTTGCGCCCTCAGGGCAACTGCGCTGTGTGCCAAGCCCACTTGGCACACACGTAGTTACGGCCCTGATCAAGACCAACTTGACGACCACTTTCCAAGTGAGGAAATTCACTCCTCCTTACTTAAAGGTTCAAACTAATGTGATTGAAAGAACTGCAACACCCTATTAAGATCCCATGGTGCCACTGGGGCACAAATGGAGGTTGGATGTGCAACACGCCCTTCATGACAGTCTGAACTTCTTTGAAGGGAGTCCAATTTATTCTAAAAGAAACCCGCTAAGGTCGATTTTAATTGAGCCCAAGTTTAGGCCCGCATCCACACCTGCTTGTAGAAAAAATAAGATTTTACTCACCGGTAAATCTATTTCTCGTAGTCCGTAGTGGATGCTGGGGACTCCGTAAGGACCATGGGGGATAGCGGCTCCGCAGGAGACTGGGCACAGCTAAGAAATATTTAGGACTACCTGGTGTGCACTGGCTCCTCCCACTATGACCCTCCTCCAGACCTCAGTTAGGATACTGTGCCCGGAAGAGCTGACACAATAAGGAAGGATTTTGAATCCCGGGTAAGACTCATACCAGCCACACCAATCACACCGTATAACTCGTGATATTATACCCAGTTAACAGTATGAACATAACAGAGCCTCTCAACAGATGGCTCAACAATAACCCTTTTAGGTAACAATAACTATATACAAGTATTGCAGACAGTCCGCACTTGGGACGGGCGCCCAGCATCCACTACGGACTACGAGAAATAGATTTACCGGTGAGTAAAATCTTATTTTCTCTGACGTCCTAGTGGATGCTGGGGACTCCGTAAGGACCATGGGGATTATACCAAAGCTCCCAAACGGGCGGGAGAGTGCGGATGACTCTGCAGCACCGAATGAGAGAACTCAAGGTCCTCCTCAGCCAGGGTATCAAATTTGTAGAATTTTGCAAACGTGACCAAGTAGCAGCTCGGCAAAGTTGTAAAGCCGAGACCCCTCGGGCAGCCGCCCAAGAAGAGCCCACCTTCCTCGTGGAATGGGCTTTTACCGATTTAGGCTGCGGCAGGCCAGCCGCAGAATGCGCAAGCTGAATTGTGCTACAAATCCAGCGAGTAATAGTCTGCTTCGAAGCAGGAGCACCCAGCTTGTTGGGTGCATACAGGATAAATAGCGAGTCAGTCTTTCTGACTCCAGCCGTCCTGGAAACATAAATTTTCAAGGCCCTGACTACGTCCAGTAACTTGGAGTCCTCCAAGTCCCTAGTAGCTGCAGGCACCACGATAGGTTGGTTGAAGTGAAAAGCTGATACCACCTTAGGAAGAAGCTGGGGACGAGTCCTCAATTCTGCCCTATCCATATGGAAAATCAAATAGGGGCTTTTACATGATAAAGCCGCCAATTCCGACACACGCCTAGCCGAAGCCAAGGCCAAAAGCATGACCACTTTCCACGTGAGATATTTTAAATCCACGGTTTTAAGTGGCTCAAACCAATGAGACTTTAGGAAACCCAACACCACGTTGAGGTCCCACGGTGCCACTGGAGGCACAAAAGGAGGCTGAATATGGAGCACTCCCTTGACAAATGTCTGAACTTCAGGTAGTGAAGCCAGTTCTTTTTGGAAGAAAATCGACAGAGCCGAAATCTGGACCTTAATGGAACCCAGTTTTAGGCCCATAGTCACCCCTGACTGTAGGAAGTGCAGAAATCGACCCAGCTGAAATTCCTCCGTTGGGGCCTTCTTGGCCTCACACCACGCAACATATTTTCGCCATATGCGGTGATAATGGTTTGCAGTTACTTCTTTCCTAGCTTTAATCAGCGTAGGAATGACTTCCTCCGGAATGCCCTTTTCCTTCAGGATCCGGTGTTCAACCGCCATGCCGTCAAACGCAGCCGCGGTAAGTCTTGGAACAGACAGGGCCCCTGCAGCAGCAGGTCTTGTCTGAGCGGTAGAGGCCATGGGTCCTCTGAGATCATTTCTTAAAGTTCCGGGTACCAAGCTCTTCTTGGCCAATCCGGAACAATGAGTATAGTTCTTACTCCTCTTCTCCGTATTATCATCAGCACCTTGAGTATGAGAGGAAGAGGAGGGAACACATAAACCGACCGGTACACCCACGGTGTCACTAGAGCGTCCACAGCTATCGCCTGCGGGTCTCTTGACCTGGCGCAATACTTTTGTAGCTTTTTGTTTAGGCGGGACGCCATCATGTCCACCTGTGGCACTTCCCAACGGTTTACAATCATTTGGAAGACTTCTGGATGAAGTCCCCACTCTCCCGGGTGGAGGTCGTGCCTGCTGAGGAAGTCTGCTTCCCAGTTGTCCACTCCCGGAATGAACACTGCTGACAGTGCTAACACGTGATTTTCCGCCCATCGGAGAATCCTTGTGGCTTCTGTCATCGCCGTCCTGCTTCTTGTGCCGCCCTGTCGGTTTACATGGGCGACTGCCGTGATGTTGTCTGACTGGATCAGAACCGGCTGGTTTTGAAGCAGGGGCTTTGCCTGACTTAGGGCATTGTAAATGGCCCTTAGTTCCAGAACATTTATGTGTAGGGAAGTCTCCTGACTTGACCAAAGTCCTTGGAAGTTTTTTCCCCGTGTGACTGCCCCCCAGCCTCGAAGGCTGGCATCCGTGGTCACCAGGACCCAGTCCTGTATGCCGAATCTACGTCCCTCTTTGAGATGAGCACTCTGCAGCCACCACAGCAGAGACACCCTGGTCCTTGGAGACAGGGTTATCAACCGATGCATTTGAAGATGCGATCCGGACCACTGGTCCAACAAGTCCCACTGAAAAGTTCTGGCATGGAACCTGCTGAATGGAATTGCTTCGTAGGAAGCTACCATTTTTCCCAGGACTCGCGTGCAGTGATGCACCGACACCTGTTTCGGTTTCAGGAGGCCTCTGACTAGAGATGACAGCTCCTTGGCTTTCTCCTCTGGGAGAAACACTTTTTTCTGGACTGTGTCCAGAATCATCCCCAGGAACAGTAGACGTGTCGCAGGAACCAGCTGTGACTTTGGAATATTCAGAATCCAACCGTGCTGGTGTAGCACCTCCTGAGATAGCGCTACGCCGACCAACAACTGCTCTCTGGACCTCGCCTTTATCAAGAGATCGTCCAAGTATGGGATAATTAAAACTCCCTTTTTTCGAAGGAGTATCATCATTTCGGCCATTACTTTTGTAAATACCCTCGGTGCCGTGGACAGGCCGAACGGCAACGTCTGGAATTGGTAATGACAATCCTGTACCACAAATCTGAGGTACTCCTGGTGAGGATGGTAAATGGGGACATGCAGGTAAGCATCCTTGATGTCCAGAGATACCATGTAATCCCAGGCTTGCAATAACCGCCCTGAGCGATTCCATCTTGAACTTGAATTTTTTTTATATATGTGTTCAAGGATTTTAAATTTAAAATGGGTCTCACCGAACCGACCGGTTTCGGTACCACAAACATTGTGGAATAGTAACCCCGTCCTTGTTGAAGTAGGGGCACCTTGATTATCACCTGCTGGGAATACAGCTTGTGAATTGCCTCTATCACAGCCTCCCTGTCTGAGGGAGTCGTTGGCAAGGCAGATTTGAGGAAACGGCGGGGGGGAAATGTCTCGAATTCCAGCCTGTACCCCTGAGATACCACTTGAAGGATCCAGGGATTTACTTGTGAGCGAGCCCACTGATTGCTGAAGTTTTTGAGACGGGCCCCCACCGTACCTGGCTCCGCCTGTTGAGCCCCAGCGTCATGCGGCGGACTTAGCAGAAGAAGCGGGGGAGGACTTTTGTTCCTGGGAACTGGCTGTATGCTGCAGCTTTTTTCCCCTACCTCTGCCTCTGGGCAGAAAGGACGCGCCTCTACCCCGCTTGTTCTTTTGGGGACGAAAGGACTGTACCTGATAATACGGTGCTTTCTTTGGTTGTGAGGGGACATGTGGTAAAAATGCTGACTTCCCAGCTGTTGCTGTGGAAACTAGGTCCGAAAGACCATCCTCAAACAACTCCTCACCCTTATAAGGCAAAACTTCCATGTGCCTTTTAGAATCTGCATCACCTGTCCACTGCCGAGTCCATAAACCTCTCCTGGCAGAAATGGACAGTGCACTTATTTTTGATGCCAGCCGGCAAATATCCCTCTGTGCATCTCTCATGTATAAGACAGCGTCTTTAATATGCTCTATGTTTAGCAATATAGTGTCCCTGTCTAGGGTGTCAATGTTTTCCGACAGGGAATCCGACCACGCAGCTGCAGCACTGCACATCCATGCTGAAGCAATAGCTGGTCTCAGTATAATACCAGTGTGCGTATAAATAGCCTTCAGGAGATGGTCCTGCTTTCTATCAGCAGGTTCCTTTAGGGCGGCCGTATCCGGAGACGGTAGTGCCACCTTTTTTGATAAGCGTGTAAGTGCTTTATCCACCCTAGGGGGTGTTTCCCAGTGTGACCTATCCTCTGGCGGGAAAGGGTACGCCATTAGTAACTTTTTAGAAATTACCAATTTTTTATCGGGGGAAGCCCACGCTACTTCACACACTTCATTTAATTCTTCAGAAGGGGGAAAAACTACTGGTAGTTTTTTCTCCCCAAACATAATACCCTTTTTAGTGGTACCTGGGGTCACATCAGAAATGTGTAAAACATTTTTAATTTCCTCAATCTTATAACGAGTGGCCCTATTGGACATTACATTAGTCTCTTCGTCGTCGACACTGGTATCAGTATCCGTGTCGACATCTGTGTCTGCCATCTGAGGTAGCGGGCGTTTTAGAGCCCCTGATGGCCTTTGAGACGTCTGGGCAGGTACGGGCTGAGAAGCCGGCTGCCCCGCATTTGGCATGTCGTCAAATTTTTTATGTAAGGAGTCGACACTTTCGCATAATTCCTTCCACAAGTCCATCCACTCAGGTGTCTGCCCCGCAGGGGGTGACAACACATTTATGTTGCTCCTCCTCCACATAAGCCTCCTCATCAAACATGTCGACACAGCCGTACCGACACACCGCACACACACAGGGAATGCTCTGACAGAAGACAGGACCCCACAAAGCCCTTTGGGGAGACAGAGAGAGAGTATGCCAGCACACACCAGAGCGCTATATAATACAGGGATTAACTAAATTATATCCCCTTATAGCTGCTATATGTATATTGCGCCTAAATTTAGTGCCCCCCCCCCCCCTCTCTTTTTTACCCTTTCTGTAGTGTAGACTGCAGGGGAGAGCCAGGGAGCTTCCTTCCAGCGGAGCTGTGAGGGAGAAATGGCGCCAGTGTGCTGAGGGAGATAGCTCCGCCCCTTTTTCTGCTGACTTTTCTCCCGCTTTTTAATGGATTCTGGCAGGGGTATTTATCACATATATAGCCTCTGGGGCTATATATTGTGATATATTTGCCAGCCAAGGTGTTTTTATTGCTGCTCAGGGCACCCTTCCCCAGCGCCCTGCACCCTCAGTGACCGGAGTGTGAAGTGTGTATGAGGAGCAATGGCGCACAGCTGCAGTGCTGTGCGCTACCTTGGTGAAGACTGATGTCTTCTGCCGCCGATTTTCCGGACTCTTCTTGCTTCTGGCTCTGTAAGGGGGCCGGCGGCGTGGCTCTGGGACCGAACATCAATGGCCGGTTCCATGCGGTCGATCCCTCTGGAGCTAATGGTGTCCAGTAGCCTAAGAAGCCCAAGCTACCACCAGTTAGGTAGGTTGGCTTCTTCTCCCCTTAGTCCCTCGCTGCAGTGAGTCTGTTGCCAGCAGATCTCACTGTAAAATAAAAAACCTAAAATATACTTTCTCTCTAGGAGCTCAGGAGAGCCCCTAGTGTGCATCCAGCTCAGCAGGGCACACGATTCTAACTGGGGTCTGGAGGAGGGTCATAGTGGGAGGAGCCAGTGCACACCAGGTAGTCCTAAATCTTTCTTAGCTGTGCCCAGTCTCCTGCGGAGCCGCTATCCCCCATGGTCCTTACGGAGTCCCCAGCATCCACTAGGACGTCAGAGAAATGGAGAAAACGTCCTAGCTGAAAACTCTGCCGATTCACACCAAGAAACTTATTTTCTCCAAATACGGTAGTAATGTTTAGACGTTACCCCTTTTCTAGCCCGAATAAGTGTGGAGAACTAATTCCGTGGGAATACCCTTACGGACTAGGATTTGGCGGTCAACCACCATGTCGTCATAGCCGCGGTAAGACCTAATACACGCACGGCCCCTGCCGCAACAGGTCATCGCGTAAAGGAAAAAGCCAGGGATCTCCTATGAGTAATTCCTGAGATCTGGATACTAAACTCTTCTTGGCCAGTTTGGGACCATGAGGCTCGCTCGAATTTCCTTTTTATGATCCCAGAACTTTTGGAACGAGAGAACCCGTAGGGAATACATATACCAACTGAAAACACCCACGGTGTCACCAGTGCATTCACTGTTCCTGTTTGAGGGTCCCTTGACCTGGAACTCTGAAGCTTCTTGCTGAGACGAGATGCCATCATTCCCACTTGAGGAAATCCCAACGACATGTCACCTTTTCGAAGACTACTTGGAGGAGGTCTCCCCTCTCCTGGATGGAGATCGTGTCTGCTGAGGAAGTCTGCTTCTCAGTTGTCCACTCTTGGAACGAACATCGCCGACAGAGCGCTTGTATGTTTTTCTGCCCTGCGGAAAACCCTTGTGGTTTCTGCCATTGCTGTTCTGCTTTTCGTCTGTAGAAAACCGCTGTAAACGGCCTTTAACTCTAGACCGTTTATGTGGTGACAAATTTCCTAACTTGACCATCTTCCTTGGAAGTTTTTCCCTCTGTGTGACTGCCCCCCCGCCTCGGAGGCTTGCATCCGTGGTCGCTAGGATCCAGTCCTGGATCTCGAACTTGCGCCCTTCTAGGAGGTGAGGACTGCGCAGCCACCACAGGAGATTCTGGTCTTGGAAGACAGGATTATCCTCCGGTGTATGTGTAGGTGGGAACCGGACCACTTGTCCAACAGGGCCCACTGGAACACCTTGGCATGGAACCTGCCAAACTGAGTGGCCTCGTAGTCCGCAACCATCTTTCCCAGCAACCGAATGTATTGATGAATTGACACTCTTGCTGGTCTCGGAATTTGTTTGATCAGACTCTGGATCTCCAGAGCCTTTTCCCTTGGAAGAAAAAACTCTCTGTAGTTCTGTGTCTAGTATTATTCCCAAAACCGACAACCGCGTCGTTGGGACCAACAGTGATTCCGGCAAGTTCAGGAGCCAACCCTGTTGTTGAAGAACTGTCAGGGAGAGTGCAATTGTGACTCCTTACTAGCGACGGAGAACCATCATTACCGCTATCACTCTGAAATTGGTAATGACAACCCTGAATTGCAAACCTCAGGTAAGCCTAATGAGGAGAAAAATTTAATTAAGCCTCCGTTATGTCTACTGAGACCATGAAAACCACAGCACAAATACCTATGGCGTGAATGAACAATGGTGTATATGTGTATGTATATATAAATAAATAATTGCTAATAATATTGATTCGATTGCAGCAGCCCCAAAGACCTATCTGCACAAGTCTCAATAATTAACTTATGATATAAATGAAAAAAGGCTGCGCTATAGCATCAATCATAAAAAGAATACATGGATTGCCGGTGGATCATAATTCAATCACATTTATTTTCCACATATATAACAATGAATAAAAATGGTTAAATAAAATAATAGTACTGGATACAATTATCAGTGAATAAAATGTTGCAATAGTAACTGGATATATAGTATCAACTGCAATAAAATGGAAACACGCAGTTGTTCCTTTCAGATGGATTTGTAATCTGTTACCAATAGCTGGAAACCCAGTGACAAAAACATTCTTTTGATATTGCAATATTAGTTAGCTGCTCCAATCCGTGTCACTGCTACAGAGTCAATGGTAAACTATACAGTTCACTGAAGAACTTTAGCACAGAAACCGCACTATATATTGAAAGTTGCTGCTGGGAGCCGCTACTCACTATATCCCTGCTGTCCAGGACCGTTTGATAGATGTGAGAAACGGTGATTCCCGAGCGTCCTCGGGAAAAGTACCTGTAAGCGGCAGCCGTGTATGGTGTGCAGCAGTTAGCTCCGGCCGATTCGTGGCCGCACAGGGAGCAAGCGGTAGCTTCCGACTGTGGGAGACCAAGTGAGGAAATCGTGACACGAATGGTGCGGGGTCACAGCTGATCGTTAAATGTCCAGTTAACCAGCTCATACAGGGAGTCCTAGACGCGTTTCATTACTTACTGTTGCCTATCGAGAAAAAAACACCAAGGCGATCTGCAAATAGCATTGTTCAATCTATCCTCGTACAAATTGACTGAACCCGAGGTTAAAATATTAACCAAGGGTTTGTCCTTTGTTCAAACTTACTGTCAGAAACCATTTGATTTTGAGGTTGAGCTATACAGGTTTCATAGGCAGCTACGCCTCAAAGATTTCTTTAGCAAGCGGTCGGTTATTGAACATAAACAAACTCCATTTAAAATCCCAAGTACTTTTGATCCACCCTCATCAAACGCATCAATTGAAACCTTCATGCGGTTGGTAAGGATGGACACCTTACCGATTTTGCGGAAGAGTAGGATTAAATACTCTAATTTAAAGAATGAGGAATCATTAGCAATAAAAACTTTAAATAACAATGCCAATATTGTAATACGCCCCGCCGATAAAGGCGGCGGTATTGTGATAATGAATAAAAGTAATTATGTTGATGAGGTAATGAGGCAGCTGTCAGATGCAACCTGCTATAAAAGACTTCTATTTGATCCAACGCTCAATTGGTTTCAGTCATGGTTGGATAGATGAGCAGACTGAAACATTTCTCACCCAGGACTACCCGAGGATCCCACTCTTGTACATCTTGCCTAATGGTGCACAAGAGTCTGGTGGATCCTCCGGGTAGACCGATCATCTCCTCCAGAGGCTCATTAGGGCAACCTCTGTCCCAGTATGTTGACTACCATTTACAACCGGTAGTTCAACATACTCCCTATTTCATCAAGGACACGTCGGATTTCATTAACAAATAAGAAAAATTTGGTCAGCCGCCAAGTGATTGTCTTTTAGTGACCCTAGACGTTTCTAGTTTGTATACTAGCACTGACCATACTGAGGGTATTGAGTCAGTCAGGAAGGCCATCACCGCCAGTCTACAGTATGTGGGTCCACCAGTTGATTTTTTATTATTGCTCATCGAGGTTATCTTACATAAAAATTATTTTTTGTTCAATAACTCTTTTTATTTACAACTCCACGGGACGCCAATGGGGTCAAATATGGCCCCATCATACGCCAATTTATTTATGTATGATTTTGAACAGGACAACATCATGAATGATTTGGATTTTGCTAAATTCATACCGTTCTATGTTAGATTCATTGACGACCTCTTCATGCTGTGGACTGGTGGTGAACAGGCTTTGGTGGAATTTGTTGATAGATTGAACGGCGATCGGACTAATCCATTATATTCACTTACCGATATAGTAGGACTAATATGGAATTTTTAGATGTTATGGTAGGAATTGAGGAAGGATGTTTCACAACTAGCATTTTTAGAAAACCAACAGACAAAAATACGCTTCTTCTTGCATCAAGCTTCCACCCACAACCTTTGAAGAAAGGACTCCCTTATTGACAATTGGTAAGGGTGACGCGAATAACCTCAAACCACACTAAACTGCCAGAGGCTCTAGCAAATATGGGGCAGAATTTCATTGACCGTGGCTATGATCCAATGGAAGTGAAAAATGCAGTGACCAAATGCCTTGGACTAAAACGTGAGGATCTTCTGGTTCCAAAGACGAAAAGTGTAGAAACAGAACGTTTGGTATTTACGAGCACCTACGTCATCACGTCGGGTTTAGTCAGAAAATCGATACTGAAGCATTAGCACATTGTCCAGACGGATCCATCACTAAGCAGATTCAATGCCAATACACCCCTCTTTAGCTATAAGAGGAGCAAGAATCTGAAGGAACGGATTTCACAATCTGATATTAGTCCTGGAGTGATGTCCAATACAAATTGGCTCAGTCTACAGAGGGGAGCATTCAAATGTGGTGGTTGTGCCAACTGTACTTTTATGCTTACTGGTAAAGAATTCGTACACCCTACATTGGGTGACAAGTATATGTTGAGACACAGAATGACCTGTGAAACCCGTTACGTGACTTACATCATCATATGTCCTTGTAAAAAACTGTACGTGGGCAAGACAATTTGTATGCTAAAGGAAAGAATATCTATGCACCGCTCGTCAATTAAAAAAGCATTACAAACAGTGGAACCAAGTACACCACCGGTGGCCAGACATTTTGCAAATTGTGGTCACAGAATAAGGGACTTCAAATTCATGCCTTTGGACCATGTGCCACCGCTCAGGAGAGGTGGCGATCGGAATAAGCAGTTGCTAAAGCAAGATGCCATGGCCCCACGAGGGCTGAATGAGGAATTAATTCTTTCTTGTTTCTTATAGGAAACATAGAGTAGATGTGAATCGGGGATCAGGCCTGCTGTTCTTAGTTAGCTGTAGCCTTAGAGTGGATGCCTTCTAGATTTTCCTCTGTTTGTGTTGTATTTTCTTGTCTTTTTCATATATGTATTTTATATATGGTATGTCGTATACATGTATTTCTTGTGCCAAGTATGTGGGTAACATGTTTTAGCTATTGATACCATTGTTATGGTGGACATGTGTGGGTGGGATCGATATACAGTTATCTAGCCACATCTTGACAAAGGGGTTAGACACCCCGAAACGTTGATGTTCTCTCTGCTGTGTATTTTTAATACATTTTCTACAACCACAAGACCCCGAGTGCCGCAGTCCTTTTTTTCAAGTTATATATATATATATATATATATATATAGCAGAAGTCAAAAGTTTGGACACACTTCCTCATTCAAATGAATGAGAAAGTGTGTTCACACTTTTATGTATATATATATATATATATATATATATATATATATGTAGCACTGTATGATTCGGCACTCCTCACGCTCCCCAGCGTTCAAAGCATCTGCTCCTGTGCCCTCACCTCCTGGGAGATTCCCATATACATCTGTTGCAATAAGCGCGGCACTGGGAGACTTGTCAAAATGCAGTGAAGAAAAATAGTGCTTTATTCTACATTTCGGGGTCGCAGCCACTTCGTCAGGATACCATACATTACAAACATCAGTGTTTAAATACCTTTAGTGTAAGAGGAGGTTCAAACCGTCGCCACCGCCAGCCGCGCTGCCCGGGTTCCGGGTCCTGACGTCACTCCGCCCACCGGAAATTACGCGGCTCCGGTCCGTCCAGCCGGCGCTCTGGGGTTGATGGGATAGGTAACCATAGTAACATGAATACACAATTACAAATCTTTATACAAACTGTCTCTATACGTGAAGTGTTAGCATTGTAATATAAACACACATTACTAGTCATTACCATCCAGTTTCAATCAGTGACATAATCTAAAAAGCAAAACATATTAAAAGAACTGCCGTATTTGTAAAGCAACTACAATGTGGCCGTACATAAAATAATTCTAATACCATTGATTAATCCATCCTTCACTCGTATAAGACATGCTCTATTATCATTACTTTAATAAAGGAAGAGACTGTGCTTACATTCACAGAAGGCATTTAAGGCTCATAGCTTCATTTAGTCCCTTAGGATACAGCGTGTTGAGGGTATAGATCCATGTTGCTTCAACCTGAAGCAGTTTTTTGGACCTATCTCCCCCTCGCAATGAACACGGGACCTGGTCTATTATTTTATAACGATGGGTCGCCATTCCATGCTTGGCTAGCATAAAGTGGCGAGCCACAGGTTGGTCACTAGTCCCTGACCTAATGGCCTCCCGTATTGCATACCGATGCTGCGCCATCCTCATCTTGAAGGCGCAGTCGGTCTTGCCAACATAAGCCAACCCGCAAGGACATGACAACAAATAAACGACAAACTTGGAATCGCATGACAATGGGTACTTGATGGAATTTTTTTTACCCGTATGGGGATGTTGGAAAGTGTCCCAAGTGGTACACCCACTGCACCTAAAACACCCGTTCCTACGTTTCAAGAAGTTCTTAACTTGGTGTTCTCTTCCAAATTTAGATATGTCAGTTTTAACCACAAAGTCCCGTATACTCCGACCTTTTCGAGTAGCTAGGGGTTCACTACGGCTGGCCGGCGGTCGGGCTCCCGGCGACCAGCATCCCGGCGCCGGGAGCCCGACCGCCGGCTTACCGACAGCTTGGCGAGCGCAAATGAGCCCCTTGCTGCACCCTACTTTTTTTTGCTTCTTAAATTTAATAAGATTCAGCTTATACTGTTCCACCTCTTCTGAGAGTTTGTTCAACCAATCAGGATCTGGAGTTGCAGTCAGGTTGTGCTCATTCTCAAATTGTATTATCTTATTTCTTGTTAATGTTAGTTCCCGTGTAGATTCTTCTACAACTAATAGTAGTAAGTCCATAGAGCACTTATTTAGGACTGCTATCCACTTTTTGCAAAAATTTATATCATACCGGCCGATGGTCGGCATGTTGTGGATCCTAAATCCGCGTGGATGAGAATGAGCACAACCTGACTGCAACTCCAGTTCCTGATTGAACAAACTCTCAGAAGAGGTGGAACAGTATAAGCTGAATCTTATTAAATTTAAGAAGCAAAAAAGAAGTAGGGTGCAGCAGGACTATGACCAACACAAGGTGTATGCATGGTTGGGGAATCAGTCGTTATCTCAGCGTGGTGGTCATCCAGCAACGTTCAGACGGAGGCCCCAGCGCCCGCAATATTCAAGTACCTCTGCCAGCGATATTGATGAGGCCGCTCAGGACACCCCATATAGTAGAAGGGAGATCCCTTTAGGGGTACGTACCCGGGCAATAATCGCAGGGAGAGAAGTGCCCCAACGAAGAGAGGGATGCAGGCGAAGAGGCAGGCGAGGAGCCAACACCGGCATGAAACCCCCAAAAGTGGGACACAATTAATATTTGACCTATCGTCTGGCCATATTTCGGACATCGAGGCCAGAGTGTAGAGTAGAGGTCTTTCATACATTCCTACTAGGTCGGCTGACCCATTTCAGCAGAGGATTGAGAACTATAAGTTGATAAGATCAGTAAAACTTAAAGAATATTTCTCTAAACATAAAACGGCTGATGAGATCACAGGGACTGGCTCACCGCCATTGCAGGTGAGAAAACTCATGAAGTCTACTTTTGAACCAAACACCTCGAATACCTCTATTAAGACTTTCAGCCGTATGCTTGAGTTACCTGAACAGGACTCTAATGTCAAGAGCTATCCGAATTTAGCTAGAGAGGAGTTTCAGGTTTTAAAAGCCTTAAGCAAGAGAGAGGATATTATAATACGGCAGGCTGATAAGGGTGGGGGTATTGTGGTGCTTGATACAGCTAAGTACAGGATAGAGTGTGAACGCCTATTATCAGATAGGTCCACTTATGCTAAGTTATCGAAGGACCCTACTAGCGTGTTCAAGAGAGAGCTAGAGGAATTACTTAAACAGGCGGTTGATAACAATGTAATTACAACAGCAATTAGTAAGGCATTATGTGTTGACTGCCCGGTGGTTCCCGTATTCTATGTTATCCCTAAAATTCATAAGGATGCGGTGAATCCCCCGGGCAGACCAATCATATCCGCCAGGGGCTCGCTATGTGAGGCTATTTCCATATACTGTGATACCTATCTTCAACCTTGCATCCAAAACACACCTACACACTTGAAAGATACATCTTCTTTGTTACAACTATTTGAATACATGGGGGTTTAACCACCAGAGGTAGTCTTAACGTCAATTGACGTGACAAGCCTGTACACGTGTATACCACAAGGAGCAGGCGTACGGGCGGTAGAACATTTGGTCACCAACAACCCCTGGTACACAGGCCCCCATGTTAAGTTCTTCCTTTCTCTCCTGGAATTCACACTGACTCAAATTATTTTTTAGAATAAGATTTTAAACCTACCGGTAAATCTATTTCTACTAGTCCGTAGAGGATGCTGGGGACTCCGTAATGACCATGGGGTATAGACGGGCTCCGCAGGAGATAGGGCACCTAAAAAGAACTTTGACTATGGGTGTGCACTGGCTCCTCCCTCTATGCCCCTCCTCCAGACCTCAGTTAGAGAACTGTGCCCAGAGGAGATGGACAATACAAGGCAGGATTTAGCAATCCAAGGGCAAGATTTATACCAGCACACACCAATCATACCATGTAACCTGGAACATACATAACCAGTTAACAGTATGAACAAAACGACAGAAACGGTCCAAGACCGATATCAACTGTAACATAACCCTTATGTAAGCAACAACTATATACAAGTCTTGCAGAGTTTCCGCACTGGGACGGGCGCCCAGCATCCTCTACGGACTAGCAGAAATAGATTTACCGGTAGGTTTAAAATCTTATTTTCTCTTACGTCCTAGAGGAGGCTGGGGACTCCGTAAGGACCATGGGGTTTATACCAAAGCATCCAATCGGGCAGGAGAGTGCGTATGACTCTGCAGCACCGACTGAGCAAACAATAGGTCCTCATCAGCCAGGGTATCAAACTTGTAGAATTTCGCAAAAGTGTTTGACCCCGACCAAGTCGCCGCTCGGCAAAGTTGTAATGCCGAGACGCCTCTGGCAGCCGCCCAAGAAGAGCCCACCTTCCTAGTGGAATGGGCCTTAACCGAATTTGGTACCGGCAATCCAGCCGTAGAGTGAGCCTGCTGTATCGTATTACAGATCCAGCGAGCAATAGTCTGCTTCGAAGCAGGTGCGCCAATCTTATTGGCCGCATACAGGACAAACAGAGCCTCTGTTTTCCTAATTCTAGCCGTCCTGGCTACATAAATTTTTAAGGCCCTGACTATGTCCAGGGATCTGGAATCCTCCAGGTCACTTGTAGCCACAGGCACCACAATAGGTTGATTCATTTGGAACAAAGAAACCACTTTAGGCAAAAATTGCGGACGTGTCCTCAATTCAGCTCGATCCACATGAAAAATCAAATAGGGGCTCTTGTGTGACAAAGCCGCCAATTCTGACACTCGCCTTGCTGATGCTAAGGCCAACAACATGACCACCTTCCAGGTAAGAAATTTCAACTCAACCTTGTTAAGCGGTTCAAACCAGTGTGATTTTAGGAACTGCAACACCACGTTCAGGTCCCATGGTGCCACTGGAGGCACAAAAGGGGGCTGGATGTGCAGCAATCCCTTTACAAACGGTTGGACTTCTGGAAGAGAAGCCAATTCCTTCTGAAAGAAAATCGAGAGGGCCGAAATCTGTACCTTAACCGAGCCTAATTTCAGGTCCATATCCACTCCTGTCTGTAGGAAGTGGAGAAGACGACCCAGATGAAAATCTTCCGTAGGTGCATTCTTGGTCTCACACCAAGACACATACTTTCGCCAGATACGGTGATAATGTTTTACCGTCACCTCCTTCCTAGCCTTTATTAAAGTAGGGATGACCTCTTCCGGAATCCCCTTTTTCGCTAGGATTCGGCGTTCAACCGCCATGCCGTCAAACCTAACCGCGGTAAGTCTTGAAATACACAGGGCCCCTGCTGCAACAGGTCTTCCCTCAGAGGAAGAGGCCAGGGATCTCCTGTGAGCATCTCTTGTAGATCCGAGTACCAGGCCCTTCGAGGCCAGTCTGGGACAACGAGTATCGTCTGTACTCTTCTTCGTCTTATGATCCTCAACACTTTCGTGATGAGAGGAAGAGGAGGAAACACGTAGACCGATTCGAACACCCACGGTGTTACCAGTGCGTCTACTGCTACTGCCTGAGGGTCCCGAGACCTGGTGCAATACCTCCGAAGTTTTTTTGTTGAGGCGTGACGCCATCATGTCTATTTGAGGAGTTCCCCAAAGACGTGTTACGTCTGCAAAGACTTCTTGATGAAGTCCCCATTCTCCTGGATGGAGATCGTGTCTGCTGAGGAAGTCTGCTTCCCAGTTGTCCACTCCCGGAATGAAGACAGCCGACAGAGCGCTTACATGATTTTCCGCCCAGCGAAGGATACTTGTGGCTTCCGCCATCGCGACTCTGCTTCTTGTCCCGCCTTGGCGGTTCACATGAGCCACTGCTGTGACATTGTCTGATTGAATCAGAACCGGTAGGTTTCGAAGAAAACTCTCCGCTTGTCGAAGGTCGTTGTAAATGGCCCTGAGTTCCAACACACTGATGTGTAGACAGGACTCCTGGTCTGACCAAAGACCCTGAAAAGTCTTTCCCTGTGTGACCGCTCCCCAACCTCGGAGGCTCGCGTCCGTGGTAACCAGGATCCAATCCTGAATTCCGAACCTGCGACCCTCCAGGAGGTGAGCACTTTGCAACCACCACAGGAGGGACACTCTTGTCCCTGGGGACAGTGTTATTTTCCGATGTAAGTGCAGATGGGACCCGGACCACTTGTCCAGAAGGTCCCATTGAAAAGTCCTTGCATGCAACCTTCCGAAGGGAATGGCCTCGTAGGCCGCCACCATTTTCCCCAGAACTCGAGTGCATTGGTGGACTGACACCCTTTTCGGTTTTAGCAGGTCTCTGACCATGTTCTGGATGTCTTGGGCTTTCTCTATTGGGAGGAAGACCTTCATTTGTTCCGTATCCAGTATCATACCTAGGAACGGTAGTCGAGTTGTCGGAATCAACTGTGACTTCGGTAGATTTAGAATCCAACCGTGTTGCTGGAGCACTCTCAGAGAGAGCGCCACACTGCTCAGCAATTTCTCTCTTGATCTCGCTTTTATCAGGAGATCGTCCAAGTATGGGATAATTGTGACTCCATGCTTGCGCAGGACCACCATCATTTCCGCCATTATCTTGGTGAAAATCCTCGGGGCCGTGGAGAGTCCAAACGGCAACGTCTGAAATTGGTAATGACAATCCTGTACAGCGAATCTCAGGTATTCCTGATGGGGGGCATATATGGGCACATGAAGGTACGCATCCTTTATGTCCAGAGACACCATAAACTCCCCCTTCTCCATGTTGGCTATTATCGCTCTGAGAGATTCCATTTTGAATTTGAATCTTTTTATGTACAGGTTTAGGGATTTCAGATTCAAAATAGGTCTGACCGAACCGTCCGGTTTCGGGACCACAAATAGGGTTGAATAGTAACCTCTTCCCTGCTGGTGCAGGGGAATCTTGATTATCACTTGCTGTATACACAGCGTTTGAATTGCAGCTAACACTACATCCCTTTCCGATGTGGAAGCTGGTAGGGCCGATTTGAAAAATCGGCGCGGGGCACCTCCTCGAATTCCAATTTGTAACCCTGGGAAACTATTTCCAACACCTAGGGATTCAGGTCCGAACTGACCCAGGCCTGACTAAAAAGTCGAAGACGTGCCCCCACCGGTGCGGACTCCCTCAGGGGAGCCCCAGCGTCATGCTGTGGGTTTTGGAGCAGCCGGGGAGGACTTTTGTTCCTGGGCACCTGTCGAAGCAGGTGCTCTCTTGCCTCTACCCTTACCTCTGGCGAGGATAGAGGATCCCCGACCTCTTTTGGACTTGTGCGACCGAAAGGATTGCATCTGATAGGGTGTTACTTTCTTTTGCTGTTGGGGAATATATGGTAAAAAATTTGATTTACCTGCTGTAGCTGTGGAAACCAGGTCCATCAGCCCATCCCCAAACAATACATCCCCCTTATAGGGTAGTACTTCCATATGTTTCTTGGAATCCGCATCACCCGTCCATTGGCGAGTCCATAAGGATCTTCTCGCTGAGATAGACATGGCATTGGCCCTAGAAGCTAGCAATCCAATGTCCCTTTGAGCATCCCTCATAAATAAGACTGCGTCTTTAATATGGGCTAGAGTTAGGAATATAGTATCCTTATCCATATTATCAAATTGATCTGTCAGCTCTTCTGTCCAAGCTGCAATTACACTACACACCCATGCCGACGCAATTGTCGGTCTTAACACAGCACCCGTATGAGAATAAATACACTTTAAAGTAGTTTCTTGCCTGCGATCTGCAGGGTCCTTAAGGACCGCTGTGTCAGGAGACGGTAGCGCCACTTTCTTGGACAAGCGCGTCAGGGCCTTGTCCACAGTGGGGGGTGATTCCCAAATCTCCCTGTCCTGCTAAGGGAAAGGGTATGCCATATAAATTCTTTTGGGGATCTGCGGTCTCTTATCCGGAGTCTCCCAAGCTTTTCCAAAGATTTCATTTAATTCATGAGATGTGGGAAAGTTAATAATCTGTTTCTTTTCCTTAAACATGTGTACCCTTGTGTCGGGGACCGAGGGTTCATCCACAATATGCAACACATCCCTTATTGCCACAATCATACACTGAATGGTTTTAGTCACCCTAGGGTGCAATTTTACTTCGTCATAGTCAACACTGGAATCAGAATCCGTGTCGGTAGTAGTGTCTTGTGTTAAGGGACGCTTTTGAGACCCTGACGGGCCCTGTGAGTCGGTCCAATCTGAGGATGGACCCCCTGATGTCCCCCCTAAGCAGCCTTATCAAGCCTTTTATGTAAAGATGCCACACTTGCATTCAACATATGCCACATGTCCATCCAATCTGGAGTTGGCACAACCGACGGGGACACACCACTCATTTGCTCCACCTCCTCCTTGGAGAAGCCTTCCAACTCAGACATGTCGACACACACGTACCGACACCCACACACACAGGGATTAACCTATAAGGGGACAAAACCCCAACCAGGTCCTAAGGAGAAACAGAGAAAGAGTATGCCAGCACACACCAGCACTTAAAAACTCTGGAAAAAATATGTCCAGATAGCGCTTTTTTATATATATTATGCCAATTCCCACTCACTGCGTCGCTAATGTGCCCCCCTCCTCTTTTTTCCAGCCTGTGTGTTCAGCAGGGGAGAGACCAGGGAGCCAGCGTTTTCCTCATGCAGCTTCTGTGGAGAAAATGGCGTTGGTTAGTGCTGAGGATCAAGCCCCGCCCACCCGACGGCGGGCTTCGGTCCCAGTGATTTTTCAATAAAATGGCGGGGGATCATAGATTTACTGCCTCCGCAGTCTAATCCAACTGTATTTGTGCCAAAATGTGAGGTTTATTGCTGCCCAGGGCGCCCCCCCCCCCTGCGCCCTGCACCCTTCAGTGCTGCTCTGTGTGTGTGTGACTGGGAGCAATGGCGCGCAGCTTACCGCTGCGCGCCTTACCTCATGAAGATCTGATGTCTTCTGCCGCCTAAGATGTCTTCTGCCTTCTCTATCCGGCTTCAATCTTCGGCATCTGTGAGGAGGACGGCGGCGCGGCTCCGGGACGAACCCCAGGTGAGACCTGTGTTCCGACTCCCTCTGGAGCTAATGGTGTCCAGAAGCCTTAGAAGCAGTGCCCAACTTGACAAGCCAGCTCTGCTTCTTTCTCCTCGGTCCCACGATGCAGGGAGCCTGTTGTCAACAGGACTCCCTGAAAATAAAAAACCTAACAAAATTATTTTTCCACAGAGAACTCTGGAGAGCTCTCTGCAGTGCACCCATTCTCCTCTGGGCACAAGATCTAACTGAGGTCTGGAGGAGGGGCATAGAGGGAGGAGCCAGTGCACACCCATAGTCAAAGTTCTTTTTAGGTGCCCTATCTCCAGCGGAGCCCGTCTATACCCCATGGTCCTTACGGAGTCCCCAGCATCCTCTAGGATGTAAGAGAAATTATAATAATTTTTATATCCAGTGTACGGGCTGTGCCATGGGGTCGGCAGTGGCCCCGGCATTTGACAATTCCTTTATGTGGGAGGTTGAAAGGGAGATATTTTTTGAGAATAGTATGATTTCTTCTCAGTTATGTCTTTATCAGCGATTTATAGATGACGTGTTGATTTTTTGGAAGGGAGCCCGAACACAGCTGATAGATATTATTGAAGCGCATAATGCCACGTCCAGCCCCATTAAGTTTACTATGGAAATAAATGACACACAGATTAATTTTCTTGATGTGTGTATTTCAGTATTCGAAGGGGCTATCAACACTAAACTGTACACTAAGACAACTGACAGGAACAACCTGTTAAGATTTGACAGCTTCCACCCCAAGTCCACAACTCGGGGGTTGCTCTTCTCCCAGTTTTTACGGGTCTGCTGTATTACCAACTCGGAGACAGATAGAGATAAACAACTGGAGATGATGACAACTAAATTTAGAGAGAGAGGGTACCCGTCTATTTTGCTGGAGCAAGCCAAACAAAAAGCTTTAGGTATAGCGAGGCAGCAGCTTTTAGAACCCAAGGCTCAAAAACAACTAAAGGGGAGATTCCCCTGGGTTACACAATTCAATACTAGCAGCTCCCGTATAGCTAAACGTACTAAACAATTATGGCCAATTATCTCTTCAGACAGGGATCTGGGAGAAGCTTTCCAGTCTAGATTACTCCCTAGCTACTCGAAAGGTCGGAGTATACGGGACTTTGTGGTTAAAACTGACATATCTAAATTTGGAAGAGAACACCAAGTTAAGAACTTCTTGAAACGTAGGAATGGGTGTTTTAGGTGCAGTGGGTGTACCACTTCTAGTTACCTTATACAGGGGGACACTTTCCAACATCCCCATACGGGTAAAAAAAATTCCATCAAGTACCCATTGTCATGCGATTCCAAGTTTGTCGTTTATTTGTTGTCATGTCCATGCGGGTTGGCTTATGTCGGCAAAACCGACTGCGGCTTCAAGACGAGGATGGCGCAGCATCGGTATGCAATACGGGAGGCCATTAGGTCAGGGACTAGTGACCAACCTGTGGCTCGCCATTTTATGCTAGCCAAGCATGGAATGGCGACCCATCATTATAAAATAATAGACCAGGTCCCGTGTTCATTGCGAGGGGGAGATAGGTCCAAAAAACTGCTTCAGGTTGAAGCAAAATGGATCTATACCCTCAATACGCTGTATCCTAAGGGACTAAATGAAGCTATGAGCCTTAAATGCTTTCTGTGAATGTAAGCACAGTCTCTTCCTTTATTAAAGTAATGATAATTGAGCATGTCTTATACGAGTGAAGGATGGATTAGTCAATGGTATTAGAATTCTTTTATGTATGGCCACATTGTAGTTGCTTTACAAATACGGCAGTTCTTTTAATATGTTTTGCTTTTTAGATTATGTCACTGATTGAAACTGGATGGTAATGACTAGTAATGTGTGTTTATATTACAATGCTAACACTTCACGTATAGAGACAGTTTGTATAAAGATTTGTTATTGTGTATTCATGTTACTATGGTTACCTATCCCATCAGCCCCAGAGCGCCGGCTGGACGGACCGGAGCCGCGACATTTCCTGTGGGCAGAGTGACGTCAGGACCCGGAACCCGGGCAGCGCGGCTGGCAGCGGTGTGAACCTCCTCTTACACTAAAGGTAGTTAAACACTGATGTTTGTAATGTATGGTATCCTGACGAAGGGGCAGCGACCCCGAAACATAGAATAAAGCACTATTTTTCTTCACTGCATTTTGACAAGTCTCCCAGTGCCGCGCTTATTGCAACAGATATATATATATATATATATATATATATGTATATATATATATGTATATATCTCTATTATAAGCACTAGAATATAATTTAGCACAGTGATGCTATTTGCCTTTTTTTTTTTAGCCAAATTAACAAGGTTCATAGCACCAAGAAAAAAAAATGGGAACATAACTAGTTGAATACATTATTTAAATATAAAGAGTAAATAATGATATCAAAATGATGTACAGTATATGTAAAATTACTGTAAGCTACTTGATTAAGATACAAATATATTAGTCTAAAATCGTAGCATATAGCAAGTGAGGTGTAGAAAAGGGTTCGGTATGTATTACTGGTGGACGGGATGCCGGCTGTCAAGATCCCGACAGCGGCATTCCGTCCTCCAGAATGCTGGCAGCGGGGCGAGAGCTAACAGTCCCCTTTGTTGGCTTGCTGCCCTGTTGATTCCGGCTGGCAACATTGGATTCCAGAGTCGGTATCCTGACCGCCGGAATAACGACAGCTGGCAAATTAAACGTATCACATAGAAAGTCTTAAAATCTCATTGTGATATTTGACGTTGCTTCTAAGGAAGTCGTGGGGAAATTTGTCTGATGGAAACCCCCCTTTACAAATCCTGCGTGTTTGCCTCTACCATAGACCTTAATCCAGATCTGGAAGTGTCAACTGACATGAAATCACCTTTCTAATATTGCTTATTGCACCGGCCAAACAGCTATCTTCATGCACTAAGATTCCAAATTCCTATGTGTGATGATGGGATGCGTTTTGTATACCGGAGTTCGTGATATCGGAAACCGGATGCTGGTCAGAAGACCGGCACCAGAACTCCGACACTGCTCACACTGCCAACGCCGGAACCCTGAACATAAGTATGCCGGAGTTGGTTAGGGTTAGGCCACCGGGGGGGAGGGGGTGTTAGGATTATGCACTAACATGGGTGGGTTAGGCATTAAGTGGGTGCAGTTAGGGTTAGGCTGCGGGGAGGGAGGGCTAGGTTTAGGCACTAAGGGGGTACGGTTAGGGTTAGGTTGCGAGGAGGCAGGGTTAGGGGGATAGGGGAAGAGGGTTAGAATACTTACCTAGAAGGTGTCGGTATACTGCGCGTCGGCATGTTGCTGTCGGTCTTCTGACCTTTGGCATCCTGTATCCAGCCCGTAATGATATGCAATGATATCATAAATGAGCAAAATAGATTTTTATACTGCACTTGACCCTACTTTATTATCCTGGGTATTTATATACAGTACTTCTAATGTAAATGTTGGCTACACATATAATACCTTTCTTCATCATCAATAATAGAAACGTTGATAAAACTGTGATTTTGTCCATGCTGGAATATTACTGAAGTATTAGAGATTGTGTAGTCAACACCATTGGGCAAAGCAGAAATGCCACGAGTGATAAAATCAGCTGTCACATATCCATATGTTCCACGTGTTCTCAGTACAGGGATCAATACTATCCCAACATCTTCTTCCACTGGAGAAAGAGAAGTGTAGAACTATTTTCAGTATAATAGAACATTAGGTAGCAATGATGAACTGTTTCATCCATTAACAATAATAATAATAATTACTATTATTATTATTATTATTATTATTATTAGGGAAGATGTATCAAAGCGTGGAGAAATATAAAGTGGAGCGAGATATATGGGGAGATTTACTAAGCCTTGGAGAGTGATAAAGTGGAGAGAGATAGGATGGGTAAACACTATACCGGCACGATTTGCCATATCGGAATAACAAATCGTGCTGATCATCTAATGTGTACCTATGATTGTATGCATCTGCGGTTCGCATGTGACATCTTCTGGTTGGCCATAAAACCCAATGCAGTGTATTGAAGTATGGAACGAGATGTTGTTCTGTCGTTCATTACATCATGTAATGTGTACGAGCATTCTGACATGGGCTGGGCCGAAGGGAGTTTGGCACAATTGCCCATCGGCCTGATGTGTTCCCGGCTATAAAGAACCAGCCAATAAGTTTCTAACTGTCATGTTACAGGCTGTGTTTGAAAATGACAGTTAGGAGCTGATTGGTTGGTAGTTTATTTCTGTACACATTATCTCTCTCCAAGCTTTGATACATATGCCCCATTATCATTAATTTGTTAGGGGGCACAAGGTGTAATCATTACTGTACAAGAGGTAGCAAAAAATAAGTACAGCAAATAGTATAAATAAAATGCACAACATTAAGCATAATAATTAACAGTACTCAGTATTAAATAAATCAGCGCTTTCTTTTACTGAAAGGTCATCTATTTAGAAAATAAATACATTTGCAAAATCTCTGGCGTTTTCTCAGAGCTACAAAGAAAACAATAAAATTACCTTGGAGAGTAATAAATTGTGCATCAAACTCTATGACTCCTTCTGCATTATCATTTATAAGAATAATGATGCGGATAATGGAATTGTTTCCTATTACAGGTGGTTGATCTATCTGTAATCCATTCTCTCTGACAGTAAAGTCATAGCTCCTGCGTAAAAATGGATAAAAACATATAAACATATCTGTAAGATGTATAAATACAATACAAAATCCCACAATGGGTATTGCAATCTATATATAAATGCGAAAGCCCTCACTCACTCACTCACTCACTCACTCACTCACTCACTCACTCACTCATCACTAATTCTTTTACTTCCCGATATGTTGGGAAGCTGAAATTTAACATAGGTATTCTTCAGGTGGAAAATACTGTAGGAAAACTACGTACCGTATATACTCGAGTATAAGTCGACCCGAATATAAACCGAGGCACCTAATTTTACCACAAAAACCTGGGAAAACTTATTGACTCGAGTATAAGCCTAGGGTGGGAAATGCAGCTCTAGCCGTACACAGCCCTCATACTGCCAGATATGCCCCCACAGTGCCAGATATGCCCTCATAGTGCCAGATATGCCCCCACAGTGCCAGATATTCCCTCACACTGCCAGATATGCCCCCACAGTGCCAGATATGCCCTCATACTACCAGATATTCCCCCACAGTGCCAGATATTCCCTCATAGTGCCAGATATGCCCCCACAGTGCCAGATATGCCCTCATACTGCCAGATATTCCACCACAGTGCCAGATATGCCCTCATAGTGCCAGATATGCCCCCCACAGTGCCAAATATGCCCTCATACTGCCAGATATGCCCCCTCAGTGCCACATATGCCCCCCCCCCCCCCAAGTGCCAAATATGCTCCCCCAGTGCCAGGTATAACTTACCCTCCGCCGCTCCCGCGCTGTCTTGTGAAGGAGGGACACGGAGGGCACAGCGCGCGCCTCTCCTGTGTCCCTCCTGCGTCTCCGGCGGCGGGTCTGTTAAATGAAGTGCCGGTTCGTTAGTCAATCAGAGCTCACGAACGGGTACTTCATTTAATAGACCCGCCGCTGCCGCCGGAGACGCAGGAGGGACACAGAAGTGGCACGCACTGTGACCTCCGTGTCCCTCCTTCCCACTGACTCGAGTATAAGCCGAGGGGGCTTTTTCAGCACAAAAAAAGTGCTGAAAAAGTCTGCTTATACTCGAGTATACACGGTAATTAGAATTTTAATAAACCTCCCCTAAGGGGATGAACAGGGGGTTGACTTGATGACGTCATTTCCGATGCTTGGCTTGCGTTACGTGAACGAAAACGCCCAAACGGACAATTGGATCAAAGTTTGGATTGCACCTCCAGTGTGTAGAATTTAATAAACTACAAAAATTGTCCTGTCACTTTTTACCGTATCTACTACGGGTGCTCCTCGGGTAACGCCAAGAAACACGGATTCATATTTACTTACATTAAGACATCTCAAATGTACAGCTCTATAGATTTACCAAATTTTTAACACTTATTTATATTAACAACCGTGAAAATCCAAAACTCCCGTGCGAAGAACGGGTAGAACAGCTAGCGTTAATATATGTGTATTAAATATATTTACTACATTTAGTATAAGCAAGGAGAAACTATTATTATGTTATTATTGTTAGTGATACAATACAATCAGATCCTAGACAAAAGTGTTTCTGGTCTTTTAGGGGGAGCTTAAGGTAAGCATACTGGAAAACAATGCAAGGCTACAGGAGTACTAAAGGACAACAAGAGAAGAAACCGCTTTTCCATAGCCTATTCCCTTGGCAACTGTGATGTGTGTAGACAAGAACATTATGTATTACTCTCTGGGTGCAGGAATACAGTATGTGTCTGCTGTGATTGCTGGCTACAACAGACTATTGTCACAGAGAAAAGCAATGAACTAACAGATACCAGAGGCAAAGTGTGTCCTTCTACAATGCCTACAGATGTATCCTCATACATATTTGCTGCAGTCGTGCAAAACAGCCCATCTTGGTACACAAGGTCCCGTAAGATTCTGCTAGTATCAGGAGTCTTTTTTGCTGAAAATGTGCCTTATTCACAATGGCCCTCATTCCGAGTTGTTCGCTCGGAGATTTTCATCGCATCGCAGTGAGAATTCTCTTAGTGCGCATGCGCAATGTTCGCTCTGCGACTGCGCCAAGTAACTTTACTATGAAGAAAGTAAGTTTACTCACGGCTTTTTCATCGCTCCGACGTTCGCATTGTGATTGACAGGAAATGGGTGTTACTGGGCGGATGCACGGCGTTTTAGGGGCGTGTGGCTGAAAACGCTACCGTTTCCGGAAAAAACGCAGGAGTGGCCGGGGAAACGGTGGGTGTGCCTGGGCGAACGCTGGGTGTGTTTATGACGTCAGCCAGGAACGAAAAGCACTGAACTGATCGCACAGGCAGAGTAAGTCTGAAGCTACTCAAAAACTGCTAACTCGTTTGTGATCGCAATATTGCGCATACATCGGTCGCACATTTAAGAAGCTAAGATTCACTCCCAGTAGGCGGCGGCTTAGCGTGTGTAACTCTGCTACATTCGCCTTGCGAGCGAACAACTCGGAATGAGGGCCAATGTGACTAGGACGCACGAGGAGACTGTGCTGGTTAATTTGATATGCAACACTTGTATCTCTGTGCGTGACTGAGTCTCTGAATCTGCATACACAGTGCTACAATGTAGCAGCTGCAGCTTTTTTCCATGCCAAGCTCCATTGTGCTTTAAGTACAGACTCAGTTGCGCACAGGTGTACAAGTGTTGCATATCAAAGTTATCCTAGTCACATCAGGTTGCAAATATGACGCATTTCTGGCAAAAAAAGACGCCCAACACTGGCAGAGTTGCACAGGACCTGTCAGTTCACTCACACCAGGCATCTCCCACTGCATGCTGTATTGAGGCTAGATTTATGAGGACACATCTGTATATATAAGTATATTACATTCATCTTAATAGAGGGCTCCTATGACTGTGTATATACTAGTGAGCCCTAAATACCACAAAATGACACTGGTTATGTTTAGTAAACTGGGAAAATAAATGATATAGCTAAATTTTATTACTTTAATACACTCATAACCCACAAAATGACCAACTATATTACAGTAAGATAGAGAGTTTACCACGTCATTGGTCATTTCTAAATCAGCGCTGCTGAATATTTTTGACCTTCAAATCTTTCTATTCCTGTACATACATATAAATACTGGCTGAGTCACATGAATATAACTCATATGTATACAGTATATGGCACTCTTCAGGCAATGGTTGGATATCACTAGTGTGGGAGAAGGAGTCCCAGGAATGAGTCACAGGAAGTCCAGGCTGAATGATGAGGGATGTTACACCATCCTCTCACATTTGTGGAAAAGCACATGCAGTACTATACTCAATATTTCACTAGCTGGAAAGTTTGTCTTACCTTCCTACAGGCTTCACCTCCGTGATCATCACAAAAAAATCTTCTGGACCTTCTGGTAGCAAATCATTTTTTATCTCTATAGAAACACTTTTCAATGTGTCATTTGGTTTGAATACAACTTGTCCTGAGATGCTGGTGTAATCCAGGTCACTCAGTGCAGATCCAGGCATGGTTTGATATCTTAGCTCAACTTCACCAAATACTCCAGCAGATCGTGTGATGGTTATATTTACCTGTTAAAAATGATATAATCAAGGATGAGAAATATGGATCAATCAATCAATCAATCAATTATCTCCATACGCCTATCCTTACATAAATCTTATAGGTTATGGTCACAACAGAAACTATAGATAGATATCAAGGGATACACTTCCCATAACATAAAATGTCATTATACATTGAAAAAAAAATGTGGTACAAAATATAAAACAAAAGAAAAAACAAATACTTAAAATATAACTCCTTATACAAAACATACTATAGGATTACTTCTGAGGTAAAATGGGATTTATGGTCTTACCTTATTAAATCCTTTTCTTCACCTCCATAGGAGGCACAGAGAACACTGGGTATAGCCTGGAGAGGAGAGTCTGGGTACCAAACAGCTACAACTCTCTTTCCCAGCATGCTCAGGCTCCCTCTCCAGCATACCCCGCACCCAGCCATTGGCACCAGTTACTGTAAGTAGCAAGCCCACGGCAGGAGCGAGGAGAAGGAGAAGGAAGACCGGCACACACGCAGACATAATCACAATAGAGTGACCTGAATACTGGCATATAGGAACTATCCCAGCAAGCCAGGTGCGTCAAGATGGATGCCCTGTGCCCCCTATGGACGTGAAGTAAACAATTTAACAAGGGAAGTCCATGAATCCCATTTTCTTCCTCCGTCTACAAGGGGGCACAGAGAACACAGGGACATTCTAAAGCACCTTCATGGGCGGGGACGCTCCTGAGCTGCGCTGAGAACAGTACGCCCGAGGGCTGCGTCAAAGGCTCAAAAATTATCAATGCGAATAAACGAGAACAGACAACCACGTAGCCGCTTTGCAGAGTTGCTCTATAGAGGCCCCATGCAGAACTATGCAAGAAAACCAAACCAAGCAGGTGGAATGAGCAGTCACTACCCCCGGGTGGAGATTCCATAGAATAGGCAAGGCGAATAGTAAGATGAAGCCATTTGGCCAAAGTCTGTTTGAAAGCTGGACAAAGAGAGAATCCTACGTGCAAACATCCCGGGTCCTGTCTACAAAAGCACAGAGATCTCTCACCACATCCATAGTGTACTCTTACAGAGAAGTTGTGAAAGATGGTACCACGCTGTCTTGGTTGATGTGGAACCAGGACACCACCTTGGGCAAGTAACCAAAATGAGTGCAGAGGACTGCCCGATCAGCATGAATTAGAGAGAGAACGCCAAGATAAGTCACTGAAGTTGGACACCCCCACAGGACTGACGAAATGGCAAGCAAGAAAAGAGCCTTCCCTGCAAGGAAACGAAAATCCACCGATTCCAAGGTTCAACAAAGTAGACTGTAGAACTAAAGGCAAATCCACTGGAGCCACCAGAGGAAAAACCGGTGACTTACTTGTAGGACACCCTTTAAAAATGTTAGACATCTTCACTGTTTAATACCAGAGATGGAGTCCAAAGACCAACCCTGACTGTGATAAGGAAAGTAGTCTAGACACTCGGAATGTCGGGGGAATAAAACCCCTGGCAGAACACCCTACAGAGTACACCCACCAAATTCGGTGATAAGTTTGAGCTGACGACGGCTTACAGGCATTGAGCATGATGGTTATAATAATCCTCCTAGAGAAGTCTTTCAATCTCAAGATAGATGTCCCCAGAGCCACTCATAAAAATGAGTCAGGCTAGATCCGGAAGGAAACACGATCCCTGAGGCAGAATAATTCACCAAAGAGGAAGCTGTAGGGGAGCAATGATGGAAAGACCAAGGAGATCATAAGGACAATCTGGGACAACTAGTAACATTGTGACTCCTTCTAGTTAGAACTTGCAAAGAACTCAAAGGATCTTCAAAATGGGAGGAAAGACTTAGACGAAAACGAACATCCACGATACCTCCAGAGCCTCCACAAGGAAAGCACCGGGATCCCTGATCCGAGAACAGTATCTTGGCAGCTAATGATTATGCTGAGAGGACAACATTATGGATATGTGGATGACCCCAGTGGCCGACTAGCAACTGAAAGATGTCTGGATGCAGAGCATACTCACAGAAATGGACGTCCTAACGACTGAGGAAGTCCGCCTCCCAGATATGGACACCTTGTATGAAAACCGCTGACAGAGATGGATGATCAAACTCCATCCAGCGTAGGATGTGCCTAGCTTCTTTCATGGCGCCGTGGCTGTGAGTGCCACCTTGGTGGTTGATGTACGCGAACGCTATTGCATTGTCTGACTGTACATTCACTGCATGTTCCTGCAGTAGAGGTTGAGCCAAGCAAAGGGCATTGTATACTGACCTGAACACTAGGACATGGATGGGGAGCAGTCTCTTGCAAGCTGACCACCTACCCTGAAACATTCGCTGACAAGAGACGCCCCCCACCCTCACATCTGTGGTGTGCAGGATCCAGTTCTGATTCAGAAGTGGCAGCCTTTGTCCAGGTTGGACCGGACCGGCCACTACAGAAGAGAATGCCAAACCATCGGCAAGATGATGTCTGTCTGTGCTGTGATATGAAGATGGGAAGTTCTGATTCAGAAGTGGCAGCCTTTGTCCAGGTTGGACCGGACTGGCCACTACAGAAGAGAATGCCGAACCATCGGCAAGATGATGTCTGTCTGTGCTGTGATATGAAGATGGGACTTGTTCCACTGGTCCAGGACTTCCAGGTGAAGAAGGTGCGAGTTGAACTGGGCATACTCCACCATGTTGGAGGTGGAGACCATCGACCTCAGTATCTGAATACAGGAATGGTACCCTGTGAAGAGCCAGGAAGGAGCAAATTTTGGAGTACAGGGCTCGGAAGCTGCCCCACAGGAGAAAGTCCCATTAAGTGCGAGAATCCATCTGAGCTCCAAGTGCAAAATTTCCTAAGATGGCGTGAAGGAGAACTTGCGTCAATTGCCAAGCGGTGAGACTGCAGAATATCCATTGTCAAGTAAAAGTGGGATGACCGGACTTCCGTCGACTGGCTCAGGAGGAACAAGTCATCAAAATAGGGTAATATTTTGACCTCCTGACAATGCAGATGCGCTGCCATTACCGCCATGATCTTCATGAAGGCTTGAGGAGCAATGGACAGCCTAACGGGTAACGCCAGAAACTGGTAACGACCGTTGCGGATTGCAAACCTGAGAAAGCATTGATGGGTGCCTTTGATAGGGATGTATAGATACGCATCCTGAATGTCCAGGGACGCCATATAACCGCCCCTCCCCCGGTTCCATGGCCAGGATAATGGAACAATGAGATTATATACGAAACCTTAGGACCAGAAAATAACAGTTTAATTATAGACCAGAACGTGACATCTGGCTTCCGCATTAGAAGAGGTTTGCGTAGAACCCACTACCTTATGGAGACAGGGGTACTGGAACTATGACCTAGGAGGCCAGAAGGGAGGGAATTGACTCCCTGAGAGTCTTTGCCCTTCCTGGATCTTCTGGAAATCCAGTGAAAAAAGAACCTCATTGAAGGAGGTGTCTAAAAGGTCAAAGAATAGTGCTATACACGCCCCGGACCCATGCGACCATCGAGGTCCCTGCCCAAACTTTGGCAAATGACAGAGCCTGCCTCCCACCCTGGGGTCCACCAGGATGGATGCTGTATTGTCATGCAGTAGGCATGTTGGCTGGTTTGGAAGGGGACTACCTAGAGCCCCAGGGTTGTTTACCTCAGGGCTTAGATCCCTTTGAGGAAGCACCCTGGTATCTAGATGATGCCTGGCTCAGGCTTTTCCTTGAGGACAAAGGGAACAAAAAAGTGTCCTGGCTTAGGCGGCTAATGTGGCAACAATCTTGTCTAACTCCTGCCCAAAAATATATACACAAAGTATGGGAGCGCCTGCAAGACCTTTTTTTTCCCAGAGTTAGCATCAGTTTGTTAGTGCGTAGCCAAAGGGCTTTCCACCTCCCACTGCCAACACAGAGGTTTTAGAGACCAAGACCCCAGCCTCTACAGCAGCTTCCCCTAGATAGGAGCTTGCTGACCTAATATGCGCTACTAAAGGTAACATGTCCTTACAGTTAGCACCTGAAGAAAGGCACTCCTTAAATTCCTCTGCCCAGTGGCTAACTGCATTAGTTACCCAAGCAGACACCAGAGCTGTACGCGAAATAGCGTGGTAAGGTAGTCCTTCTCCTAATGCGTTTCACTGTTCTAAAGCTGTCAGAGAACAGTGAAACGCGTCAGGGGAAGGACTACCTTACCCCCGTCAGCAGGACTTCCGCGTTCATCTTATGGAAAATTCCTAATGGACAACACTTTGGTCTGTTAACCATCCATTGCTTTTGGATACCGCATCGCCATTGTGAGGATACCCCACTCCCAGAATATACAGGCTGTGGACAGCAACTTTCCTCCAGCGGTCACAATTTGGTAACGTTACCTCAAAATTACAAGCGCTTTACAAGACCATTATATCATTTTTCAAGAACTGTCCATATTGATTGGAATAATTGATAGTGGGTGGCCCTGCATAATTGTACAGGATTGAAAGGAGTCCTGAGCATATACATAATATGTTTTACTAGTTATGAATTTTTATGTTTAAATAAATTTTTTAATTATTTATCGTAACTGTCTATCATTTAGCGCTGCTACACATATATATCTAGTATGTGATTGTTTTTTTCGTGTCCGTACTGCTGCAGGGGCGGGCCACGGCAGCTACGTGACATCACACGCAGCCGCTGCGACCCGGACGCATGTGGCAGCATGTGAGTTAAAATGGCTGCCCAGCATCTTTGGTGGAGAGATAGAGAGGAGCAAGTCTGAGGCTGGCTATCAACTATATTGGAAGCATGCTCGGGAGTGTGGGAGGGTCCAACAAGATGTGCCTGACTTCCCCTTAGGTAAAAAACCCCAGGGACAATGGCAGCAGCAGTGTCCTGTTCCAAACCACCCTGGTGGTCCAGTGTGCATACAGATTAACTGGCTGACACTTATCCACACCGCTGCTGCGCTTCCCTGTCTCCATGCATCCGGATGCGGTTTATGCAGGAAGTTTGGGAGTGGTGGAGGGTATGCTGTTAAGCTGCCAGAGTACCATGGTGGAAATCACAACACAGTCACCGGGGCTGCCAATGCCTGGTGTTGGAAGCGTCTGTGTAGGCCTCCTATACTACACTTTACAGACCACTCAGTAATAAAAATAAAAAATAAAATAAGAAAACATTAAAATAACTATGGGGGACCACTTAATAGAAGCCCCATCTAAAATGATGCCCAATCCTGCTGGCACTGAATTCAAAACTGCTGGCCGGTGGCTGGGGGGGGGGCGGGTATGCTGGAGAGGCAGCTTGAGCATGCTGGAAAAGAAAGTTGTAACTGGCACTCATAGGGGGAAGTCAAATGTTTGAAAAGTCAGTTTGGTGTCTGGTTTTTTTTCTATCTAATAGGCAAGAAAAAACAGGCACCCAACTGACTTTTCGAATATATGAATTCCCCCCATAGTCTCCTCTCCAGGCTATATCCAGTGTTCTCTGTGCCCCCTAGTGGACGGAGGAAGAAAAATCCATTACAATTCCTTTTTGCGTGTATTCGGAAATTGGCAAGTTTTGTTACGGTTTGTGTGCTAGTGTCAAACCCTGTACACTAAACAGACCTCTCCATTCTCTAGAGGTACTGCACATCCAAAACAGTAATAACATATATAAAATTTCAACCTATGTGTGTATTAAAGATTATGAAATATTTGATCTGTATTTGTTTACCTGCAAAGGAATGATTGTATGTTTCTGCCTGCTGAATAAATTAACATTGTGCACAACAACGGTCTAGATCTCATTTCTGATACTTACTGCGGCATCTGTCAAAGGCAATGTTTTTGTGCCAAGTGTCAGGAAACAATGGTGACCTTAAAGTGCTAAGACATATGCTGGTGGGGAAAGGAAGTTGCCTAACATAAGGAGGAACTATCTAAACATGGAAAAATCACTCTTGGGCTTCTCAGTTAATTATCAAATGATCATTAGGTATCAAAAGTCCAACACCTTCCTAAGATAAAAAAAAAAAAAGTGACAGAACAAAAGAAACACTGTATATTAAAATGCAATGGCTATTTACCCATTTTACTTCCTCTGAAACTTGCAGCAATGTTCTTGAAAACTGAAACTGTCCATATGGAAAATCACTGGAAGCCATGGTGATATTGGCAAACCTAGCCGATTCATTTATTATTCCTCCTTCACTAATTCTACTGAGATGAAACTGATATGAGCTTTTCTCCTCTGGAACGCTGTCATCAAGAGCCTAAATGACACAAAGATGATATATGATACATATAAAATGTGTCACACATACCCTAGAATTAAGTGGTTATTTCACGTTCTTCATTGATAAACACTTATTAAGTTGCATAAAGTCAAAGCACATTATTAATTATATACACATCATCTCCTGCCTGTCTACATGAAGGTAAAACAACCTCTAGCCGCTTAGATCATCGGCACATTTGCAGCGACGGGAGAGAAGTGTGATTATCTTGTACACACCTGTGACTGATAGCGAACATGGTGTGCGGTGCATAAGGAGTTGTACTGTGTGGTGTAATGTGTATAAGGAGCACTGCTGTGTGGTGTAATGTGTATAAGGAGCACTATTGTGTGGTGTAACATGCCCTTGCTGTGGCTCTTTCATAAAATACACTTCTTTTTTAGACTAAGGAGTATAAATAAATTGATCTAACATAATGATTCCATGACATGTCGAATGCAGAATTTTTACAATAAACATACATCCTACCTGTATATGAACAACAGCCGCAGACTGTCTGTCTTTCAACGTCACCATTCCTGACACCTCAACAAACTCACTTAGATATGCCGGAGTAATGTTCCAGTACACTGTTACCTCTCCAAAAATCCCTGGACCACGAACCAGACTAAGGGTAGAAAATTCAAGATCACAAATAGGTGTTTTCTCAAGATAACCTTTTGGGGGGGGAAATGTGAAAACTAATCTGACATTTTAAGTTGTAACATCACATATACGGACTGATTCTGAGTCAGATGGATCTCTCCACATGGACGCAAATGGCGAGTGTTTGCATACAGCGCATGCGCACAAGTGAATTAGCTCACCTTTGCGTATGTCCATCCTATTCTAGTTGTGGCAGTATAATGGGTGCACATCTAAAGCTCCGTGCAATTCTGAGTCATGTGTATGAGTAAGGGAAGCCTGTTTCTGGTCGATCTCTTGCAGCTGGCATGGGTCTAGTGCAAGTGCTGCTACTAATGGTGACAATTACGTCAGCCAGTATAAAATCAATGGCAGAGTGGGTTTCTGCTTCCACAGGCTCGAACCCCCGCATTAGAATAAGGTAGTAAACCAGACTTCTGCAGCTTTCTGCAACTAAAGCCACTAAGTAGGACTCCGAATCAGCCCCATAAGGTGCAATGTCCTATAACATTTTATATAATATGAAATGAGGAAAAAAACACATGCACCGCAGTAATACATGGGGTGGGGAGTGTATCAGTGCACATAACGTGCGCTGATACCACTTACCCCTATAATGACGATTAATACATCTACCCCAAAATTCTATTTAGAACCGCACTGAAAGAAATAGAGGTGCATCACTTTGTGCAGTCTATTAAATACTTCTTAGAAATATTTAGCATTGGATGTCTGAGCTCAGCATGTGGAAACTAAGAACAGAGATTTTCCATGTTATATAAATGCACTGTACTGACATGTGAGCCTGCACCATTCATCCTAGAACATCAAAGCTCCTGCGCTATGCTGCATCCAATTTACTCTGCATACAGTACTAATAACTGACACAACAGCCCAACCAGACATCTGCAGAAAATTGTCTCTATTGACTAATTGACTAATACAGAAGTATATGTTTTGCAGAACATCTTGCATTAAGTACCACTACCAGGAATAGACCCGAAACCTGAATTTAGTTTGGACAACATATTTTCTGGATACGAACTTTATTTCTTCACATTTTTCTTTACTTACATCAATGGAAATACCGTGAGATCAGAACATCTGGTCTCACACAGGACTGCAATGCATTACTGGAATGAACTAGTTTTATGCTCAGTGTAAAAAGGGCCTCATAGCACTGAGGAACCTATTGTATAATACTGTAACTGGCCTATTGGTCTCCTATATGTCCTGTGTGTAAGCTGATTCATCCTGCGATAAGTTGTAAGCATACCTGACATGAGCAGTTCCATTATAGCTTCCTGATGGTTCTCCAATCAGAACATGAAGTGAGGAAGGAGCTATTCCAACTACACCAGAAGCCCCAACGTCTCCAGAGATCACAACAGTGGCTCTACCTGGAAAGCAAAAACAAAAGTCAGTGACTGTCTCATAAGATAGACAACCAAAAACAGCAAGACTCAGCTAACAGAAGCTGGTGTAATAATTGCCTTTACTAAAGATCTTCAAAAGGTGTATAATTATTCATAGTACCGTACCACTTTCATTCTACCTATGTATGAATTTGCTGCCCCCCCCCCCCCCCCTCTCCCCCATACACACACCTCTTAGTGCAACATGGTTTGGCCAAGTTGTAAAATTGCACCTTAGACGTGAATGTACTTTAACTAAACCCTGTTTCGTATTTAAAAAAAGGGTCTGAGTCAGCGCGGCACAGAAGCGGGTAGCATATAGTTTACCATCTACAGGCGAGATCACGGAATAGTCCGCTGACACCAGTTGTACACTGTACTTTTCTTCTCCCTCAAGCAGACCGTCTTGAATTGCCTTCAATGTAAATGACTTTCTGGTGTCACTCTGAAAGTTACAATAAAAACCACAGTTTAGGGATCCTATAGAAAAGAGCATTGTTACAGCACAGTAACCTCCCACTTACAGCTCATAATTCATTCCCAAAAACTGCTCGCCATAAAAGCACTAAACTACGAATTAATTGAAATTCAAGTACAGGTTGAGTATCCCTTATCCAAAATGCTCGGGACCAGAGGTATTTTGGATATCGGATTTTTCCGTATTTTGGAATAATTGCATACCATAATGATATATCATGGCGATGGGACCTAAGTCTAAGCACAGAATGCATTTATGTTTCATATACACCTTATACACACAGCCTGAAGGTAATTTTAGCCAATATTTTTTATAACTTTGTGCATTAAACAAAGTGTATCTACATTCACACAATTCATTTATGTTTCATATACACCTTATACACACAGCCTGAAGGTCATTTAATACAATATTTTTAATAACTGTGTGTATTAAACAAAGTTTGTGTACATTGAGCCATCAAAAAACAAAAGTTTCACTATCTCACTCTCACTCAAAAAAGTCCGTATTTCGGAATATTCCGTATTTCGGATATTTGGATATGGGTGTTATGCACACCAGTGCCTGCAGGAATGTACTGGTGTCTGAACGGATAGGGATGCAAAACAAATGAACTCACAGACAGACTGGGGAATATGACATTACGTACACAGAAGGTGATAGGGTAACAAAATAAACACAAAGTGAACAGAGAAGCCCAGAGGCTAAGAAACTGGGTGTCTCCCTAGTATTAGTAATGCTTCAGATGGAAAAAGCAAGATGTTGTGTTTTAATACGTAGAGAACCCGAAATGCTGTTGCTAAGGGCAACAGCAAAACCCTAAAGGGTTACCAACGGGTGTGGCAGTAAACTCCTTGGTCAGAGATGGAATGATAGACACAAGGAGAGTCTCCACAATCCTAATCGTCACTTGCAGTGCACAGGTTCAGCTTACTGCCACTAAACTGACACCTAAACACCTTGCACAGTGAGACAGGATTTAGGCAGGCAAATCTGAGAATACAGCCGCAAACTTGCTAAGTTCACAGAGTAACAAAAGAACCCCAGCAAGTTAAACGACTGACTCCAGTCTTACTGCTAGGTCTGGATTGGCAGAGTGTAGTACCAAATCCCCAGGCCTATTTGCAGTAAGCAACAACAAATACAAAGCTACACAGTACTGGCTAACTTTCAGGAACTGACTAACCAACAAAGATTCAGCAGCATCTGCTTAACCTGAGAAGAGGCCTTATATAGCAGGTGCTGTCCACGCCCCACTCAGACCTCACAGACTGTGAGCACAAAAACCAGCACCGGATCCCCTGCCGTGCACAGAGCCTGTAACCACTGCACAGCAAAAGACCCGAACCGGAGTATCAGCTGCGCTCAGGTTACTCTGCTAGCACTTGTCACCCGGTTGCCTTGACGACGTGGCAGCACAGGGCAGGAGACCCTAACAGTACCCCCCCTCTGACGAGGGTTCAAAGAACCCCTACCACCGGGTTTATCGGGGAACTGCGAGAAGAAAGAGCGTATCAGTCTGGGGGCATGAAGATCACAACTGCGCACCCACGACCGCTCCTCCGGGCCATACCCCTTCCAGTGCACCAAAAATGACAGCCGACCCCAAACCATCTTGGAGTCAAGAATCCTTTCAACAACAAACTCCCTCTGGCCACGTATCAGAAGAGGGGAAGGTCTTCCACTGGAAGAAGGATTACTAATCGCCTGTTTTAAAAGGGAACAATGAAATGTTTTATTGATACCCAAAGAACGGGGCAGATCTAACTGAAATGCCACCGGATTGATAACCCTGGTGATCTTATAAGGGCCGATGAACCGGGAGCCTAACTTATGAGATGGCTGTCTCAACTTCAAATTCTTGGTAGACAACCAGACGAAGTCTCCTAATTTGAAGCTGCAGGGTCTTTTCTGCTTATCAAAAACCCTTTTGGTCACTAATGACACAGACACAAGGGCTTTCTTCACTTTCCTCCAAATACCTCTAAGGACCGAAACCACAGAGGAACCACCAGGCGTGGAGTCCAGGGGGTCAAAAGAATTGGCCTTAGGATGATGCCCATACACACAAAGGAAGGGAGAGATCCCTGTAGCAGAGTGAGCCGCGTTGTTATAGGCAAACTCCGCCATGGACAGATGAGCAACCCAGTCAGTCTGACACTTGGAGACATAACACCTGAGGAACTGCTCCAAGGACTGGTTCACCCTTTCAGTCTGCCCATTAGACTGCGGATGGTAGCCTGACGACAAGCTGACAGAAATCTGGAGATCCGAACAAAATGCCCTCCAGAATTTGGCCACAAACTGGGATCCGCGGTCAGAGACCACATCAAGTGGCAACCTGTGGAGACGCACAACATGCAGCATAAATAATTCAGACAGGCGTCTGGCCGATGGCAGCCCAACCAGTGGAACGAAGTGCGCCATCTTCGAAAACCTGTCAATGACAACCCAGATGGCTGTCATCCCCGAGGATTTGGGCAAGTCCACCACAAAATCCATTGAAATGTGGGTCCATGGCTTAGATGGGATAGAGAGTGGATGTAATGGGCCAACAGGAACCCCTCTAGGAGTCTTATTTCGGGCACAGATGTCACATGCCCGAACCCACTGATCCACATCCTTAGCCACCGAGGGCCACCACACCGCCCTAGATAGCAACTCCCGAGTTCTGGCAATACCCGGGTGACCTGCCGACTTCTTGGCATGGAATTCCAGGAACACTCGCTGTCTTAACCTAGGAGGCACAAACAAAAGACCTACCGGAAGGTCTGGAGGAGCCTGCTCCTGTGCTCTAAGGACTAATGATAAGAGGTCCTGGGTAATGCCCACTTTAATACATGATGGGGACACAATGGGCAACGGCTCCTCGGTGGTCTCCTGGATTGGAGCAAAACTCAGCGAGAGCGCATCAGCCTTGATGTTTTTTGACCCAGGGCGATATGATATCAAAAAATTAAAGCGAGCAAAAAACAAAGCCCATCGTGCCTGCCTGGCATTGAGACGCTTCGCTGACTCTAAATATGCCAGATTCTTATGGTCGGTGAGAATTGAGACCACAAACTTAGCCCCCTCAAGCCAGTGTCTCCAATCCTCGAGTGCATCCTTAATAGCCAACAATTCCCGGTTACCCACGTCATAATTCATCTCGGCAGGCGAAAATTTACGGGAAAAGTAAGCACAGGGATGAAGGCGATTATCAGACACTCCCATCTGAGAGAGCACTGCCCCAAAACCCATCTCAGAGGCATCCACCTCCACCACAAAAGGACGCTCTGGATCTGGGTGTCGCAGCACCTTGGCCGATACAAATGCCCTTTTGAGACGGGCAAAAGCCGCTTTAGCCTCACAAGACCAGTGAGCAACATCCGCCCCTTTCTTAGTGAGTGCCACCAAGGGCGCCACTATAGACGAAAATCCAGCGATAAATCGTCTATAAAAATTCGCAAAGCCCAGGAAACGCTGAAGCGCCTTCAAACTAGTGGGCTGCACCCAATCCAGGACTGCCTGTACCTTGGAACCCTCCATTTGGAAACCTTCTGGGGAGATAATATATCCTAGAAATGCGATTTGCTGAACTTCAAATTCGCACTTCTCCAGCTTCGCCCCAAGCCGGTGGTCTCTGAGTTTCTGGAGGACTAAGCGTACATGCTTCCGATGTTCCTCCAGGGAATGGGAGAAGATTAGGATGTCATCTAAGTATACAACTAAGAATCTATCCAAATATTCCCTGAGTACATCATTCATGAAATCCTGGAAGACTGCCGGGGCATTACAGAGCCCAAAAGGCATCACCAAATATTCATAATGCCCTGAGTGGGTATTAAAGGCAGTCTTCCATTCATCCCCCTCTCTTATTCGGATTAGATTGTACGCACCGCGTAGGTCAATCTTAGAAAAAATGGTGGCAGTACGAAGCTGGTCAAACAAGACCGAAATGAGAGGCAGTGGGTATGCGTTTTTAATCGTGATACGGTTCAATTCCCTGAAGTCGATGCAGGGTCGCAACGAACCGTCCTTTTTACCCACGAAGAAGAATCCCGACCCAACTGGAGACTGTGAAGGTCTGATAAATCCCTTAGCCAAGTTCTCCTGAATGTACTCTGCCATAGCCTGAGTCTCAGGACGTGACAGGGGGTACAACCTGCTCTTGGGAAGCTTAGCATTTGGCAACAAATCAATGGCACAGTCATAGGGGCGATGGGGAGGTAGTACCTCTGCAACTTTTTTGGAGAACACGTCCGCAAAATCTGCATAACACCCTGGCAATCCTGGCAAACTTAGCTGCGAGAGCCTGACTGGAAGGCTCAAGCAACTCCTGAAACAATCAGTACCCCAACTAAGAATCTCCCCAGAGACCCAGTCAAATTGAGGATTGTGGGCCCTTAACCAGGGTAACCCCAACACCAATGGGGCAAAAGTACAGACAGTCACATAAAAGGACAATTTTTCAGAGTGTGTGGATCCAATAAACAAAGAAATCTGGCTAGTGCAAGAGGTAATTTTACCTGGGGATAATGGTTCCCCGTTTAATCCACAAATCTCAATTTCCGATGCCAAGGGTACTAAGGGAACAGAGTGTTTTGGGCCCCACTGTCCACAAAGGCCTCAGTCTTGACAGTTTGACCGAGGATCTTCAAGGTCACCGGAATGATGAAAGTCTTCTTGGGAAATTCTGACTTCTGGCCTGACAGGATATTTCCCATCACCCTCAGGCCCTGAAGTTTTCCGGCTTTTCTGGGCATGATACTACCACATGACCTTTATTCCCACAGTACAAACACAACCCCTGCTGTCTCCTCCGCGTCTTCTCACGCGAGGAGAGGCGGGTAGCCCCAATCTGCATAGGCTCCTCGGAAAATTCCTTAGAGTCTGAGGTTCCCTTGGGAAAGAAGGAAACCTCGGTCTCCCTTTCAAGCCTACGCTCTCTCAGCCGTCTATCCACCCGGATGGATAACTGCATGAGCTGATCCAAGCTATCAGGCAAGGGATATTGTACCAGTTGGTCTTTTATCTGGTTAGAAAGACCTCTTCGGTACTGGTGTCTCAGGGCTGGGTCATTCCACTGGGTATCATGGGCCAACCTCCGAAACTCCGTACAGTAAACCTCAACTGGCCTTCGACCTTGCTTAAGGATCGAAATCTTAGCCTCGGCTGAGGCCGTCTTGTCAGGGTCATCATACAACATGCCTAGGGCCGTAAAAAAAGCATCAACACTTCTAAGCGACGGACAGTCAGGCTGCAACCCATATGCCCAGACCTGTGGGTCTCCTTGTAGCAAGGAAATCACTATGCCCACCCGCTGAATCTCCGACCCAGAAGACTGAGGCCTAAGCCGGAAGTATAGCTTGCAGCTCTCCTTGAAACAAAAGAACTGCGAGCGATCTCCAGAAAAACGATCCGGGAGATTTACTTTCGGCTCCTTAACCCCTGAAGGTGCTGCTGCTGCGGGAGCTCCGCCAGCGGCCTGGGAGGTGTGCATTTTAATGGACAAATCATTAAATTGTCGAGTCAGGACCTGCACCTGATCGACCACCTGTTGCAACGTATTTTGAGGGGTATGCTCCATATTCCCACAAAATTTCAACAGGAGTATTAGGCTGCTGAATATGTTATGCACACCAGTGCCTGCAGGAATGTACTGGTGTCTGAACGGATAGGGATGCAAAACAAATGAACTCACAGACAGACTGGGGAATATGACATTACGTACACGGAAGGTGATAGGGTAACAAAATAAACACAAAGTGAACAGAGAAGCCCAGAGGCTAAGAAACTGGGTGTCTCCCTAGTATTAGTAATGCTTCAGATGGAAAAAGCAAGATGTTGTGTTTTAATACGTAGAGAACCCGAAATGCTGTTGCTAAGGGCAACAGCAAAACCCTAAAGGGTTACCAACGGGTGTGGCAGTAAACTCCTTGGTCAGAGATGGAATGATAGACACAAGGAGAGTCTCCACAATCCTAATCCTCACTTGCAGTGCACAGGTTCAGCTTACTGCCACTAAACTGACACCTAAACACCTTGCACAGTGAGACAGGATTTAGGCAGGCAAATCTGAGAATACAGCCGCAAACTTGCTAAGTTCACAGAGTAGCAAAAGAACCCCAGCAAGTTAAACGACTGACTCCAGTCTTACTGCTAGGTCTGGATTGGCAGAGTGTAGTACCAAATCCCCAGGCCTATTTGCAGTAAGCAACAACAAATACAAAGCTACACAGTACTGGCTAACTTTCAGGAACTGACTAACCAACAAAGATTCAGCAGCATCTGCTTAACCTGAGAAGAGGCCTTATATAGCAGGTGCTGTCCACGCCCCACTCAGACCTCACAGACTGTGAGCACAAAAACCAGCACCGGATCCCCTGCCGTGCACAGAGCCTGTAACCACTGCACAGCAAAAGACCCGAACCGGAGTATCAGCCGCGCTCAGGTTACTCTGCTAGCACTTGTCTCCCGGTTGCCTTGACGACGTGTCAGCACAGGGCAGGAGACCCTAACAATGGGATACTCAACCTGTAATATGTTCCCAACATATACAGTTACTATTTCGACGTTTAATATGCTGACATTCATAAAGTCAACACTAGAATGTCTAATGTTATGATGTTGATATTCAGTAGTGAAAAGGTCGACAATAGAAGCTAAAAACTGCAGTCGCCATGCTGTATGTCGACTAGCTGAATATGTAGACATGTTGCCGGCTAACATGTTGACCATTATGAATGTGGACATGGTGACTGTCGACATACAGTATTATCCTGAGCCCGTTCCCAAGGTTCCAGAAACTGTGAAAAAATGCAGTAAAAAGTGTGGTCTGTCCTAAATACATCCTCTTCATCTCCACCTCTGGAAGCTGCCAGCCGTCACTCCCACTGTTCTCATACAATAAACTGGCTCTCTGGCTACTTCATATAACACTTCTCACACATCTCCAACCATGTTACTAGCTGTCTACACATAGAGGGGGTATCCACTTAGATCCGATTCCGGGCACTTAAAAGGGATGGATATCACGATGAATGACTGATAGTCATTATTGCAGTATCCAATTAGGGTCCGTTTTCAACAGCCGAAAACGGACCTGTGATCGCTCTAAAACACATGGGATCAGGGATAAGGGGGGGGGGGGGGAGAGCCCGCCGTGTTGGGGGCTAATAGGATAGCCACAGCCGATACAATTACCGACAGTCATCAAAGTGGATACTCCCTCTAAAGTAATATCCTGTACCTGTAGTACAAGCACTTTCAGCCTGAGCTTAGCATGAAATATTCTAACTGCAAATTGGGTATATATGGCACAAAATAAAAAGTTCTTTATATCAATAAAGCTCTAATCAAAAAGGCTTAAACTGGGGCATAACTGTATTTACTATTTTATTAATTTATAATAAATGTTATACTGTATATGGTAAACTGTCACAGGCCAAATGTAAATCCTCCAGCCACAGAGTGACTAACCAGTACTGTCATTAGGGTGTTTCATGACAGAGAAAAACAAAAATATAAAAATTAACCAGGCGCCAATAAAGAGTTACTCTGACAGTATTAGGGATTACTAAAGCCCCTATTCACAGGCAATACAATAAAACAGAGAAGAGCTGGTTGTCAGATTAATATTTTTTAATAATAAAATAGTTACAAATAATCAACAAAACATGATATGACATAAGTACCATAATAGGTAAAATAACACTCACACTGATGATCAGCCTTGAATAATAACTGTAATTAGTACAGATATAAAGCAATATGTCCATATATAAGAAGATTTTAGAAAGCGTTTGAATGTACTATACTGTATTTGTTAGTTTAAAGTTAGTTACTTAGAACAGAATGCTGTTAGTTTAGAAATAGCTCCAATCAGTAACTAAGTTACTTACATCCATCATGGCATTTCTCACCACCATTCATACTATATTATAATAGTAATTATAGACTGGTAAGTTTGACATCTATAGTGGGGAAATACTGGAAGGTATAATAAGGGATAGCATACAGGAGTACTTGGTTACCTCCAAGGTTATTACTAGGAATCAGCATGGTTTTGTGAAGCACAGGTCATGTCAAACTAACTTAATAAGCTTCTACGAGAAAGTGAGCGATAATATTGATCAGGGAAAAGCAGTGGATGTGGTCTTTCTGGACTTTGCTAAGGCCTTTGACAAAGTCCCACATAGGAGACTAATTTTCCAATTGAGAGATCTTGGGGTAGCAAACACTATTTGTACTTGGGTGAGTAATTGGCTGTACAACAGGGAACAGCGAGTGGTGATTAAAGGGATGTTCTCTGAATGGGCCTCAGTGCTCAGTGGAATACCGCAGGATTCAGTACACGGGCTGTATAACATATTCATTAATGACCTAGGAGTGGGCCTAGAAAGCACAGTGTCAATTTTCGCAGATGATACTAAACTGTGTAGAGTAATTAATTCAGACAAGGATGTTGAGTCTCTACGGAATTACTTATCTAGACTAGAGGTTTGGGCAGACAAATGGAGAATGAGATTCAATATAGAAAAATGTAAAGTTATGCACTTTGGGACTGAGAACAATCGGGCAGCCATAAATGAAATGGGGAAAATGTAGGGATTACGTAAGTTGAAAAATATTTGGGGGTGCTCATCGATAATAGAATTAGTAGCAGTACGCAATGTCAAAATGCAGCAACAAAAGCAAATAAGGTGTTAGCATGCATTAAACGGGGAATGGAGACAAGGGATGAGAGTGTAATCCTGCCACTGTATAAATCATTGGTACGGCCACACCTGGAATATTGTGTACAGTTCTGGGCACCTCACTGTAAAAAGGATATCTTAGAACTCGAAATGGTTCAGAGGCGAGCCACCAAACTGGTTAAGGGGTTAGAGGCACTGGATTATGAGGAAAGACTTACAAGGTTAAATATATTTACACTGGAAAAGAGGCGGCTGAGAGGGGACATTATTAATATTTATAAATACATAAAGGGACAATACAAGGATTTATCAGACGATCTGTTTACCAATAAACGCTAAACAGGACATGTGGACACCCCCTGAGGTTAGAAGAGACACAAATTTCATACACAACGGAGAAAAGGGTTCTTCACATTAAGAGCAGTAAGGAATTGGTATTCTCTGAAGAGAAGGTAGTAACGGTGGATCTCAGTCAATAAGTTTAAAAATGAATTAGATAAATTCTTAACTGAAAGAAATATCCAAGGATATATCATTTAAATGAAATAACATTTTATAATAGAGGTTGAGCTCGATGGACTTTTCAACCTCATCAACTATGTTACTGTTATTAAAAAAGATATTAATCTGACGACCAGCGCTTCTGTCATTTATTGTTTCATGACAGGTAACCAATTTCAAAATACGTCTCACTCACATTGTAGTTTGTGATCAACTGGTGCTTGTTATGTGTTATGCTCTGTTATGACTGTGTATTATCTGGGAAATTAGAAGTGACTAAGGGCACATACATGTATAAGATTTATTGTTCCAAATATTTGTCACCTACAATCTCTAATAAGGATTTTTTCTGGAATTCGGATCACCAGGCCATTAAATCTACACACATAAAACATAATTGTGGTATAAGTAGGGGTGAATGTATCTGCAGATCCGCCTGTCAGGAGCTGTATCTCTTGCAGTGCTCCACACCTGGAGTGGAGTTGCATCCTGACATTAATCAGCACAGAACAACCCCCTCTCTCCCAAAGTTACCCAAGCACCAGCTCTCTTAGCCTGGGTGGGTTGCAATTAAAGCAGAGGGACACCATTACTGTAATGTAAATATAAGCACCATGTTTCATACTCCAGGGTTCCTCACAGCACCCCTGTGTGTCACTACAGATCCCAGAAGCCCCTGGATGCCAGAACATGCATGCACTTGAAGTTCTACAAGTGCCAGCATGCTGTGTGAGCCATGGACATGCTAGCACTTGTCATTATAAAATCACCACTATACTTTAAAAACTTATTACCCCAACAATGTCAGACTAGGGGCAAGGGAACATGGCCTAGCCTATTCTGCACAGTAGCTGGAGTTCTTTATTTTTTTTGTGGGTTAAATTTCCCTGTGGATTTCAGTCGTTGGACAGGATGGGGCAGTGTCTCACTATGAAACGCAAGACCACCTTGCACTTTTTTCCGCAAAGTGTGACCCACCCCAGACTGTCATAGGCCAGTGTCATAGCCCAGTGCTGGTTGCATGTCTTACATTGGCCATGCAGGTGATCTCTTGTATTAGTGGAAACCAACAAAGGCTATGCAACTTCCACTCACCCCTATTTCCCTGATACAATGCTGAAGATTTATAATCTAGTACGTTGATACTTGCACGTTGTGCTCTGTGTTAATTGCCTTGTTGTTTATGGCTGTGTTTGCTCATTACTTCTTGGCTTTGAGTACGCCGTGCTCTTGTTGAAGTTGTATAATCATAGCGCACATCTCTGGAAAGTGTCATGTACAGTTTTATGTAGGTTTTGGTACAGCGCATACACACTAGAAGGGCATTCTGTAAGTGACATTATCTATAATTTATCAAATGAATGCAAAATGTGTTACAGAAACTTTGCTACAGTAATACAGCTACAAAATCATTCCGTATTTATGTAATCACACACTGCAACAACTTGTACATGGGAAGTGATTTGTATGAAAACTCTTTTCTATTCAATCATGCCATTTTTCTGGCAGGGAACAGAATGTAATATGTGTTACAGCTATTAGGCTGAAAACCTTAAAGTGCCCACAAGCTACCTCATTAAAGATGAGAGTGCCATTTAGCGGGCTGAGGTCATATTGTGCTTCTTCCTCTACAATCCAAATTATTTTTACAGCTCCGTGACCTCCTTGACTGCGTGCCACGGTCAGAGTCACTTCCCCGGCTGGGTCACCTATTCTCTGCGGCTCAGAAACCAGAACCTTAGTAACAAGGAAAATATAGAATTTAGTACAAAACTCCATTGTCATGGTCTCTGAAATCACAACTACTGCACATGGACATCAATCACTAATGAGCCAGTGTACTATTGTATAACATAGAACATATTAATTGTTCAAGATCAGTACTTATTCAAATGCTGTCCTAAAGCTGCTACCCACTAAGAATTTAGATTTTCTATCCCACTTACCTTTACACATAGTAAAAACTTTCTTTTTAAAATGTTCCATTTTACCTTTTTATATGTAAGCATTTTCATATTCTATAATATATCACTAGGGGAGGTAGTTACCGATGCCGGAATCCCGCACCCTTACAGTCCCAACAGTCGGCATGCTACTAACAGGGACTATTCCCACCCCATAGAGTGGGAATATAAGCTTTGTTGCACCCGACAGCCCCTCCCCGCTGGGCATCTAAATGCGAGTTCCTGGCGTCGGCATGGGGACCAGTGGACCGGTGGTCTCCTGTCCGCCGGTCACGCATACCCAACCCATCACTAGTTTTATAACTATACCAATTTTGAATATAAAACCCATCCATGTGTTCTCTCCTGCCCATCTGTCTTCCAATAGTGATTTATACTTGCCCGCCTGCAGCTTGCAGACATACCTATCATACCACCCTTGGAAGAGATGCTGTAGGTAGGTAATGGGGTTTTATCAGATGCCCCTATGCGTTCTCTGTGTGGGCCCCACCTCCTCACGCAGACACTTGTGGACTGACTACTCTGACACTGTGCCAGAGGCTACTGTGCTTGCGCATATCTCTGGGAAAATGGCACTATGTGCATATCTCTGGGAAAATGGCGCTGCCAACATTTTTCTAGTGGTTTCTGCAGTGGTGGCTGCAGGGTAAGTATGGTCAATGGTTGCTAGGTGAGCAGTGTGCACCCCCTTTGATACAGGGGCCCATGTGTTCCACATACCCTTTTATCCATTATAGATACGCAACTAGGCAGCTATGAAGAGAAGATGTGGGCATTTGATGAAGAAATTTTAATCAATAAATGGGTGGCGCAATACATAAGGAGATGAAAATTTTGTTATCTTAGGTGGATGTCACTTTAAGATGTGTGTTTTGACATTAGGCGGGTAAGTGGCCTTACAGGAGAATTGCTTACTCTCCCAGAAGTTGGGGAGGTCTCATTCTAATTAGGAAGTCACACAGACATTCTGGGAGGGTAGATAACTGTACTTTTACAAAAGGAATACACTGCATAATTGCTCTGGCTTTCTCTTGTATTTACAATTGCTCTGGCTTTCTCTTGTATTTACCAAAGCCTTGTATACAGATTAAAGAGCATAACTGCTTGGAACATAATGGTCTGTTTAAGATGCCCTGGAAACTTTCTCCAATAATGAACATCACAGATGGGTCCTTGTTTATCTTGACCTTTAATAGGATTAACTGAGACTGGCCAATCGGACTTAATCCCCTGCTGTAATGACTTAATCCCCTGTTGTATTGTTCTCTGTATTGTATTGCAGCTGAGAACAATAGATGAAGGGTTTATGTTAATAAACCATGTTGTGCCTAGGCGCAGCAAACTAGTCAAGATAACCGTGGACCCATCTGTCATTTATCGCACTCCGAAAGCTCTTTCTAGGGGCGGATACAGAAGAAAATGACAGGGGGAATCATAATAAGGGGACGGGGTGTGGGGACAGTGGTGATACTGATATCTGTGTACGCCAAAGGTGCACGCTACCAAGAAAGGGGCAAGGCCTACCATCAAGGGGCGTGGCCTCACAGGATATGGCGTTCACACGACGGTGACAGGGAAATGCAGTTGATGACAGGATGAAGGAGACAGGGAAAGGCACAGGATGATGGGGACAGGCAGTGGGTGACAGAATAAGGAAGACAGGGAGTGGCAGAGTGTGGCAGGGAAAGGCAGTGCTTGGCGGAGAGGGTGACGTGGAGAGGCAGATGATGACAGCAAGAAGCAAATGGTGACGGGGAGAGGCTGTGTGTAACTGGGAGAGGCAGAGGTAACAGGGAGAGGGTGTCAGGGAGAGGCAATCAGTGACTGAGAGAGGCAGAGGGTGAGGCTGTGTGTGACTGGGAGTGGCATAGGGTGACGGGGAGAGGCTGTGTGTAACTGGGAGAGGCAGAAGGTAATGGAGAGGGTGGTGGGGAGAGACATACGGTAACATCAAGAGGCTGTGTGTGACTGGAAGAGGCAGAGGGTAACAGAGAGGGTGACAGGGAGAGGCTGTGGGTGACGGGAAAAGGTAGAGGGTGGCAGCAAGAGGCAGATGATGGTAGGGAGAGGCTGTGTGTGACTGGGAGAGGCAGAGGTTAACAGGGAGAGGGTGATGGGGAGAGGTACAGTAGATAGGGACTGGGAGAAATAGAGGATGACAGTAAAAATAAGAATTTACTCACCGGTAATTCTATTTCTCGTAGTCCGTAGTGGATGCTGGGGACTCCGTAAGGACCATGGGGAATAGACGGGCTCCACAGGAGACTGGGCACTCTAAAGAAAGATTAGGTACTATCTGGTGTGCACTGGCTCCTCCCTCTATGCCCCTCCTCCAGACCTCAGTTAAGGAAACTGTGCCCGGAAGAGCTGACGTTACAAGAAAAGGATTTGGAATCCAGGGTAAGACTCATACCAGCCACACCAATCACACCGTACAACTTGTGATAACCTTACCCAGTTGACAGTATGAACAACAACTGAGCATCACTCAAAAGGATGCCACATAACAATAACCCTTTATTAAGCAATAACTATATACATGTATTGCAGAAAGTCCGCACTTGGGATGGGCGCCCAGCATCCACTACAGACTACGAGAAATAGAATTACCGGTGAGTAAATTCTTATTTTCTCTGACATCCTAGTGGATGCTGGGGACTCCGTAAGGACCATGGGGATTATACCAAAGCTCCCAAACGGGCGGGAGAGTGCGGATGACTCTGCAGCACCGCATGGGCAAACACAAAAGGTCCTCCTCAGCCAGGGTATCAAACTTGTAGAATTTTGCAAATGTGTTTGAACCCGACCAAGTAGCAGCTCGGCAAAGCTGCAATGCCGAGACCCTTCGGGCAGCCGCCCAAGAAGAACCCACCTTCCTTGTGGAATGGGCTTTTACTAATGTTGGATGCGGCAACCCAGCCGCACAATGATCCTGCTGAATCGTGTTACAGATCCAGCTAGCAATAGTTTGCTTTGAAGCCGGAGCACCCAGCTTGTTGGATGCACACAGGATAAACAGCGAGTCAGTTTTCCTGACTCCAGCCGTTCTGGATACATAAATCTTCAAAGCCCGGACTACGTCCAGCCACTTGGAGTCCTCCAAGTCACGAGTAGCCGCAGGCACCACAATAGGTTGGTTCAAATGAAAAGATGATACCACCTTTTGCAGAAACTTCGGACGAGTCCGCAATTCTGCCCTGTCCATATGGAAAACCAGGTAGGGGCTTTTACCTGACAAAGCCGCCAATTCTGACACACGCCTAGCCGAGGCTAAGGCCAACAGCATGACCACTTTCCACGTGAGATACTTGAGCTCCACGGTCTTCAGTGGCTCAAACCCGTGGGATTTCAGGAAACTCAACACCACGTTAAGATCCTAAGGCGCCACTGGTGGCACAAAAGGGGGCTGAATATGCAGCACTCCCTTAACAAACGTCTGAACCTCAGGCAGTGAAGCCAGTTCTTTTTGAAAGAAAATGGATAGGGCCGAAATCTGGACCTTTATGGACCCTAATTTTAGGCCCATAGTCACTCCTGACTGTAGGAAGTGTAGGAATCGACCCAGCTGGAATTCCTTCCTGGCCTCACAGCAATCAACATATGTTCGCCACATACGGTGATAATGCTTCGCTGTCACGCCCTTCCTAGCCTTTATCAGCGTAGGAATAACTGCATCCGGAATGCCTTTTTCCGCTAGGATCCGGCGTTCAACCGCCATGCTGTTAAACACAGCCGCGGTAAGTCTTGGAACAGACAGGGCCCCTGTTGTAACAGGTCCTATCTGAGAGGCAGAGGCCATGGGTCCTCTGTGAGCATTTCTTGCAGTTCCGGGTACCAAGTCCTTCTTGGCCAATCCGGAGCAATGAATATTGTTCTCACTCCTCTTTTTCTTACAATTCTCAGCACCTTTGGTATGAGAGGAAGAGGAGGAAAAACATAGACCGACTGGAACACCCACGGTGTTACTAGTGCGGCCACAGCTATCGCCTGAGGGTCCCTTGACCTGGCGTAATACCTTTTTAGCTTTTTGTTGAGGCGGGACGCCATCATGTCAACCTGTGGCAGTTCCCACCAATTTGCAATCTGCGTGAAGATTTCCTGATGAAGTCCCCACTCTCCCGGGTGGAGGTCGTGCCTGCTGAGGAAGTCCGCTTCCCAGTTGTCCACTCCCGGAATGAACACTGCTGACAGTGCGCTTACGTGATTCTCCGCCCAGCGAAGAATTCTGGTGGCTTCTACCATCGCCACCCTGCTCCTTGTGCCACCTTGGCGGTTTACATGAGCCACTGCGGTCTGATTGGATCAGATCCGGTTGGTCGCGAAGCAGGATCTCCGCTTGACTTAGGGCATTGTATATGGCCCTTAGTTGATGTGAAGGCAAGTCACCTGACTTGACCACAGCCCCTGGAAATTTCTTCCCTGTGTGACTGCCCCCCACCCTCGGAGGCTTGCATCCGTGGTCACCAGGACCCAGTCCTGAATGCCGAATCTGCGAGCTTCGAGAAGGTGAGCACTCTGCCGCCACCACAGGAGAGACACCCTGGCCCTGAGGGATAGGGTGATTAACCAATGCATCTGAAGATGTGATCCGGACCATTTGTCCAGTAAGTCCCATTGGAAGGACCTCGTATGGAACCTGCCGAAGGGAATGGCCTCGTATGAGGCCACCCTCCTTCCCAGGACTCGAGTGCAGTCATGCACTGACCCCTGTTTTGGTTTTAATAGATTCCTGACCAGTGTCACGAGCTCCTGAGCTCTCTCTATCGGGAGATAACCCTTTTCTGGTCTGTGTCTAGGATCATGCCTAGGAGAAGCAGATGAGCTGTAAGAACCCACTGCGACTTTGGAATATATAGAATCCAGCCGTGTTGCCGTTACACTTCCAGAGAAAGTGATACGCTGTTCAGCAACTGCTCTCTTGATCTCGCTTTTATAAGGAGATCGCCCAAGTACGTGATAATAGTGACACCTTGCTTCCGCAGGAGCACCATCATTTCCGCCATTACCTTGGTGTACATTCTCAAGGCCGTGGAGAGACCAAACCGCAACCTCTGAAATTGGTAATGACAATCCCGTACCGTAATTCTGAGGTACGCCTGATGAGGTGGATAAATGGGGACCTGAAGGTATGCATCCCTTATGTCCCGAGTCACCTTTCAGGCTTGCAATAACCGCTCTTAGCGATTCCAACTTGAACTGGAACCTTTTCAGGTATATGTTCAGGGATTTTAAATTCAATATGGGTACGACTGAACCGTCAGGTTACGGGACTACAACATGGTCGAATAATAACCCCCTCATTGTTGAAGGAGGGGAACCTTGACCACCGCCTGTTGAAGAAACAATTTGTGAATTGCAGTTAACACTGTTTCCCTCTCGTGGGGGGAAGCCGGCAGGGCCGTCGGTGAGGGGGCATCTTCTCAAAGTCCAGCTTATATCCCTGAGACACAATATCGATCGCCCAGGGATCTAACAGGGAGTGAACCCACTTGTGGCTGAACTTACGAAGGCGTGCCTCCACCGGGCCTAGCTCCGCCTGTGGAGCCCCAGCGACATGCGGTGGATTTTTGTAGAGGCCGTGGAGGACTTCTGTTCCTGGGAACTAGCTGTGTTGTGCAGCTTCTTTCCTCTGCCGCCGCCTCTGGCAAGAAAGGACGCACCTCGGACTTTCTTGTTTCTTTATTCGAAAGGCTGCATTTGATAATGTCGTGCTTTCCTAGGCTGTGCAGGAATATAAGGCAAAATATTAGAATTTACCAGCTAAAGCTGCGGAGACCAGGTCCGAGAACCCTTCTCCACACAATCCTCAGCCTTCCATATGCCTCTTAAGTCGGCATCATCTGTCCATTGCATATTCTACAGGACACGTCAAGCAGAAATCGACATAGCTTTGACTCCAGGACCCAGTATACTCATGTCTCTTTGGGCATGTTTTATATATATATATATATATATATACATACAAAAATGAAGTGCAAAGGAGCGCCTAATGGTGTTTTGAGCGAAAGGTGATTAATCACCCTGTGGAACGTGACAAAGTGTAGAATTACAAAGTATAGCTTATCTCTTTACACGTCTTCAATTCTGATGACACTCAAGCAGCTGAGAAGTACAGTAGTTTATACAAACAGTATAATGCGACAAAACTTGTTCATACATGCATGATGGAAACTTCAATATAACACCAAGGCTTTCTGATGAACAATCAGTGTGGCCTTGTGGTGAGATAACTTGTACAAAAATTCGGAAACCAAGGTACTGAAGGGTCACTTAGAAAGGAAACCGTCTATACATCTGCAGTGGACGCTCAGTACTCAGTTTCCGAATTTTTGTACAAGTTATCTCACCACAAGGCCACACTGATTGTTCATCAGAAAGCCTTGGTGTTATATTGAAGTTTCCATCATGCATGTATGAACAAGTTTTGTCGCATTATACTGTTTGTATAAACTACTGTACTTCTCAGCTGCTTGAGTGTCATCAGAATTGAAGACGTGTAAAGAGATAAGTTATACTTTGTAATTCTACACTTTGTCACGTTCCACAGGGTGATTTATCACCTTTTGCTCTAAACACCATTAGGCGCTCCTTTGCACTTCATTTTTGTATATCTGAAACTCACCTCTGGGCAGGAGCTGCCACCCACTAAGAGTTGGGGGTTGTTTTAATTTTACTAGAGCCACATATTCATTATACACCGTTGTTTATATTGGGATCGTCCTAGGCGCTATTCTCTATTTTTTTCCATATATATATATATATATATATATATATATATATATATATATCTTAAGACAGCATCTTCAATATGTATATATCTATATATATATATCTATATATATATATCTATATGCTTACTAGGGTCTCAATCTTTGCTGATAAGGTACCTGTCCACGCTGCCACAGCGCTATAAACCCATGCCGACACAATCGCCGGTCTGAGTAGTGTACTAGAATGTGCACGCTATCTGCAGGATCCCTGAGAACAGCTAGTGCTACCGTCTGGGCAAACGTGACACCCTAGGGGAAGATTCCCATCACATCCTGGCCCTAGTGGGGAAAGGATACTGCCTGAGAATTCCTTGTGGGAAGCTGCAGTTTCTTGTCTGGAGATTCCCGCCCTTTTTCCTCATGAGAGGAGGGAAATTTACCTCAGCTTTCTTCCCCTTAACATGTGTACCCTTGTGTCAGGGACAAATGAGTCATCAGTGATATGCAAATCATCTTTTATTACAATAATCATAAATTGAATACCTTTCAGCCATTTTGGCTGTAACTGTGCATTATCGTAGTCGACACTGGAGTCAAACTCCGTGTCGATATCAGTGTTTATTATTTTGGATAGTGAGCATTGTGAGATTCTGAAGGTCTCTGTGACATAGGGACAGACATAGGTAGATTTCCTGTCTGTTCCCTAATCTTTTGTGCAATAAATTCACCTTAGCACTTACACATATCCAAACAGGTGTCGGCGTTGTCGACGGAGACACCCTCTCACACACATATTTTCTCTATCTCCTCCTTAGGGGAGCCTTTTACCTCAGACATGTCGACTCACGCGTACCGACACACCACACACACAGGGGATGCTCTATTTGAAGACAGTTCCCCCACAAGGCCCTTTGGAGAGACAGAGAGAGAGAGTATGCCAGCACACACCCCAGCGCTATATAACCCAGGGATTACACTACAACTCAGTGTTTACCCAGTAGCTGCTGTAAATACAAATTTGCGCCTAAATTTATGTGCCCCCCCCTCTTTTCACCCTTTGTGTATCTGGATACTGCAGGGGAGAGCCTGGGGAGCTTCTTTCCAGCGGAGCTGTGAATAGAAAATGGCGCTGGTGTGCTGAGGAAGAAGGCCCCGCCCCCTCAGCGGCGGGCTTCTGTCCCGCTTTCTGTGTGAAAAAATGGCGGGGGTTTTTACATTTATATAGTGCCTGACTGTATGTATGTATTTTATGCCAAAAAGGTACTGCAATTGCTGCCCAGGGCGCTCCCCCCCAGCGCCCTGCACCCTACAGTGACTGGAGTGTGAAAGTGTGCTGGGAGCAATGGCGCACAGCTGCGGTGCTGTGCGCTACCTTAAATGAAGACAGGAGTCTTCAGCCGCCGTTTTCGTCGTCTTCAAGCTTCTGTTCTTCTGGCTCTGCAAGGGGGACGGCGGCGCGGCTCCGGGAACGGACGATCGAGGACAGATGTCTGTGTTCGAACCCTCTGGAGCTAATGGTGTCCAGTAGCCTAAGAAGCGCAACCTAGCTGTAGACAGGTAGGTTTGCTTCTCTCCCCTCAGTCCCTCGCAGCAGTGAGTCTGTTGCCAGCAGAAGCTCACTGAAAATAAAAAACCTAACAAATACTTTCTTTTACTAGCAGGCTCAGGAGAGCCCACTAGGAGCACCCAGCTCTGTCCGGGCACAGATTCTAACTGAGGTCTGGAGGAGGGGCATAGAGGGAGGAGCCAGTGCACACCAGATAGTACCTAATCTTTCTTTAGAGTGCCCAGTCTCCTGCGGAGCCCGTCTATTCCCCATGGTCCTTACGGAGTCCCCAGCATCCACTAGGACGTCAGAGAAAGGCAGTCGATGACAGGGAGAGGCTGTGTGTGAGCGGAAGAGGCACAGGGTAACATGGAGAGAGTGACTGGGAGAGGTTGTGGATGACAGGAAAAGGCAGAGGATGGCAGCAAGAGGCAGACGATGACAGGGAGAGGCTGTGTGTTACTGGGAAAGGCAGAGGGTAACAAGGAGAGGGTGATAAGTAGAGGCAGACAGTGACTGAGAAAGGCTGTTGTGCTACTGTATATCCGCTTACCCTACCTATCCCTAATGACAGCCACAGCAATTATCCTTCTCACAGCTTAACCTGGCAAGGATGATGAATATATCATTATAGCCCAGTGTTTCCCAAACTTTCTTGGTTCATGGCATTCTTAGTTTTTTTGCAGCACCCCTAGGTGCCAGTGAGGCCAAACTCCAAGAAAGCTATGCTTTTTGGAGTTTGGTACACAGGTGTCAGACCTGTGGGAACTGCGATCTGTAACGCAAATGAGCCTTCCCACAGGTGTCAGACCTGTGGGAACTGTGATCTGTAACGCAAATGAGCCTTCTGCAGGAAATCTCAGTGAAATCACCTGCATTAGGCTATTAGCACATAGCAACAATTCATAAAACTATGTAGAAACTGCTATTTCTACATCACTTTATGTAAAAAATGCCCCTAACTCTGAATCAAAACCGCCAGGGCTATGTCTCAGGTATGGAGGAACATAGGGCCTAATTCAGACCTGATCATAGCAGAAAATTTGTTAGCAGATGGGCAAAACCATGTGCACTGCAGGGGAGGCATATAACATGTGCAGAGAGAGTAATCGGGAAACTGTGCAGATGATCGCACAATCGATCTCTACTGAATGAGACTCTTAGACAAGCTCCAAAAAGCTAATGAATATCTCATTACTAAACATACCCCATAAACAGATGTATATTGTATATTAAACAGTATTATTTTCATAGACATAAATATATCCAAGCTCCACCTACTGGTGGCTACCCTCAGCAGCGGGTGTGGTATGAGTTGCTGGCGCTTGGGATCCCGACGCCGAGCATACCGGTGCCAAGATCCTGACCGCCAGAATGCTGGCAGCGGGGTGGGTGCAAAAGAGCCCCTTGCGTGCTCGCTGCGTTCACCACGCTGCGGGCATGGTAGCTCACCACGCGCGCCTCGCTATTTATTCTCCTCCAAGGGGTGTTATGGACACCCCAAGAGGGAGAATACTTGTTGGTATACTGGCGGTCGGATTCCGGCGTCGGTATGCTGAGCGCCGGGATCCCGACAGCCGGTATATCAAGTGCCACCCCTCAGCAGCATACTGTCTCCTACCTTGGCAATAACAATCTTATTGTCATGCCGACAATTTTGATTAGGCTGGATGAGATTACTTGCTGTAGGGTGTGTGAGTGCATAACAATGCTTATCATTGTGAAGTAACCATTACATGAACCTGATATCAGTATAAAGTAAGCAAAAGAGAATTTTAAAATTATTTTAACTCCATGCTGAGTAGTACGTGCCACTTGAGTCATAAAGGAAAATAAAGCAATATTTGGGCAATAGAGCTTATTTTTAATTATAATTATCTATATATCGGTTTAGTGTCACTCCCAGAGGCCTCATTTTCATTTAGTAGCATAATTTCCTTAGTGACTATCACATGCTTACCACTTTCTTCTCAAAGCCGAACAATCCCAAAGGAGAATCATTTGGTGGAATGTTGACCACGATCGTAGTTTCTCTACCTAATTTGGCTCCATTTGTCGCTTGTTTCAGGGAAACATTAAATGTCTCTAAAAACTCAATAACGGTATCATCCACTATAAAAATGTCTATTTCTCCTAGTGACTGTAATGAGAAAAAAACATAACAAAAAACAATGTTATTTGTGAGTGATAAATGACTACATCTAGTACCATTGTGGATGGGGGTAATCCCACTGGGGTTTGCTAGACACCCTATAAGCATATTTGTTGTCACTATTATATTTACATATGTTTTTAAAAGTGCTTTTAACTTAAATTTAAAAAAGCCACTTTTTATGTAGTTTAAAAAAATATATAGGGTGGGATTCAGTTGTTTGAAAAGTTGGTTGGGTGTCTGTTTTTTTCCTGTCTATTAGATAGGAAAAAACAGACTAACAAATGACTTTTCAAACAATTGAATATCCCCTATAGTGTCAGTTAAATTGTTAATATCATAGATGGTCTCCATGGGAACATCCATAACTATGAGTATATGTAATCATTTACAACTGCTTTCAACAGCTGGTTTTGTTTGATCTTAAACAAATCATAAGGTAAGCATTACATACAGGGAAACAGATACAGGGGTATAAAAGCTGTCACTCATCCAGGAGTCATAGGGGATATTCAATTGTTTGAAAAGTCAGTTGGGTGTCTGTTTTTTCCTATCTAATAGACAGGGAAAAACAGACACCCAACCGACTTTTCAAACATTTGAATTCCCCCCATAATGTCACTTTTATGTAAATGCACGGCTTTATTTCTGCATAATAATTTGAGATGTGTGCAGAACCCCGTGTTTTTTGGTTCTAAGTCATTATCGTGTTTCGGTTGGGATTCGGTTTTTGGTTTGGTTAAAAAATCTATAAAAACAAAACAAAACTGTTAATCATTGATAAAAACAGCTAAAATCATGTAATTTCTGTTATCCAAAACCCAGATTCTGAACCACGTGAATATTCGAACCGGGACTTGGTTTGGATCGGATCTCATCAGGAGATTGGACAGAGCTTTGTGGAGAGGCATTGAATGGGAGCAGTATTTGGAAGGCATGCTGTTCCTTGTAGTGCCAATGGGAGATCCTGGGGGTGGCTCCTGGATAAGTTAGCTCTCTGTCTGGATGTGGTTTAGTAATAGCCTTTATCATGAGGCCTACTGTGACAAATTACATGGCCCTATGTGGGCTCTGCTATCATGTAGTGTTAGGACTGCTGACATCGGAGAAGCCTTGAAGTGGCTCAGCAGCTTAAACAGGTGTTTGCAAACATGTGTAAACTAATTCTCTGAATTTCTATTACCAGATAGGTTCAGATATGGTTACAGGTAATTTTTAGTGTGCTGAAGGGAAATGTAGGGGTGGGATTTGCAACCCCCCCCCCCTCTCCCCCTGTCTGTTCGGTTCGAATCCACAAAGCATGGGTGGATTGATTCAGATTTCTGGAGACCCGCACATCTCTAATAATAATGCACTTGATCTCTGGAAGACATTAGGAGCTGGCTCAGAGTGTACAGCACTTCAGCTGCATGTGTGGCCACACTGTGTGTTCGGAAATAAATTAGGATCTACTGTATATTGAGAGTTGCACACATCTGTGCATTTACTTGTGACAGTAGTCAGCGTCATTTTCACCACACATTTATACTAGACTAATTTTGGTGCCACTCAGACTGATCTTTGTATATGATCATGCCATGTGTGTGGTTCATCTACACACACATGACACGCTCTCAGATTTAACATACATGACATGTACAAAAAAGGTATGATCCTTTTAATTATATACAAAGTCAGTTTGGGGGTGAGCTTTTGGGGCGTGGGGCTCCCTATATTGCTCTGGCTGGGCCACCTTGGGGCATCATCACCTTACATTTACTTTTAACACTTATATCACATTGTGTTTGTTTTATATTTATGTAGCTTTTTTTCACATATTTTTTACACTTATAACACTGCTAAGCTAAACTTCACATTCTAACACTGACACTTTACTGCTGTCCTCTTCTTTTCTTTTACATTCAGCAGCCTCTTTCATTTGCTTAACACTGATCTTTCACTCCTATCCTTTTCTGTGTGATGCCCTGGGGTGGTTTGGCTGGGGTGGTCTGGGGGTGCTCTGCGTCCCGGAGGTGAACCCCTATAGTGTTAGGGACCTGTCCGATGAGGTCACCGTGAAGCAGGTGGGCAGGCTCATATACTGGCCAATATATGCCAAGAACCTCAAATATTATATTATGGTTATAATAATTTTAATGGTGTATGGTGCACCTGCACCCTTTGTTCCTATGTTGTAGTATTACAGTCAGTGGCGTAACTACTGCCCCCGCAGTCTTCGCGGTGGCTTGGGGGCGAGGGGCTGTGGGGGCGCCACTGATTTACAGCAGACTGACATGCGGACGAGCGTCCGCATGTCAGTCTGCAGTCTCCTTCCCTCCGCCGCTTGTTGGAGGGACACGGAGGGACAGCGCGCCTCCCTGTGTCCCTCCTGCTGCATCATCTCCGGCGGCCGCGGGTCTAATAGGGGAAAGTGCCGTCCGTGAGCTCTAATTGGCTCACGAACCGGCACTTCCCCCTATTAGACCCGCGGCCGCCGGAGATGATGCAGCAGGAGGGACACAGGAGAGACGAGCTGTGCCCTCCGTGTCCCTCCAAAAAGCGACGGCGGGGGGGGGGGGGGAATATCTGGCACTGGGGGCATATATGGCACGGAGGGGGGGGGGGGGGGAGGAATATCTGGCACTGGGGCATTTCTGGCACTGGGGGGAATATCTGGCACTGGGGGCATATCTGGCACCGGGGGGGGGGGGGTATCTGGCACTGGGGCATATATGGCACTGGGCTCATATATGGCACTGGGGGGGAATATCTGGCACTGGGGGCATATTTGGCACTGGGGGGGAATATATGGCACTGGGGGCATATTTGGCACTGGGGGGGAATATATGGCACTGGGGGCATATGTGGCACTGGGGGGGGGGATATCTGGCACTGGGGCATTTCTGGCACTGGGGGGAATATCTGGCACTGGGGGCATATCTGGCACCGGGGGGGGGGGGGGGGGGGGGTATCTGGCACTGGGGCATATATGGCACTGGGCTCATATATGGCACGGGGGAATATCTGGCACTGGGGGCATATTTGGCACTGGGGGGGAATATCTGGCACTGGGGGCATATTTGGCACTGGGGGGGAATATCTGGCACTGGGCTCATATATGGCACGGGGGAATATCTGGCACTGGGGGCATATTTGGCACTGGGGGGGAATATATGGCACTGGGGGCATATGTGGCACTGGGGGGGGAATATCTGGCAATGGGGGCATATGTGGCACTGGGGGGGTATATGTGTACCTGGCACATGGGGACGACGACTATATTTGGCACTGGGGCATGTAAGTACACTGGGGACATATGTGGCACTGGGAGCACAGCCCTAGCAACAAGGACTACCTCCTAGCAACGAGCATGACACCCAGTGCATGAAACACCTGGCAACGAGCATGACACCCAGTGCATGAAACACCTGGCAACGAGCATGACACCCAGTGCATGAAACCCCTGGCAACGAGCATGACACCCTGAGCATGAAAACCCCTGGCACCGTGCATGGAACCAAGAGCATGAAACCCCTGGCAACGAGCATGACACCCAGTGCATGAAACCCCTGACAACGAGCAGGTAATTGAAAAGTAATTAGAAGCCTTACTGTAGGACTTAATGTGTAATGGGCATTACGGTGTGTGGCATAATGTATCACGGACATTGCGGTGTGTGTCATAATGTGTCACAGGCATTACGGTGTATGGTATACTATATCGCGGGCATTGTGATATGTGGTATAATGTCTCAGGGTCATTGCAGTGTGTGGCATAATGTATCACGGACATTGCGGTGTGTGTCATAATGTGTCAGGCATTACGGTGTGTGGTATACTATATCACGGGCATTGTGGTATGTGGTATAATGTCTCAGGGTCATTGCAGTGTGGCATAATACATAACGGGCATTGCGATGTGTGGCATAGGGTATAACGGGCAGGGCATTGCGGTATGTGTCACAGGCATTACGGTGTATGGTATACTATATCACGGGCATTGTGGTATAATGTCTCAAGGTCATTGCAGTGTGTGGCATAATGTGTCACAGGCGTTGTATGTGCTATAATGTATCGGGCATTGCAGTGTGTGGCATAATGTATCACGGACATTGCGGTGTGTGTCATAATGTGTCACAGACATTGTATGTGCTATAATGTATCAGGGGCATTGCAGTGTGTAGCATAATGTATAACGGGCATTGCGATTCCTGTCATAATGTGTCACAGGCATTACGGTGTGTGGCATAATGTGTCACAGACATTACGGTGTGTGGCATAATGTGTCGGGGCATTACAGTGTGTGCATATTGTGTCGTGCATTATTGTGTGCAGCATAATGTCTAAGGGCCATTGCAGTATGTGGCATAATGTATACTGGGCATTACTATAAGGAGGAAAAATGACAAATAATGTAAGGGGCATGAATCAGGATTATTTTTCTTTCCTGTGGTGGCCAACGTATGGGCGTGCAGGTTGCAAAACTGGGGTATAAGGTAGTCTTTTCCTGCAATGCCACTCCCCTTTATGTGAAACCACGCCCACTCAAACAAAACCACGCCCCTTTCGGCGCGCGCATATTTATCCCTTTCTTGCTCCCAATTATGGAGCATGAAGGGGGGGGGGGGGCGCCGAAGAATTTTTTGGCTTGGGGGAGAAAAATTTCTAGTTACGCCACTGATTACAGTACTTAGTCCCAGCAAGGTAGCACATCCCATTATAATAAGATAGGGTGTGCAGTCCAGGCCCCGTTTCCATATAATGTACAATATATGCCCAGTTTATCAGTAAGTGGACCATTGAGCAGTAAGTGGAGATGTAGCCGAATCACTTATAGTTGCTCAAAGCTGCATCTGCATTGTACACTGTAGCAGGCTGATTCAGAAGTGCAACTCTGAAACAGCCCATTAGCTTGGATAACCGTGTCCCACTCCCACTGAAGGTAGTGGATGACCAGTAAGCAGCGCCACCTACAGGTCTGTGTAGATATACTTGGACACCTAATAAACTACATGGCACGGACTAAGCCATGTGCATTTGCTACACCTACCATCTCATTTGCATTGTTTGTAAAACAAAAACACACTTTAAAAGTATAATAACAATAACATTTCATTTAGCAGCACGGTGGCACAATGATCAGCTTGCTACCTCACAGCACTAACATTCCCAGCAAGGCACTTTATCCACAGAGTTTGTATGTTCTCCCCGTGTTTGTGTGGATTGCTCCCGTTAACTCCCACAATACAAAAGAATAGCGGTATGTAACTGGCTTCTGACTAATAAATAACCTTAGTTTGTGTATAGGAAATATAGATTGTAAGCTCCATGCTCCATTAGGTAGGGACTGCTGTGAAGGACAACGTATTCTCTGTAAACTCAGCGTAATATGGTATGCAATATAAATAACTGATAATAAATTAATTCTATGTACATCTCTCTAATATTTAAGAATGCACGACACACTGTGTTATAGAAGTGAATCATTAGAGGAGCAGACAGGAGGTTCTTGTATCATGTCAATTAATGTCTGGGTCATTGGTACAATCCCTGTATTATGTTCTGTACGTACTAGAGGATAATTACTGCCAGTGCCATGAGCCGGCACATTTGTGTAATATTTGTGATAATAGCTGCAAAGTAATACTCTAAATAAGTATGCAGTAACATATAAGAATGTTAGATAGCTTATATTGCCCTCTTGTGGACAAGCAATGCACTGTATTTCAGTGATGGGTGTAGGCCAGTGATGGGGAACCTTTGGCACTACAGCTGTTGTTGAACTACACATACCAGCATGCCCTGCTACAGTTCTGCAATTTGGCCATGCTAAAATTGTAGCAGGGCATGCTAGGATGTGTAGTTCAACAACAGCTGGAGTGCCAAAGGTTGCCCATCACTGATGTAGGCAGTAGAATTACACAATTACATTGTTCCATACAGTATGTTATGGTGTATATGGGGATGAACAGTACTGGTTGATTTTCTATAATGAGAGAAAAGTTCTGGTTATTCAGAAAATGATGCAAAGGTTGCTTAACGCCCACTGCCATATGTTTGGGAGCGTTCATCACCGACTTAAATCAAAATAGATAAACTATCCTGTTACTAAAATGCATAAATTTTACCTCATTCACCTGTTTTGTAATCAAATAAAAAAAAGTAATCAAACCAGAGTAATTATATTATTATACAATTTATTTTAAAACTACTAAATACCATCTCACCCTTTGGGAATAATTGGCATGCCAGCTAAATAAGAGATTACTATAATGGTTTTAGTAGGTATAAAACGCCCACTTATAACTTTTACCTGTATGGATAGTGGACTCATACATGTATTATTGTAAGCTTAGTTCCATTACGAGACAAACACTGGCTTTCCAAGAGCACAGCTGTATCACACGGGGCCAGAAATAAACAAGGGATATACTGACCTGTCCGTCAGAGAATGTCAGGTTCCCTGAAGATGGTGTAAAATCATTATTACTTGCAGTGATTGGCAGGGCTTCCCAATACAGAGTCACAGAGCCAAATGTCCCAGCTTGCCTGACAACAGGGAGTCTCAGCACATTTTGTGGAGCAGACACTTCATAGGCAATCACAGACCCATCTGCACCCTATAACAGAAATAGGTTTACGCGGTTATCATAAATTCCAGGGCTTATTATTAGCATTACTGTATGACTGAAGTAAGTGTAACCCTGGCACAGGTAACCTTAGCCCCCTACAGATACTGTATCTGAGAACCTGCTGGAAATGACCACTCCTAGCCAAACTTGGCAGATAAAAAGAGGTCGCAGTATGGTTTCATAAAGCTGCATGTACTGTATAAGCAAAGATGTGTATAATAACAGAACAATCTTTTCCTAATTTATATTAATATGATTTCTTTTTTTAGAATTCATTGACTGTGATAGAAGATTCATCTAACCAGGATTTGAAGGAAATTGGGGCAAATTGCGATCCAACCGGAATTTTTACGATCGCCCCACGGGTGCAAGTGCAGCGCCCATCCTGCGCATGCGCCCGCACTTTCTGCGGGTAGAGGGCCGCAGAAAATGCGATCGTCTCTGCCTGTCAATCAGGCAGAGGCGGTCGTGGGGTGGGGTGGAGCGGGGAAGGGGGGCGGCAAAGCTCCGTTTCCAGGGAGGAGATGGAGCGTTGCAGAGGCGGGGTGACCCGAACGGTGGGAGCGGTGCGGCGCACATGGAGGCGTGTAAGGGGCGTGGTAGTCACATGCAGCTGCGACAGGTAAGATGGCGCCGGGACTCCTGCAGCAGCAGCTAAGCTGCGCCGGCAGGAGTCATCCTTAGTTTCTGCTGACAAGCAGAAATTGCGAAGTGATTGCAATTTCTGCTTGTTGAAGGGGGGGAGGCGTTGGTCAGCATGCTCGGCGGCCTTGCCCAGCGCTGGGCAGCCCCCAGCATGCGAGCAAAAGGATAGAGGGCCTAATTCAGCAAGGATTGCAAATCAGCAAAATTAGCAAAAAAAGCGTAAAAACGCAAATTCTGCAACTTAAATAGCAAAAACTGAGAAAAAAATAAATTTCTGAGACTTAGCAAAAACTGCGTATGCACTATGAAAAGTAGGCATGTAGGGGGCGTACTATAGGGCTGGACTTGCAAAAACTATGATCAGGGGCGTGTTGCGAGGGGGTGTTGTGGGTGTATGCTGATGGGCGGTGGGCGGTGAATTGGCAATTTTTACAACAGATCGCACTTTTATGGTGTGCAGTTTCTGAGTGACTACAGGTATACCTTAAAAATTGCACAAGCTGACCTCAGTTGTAGACTGCATGTATACTGCAATCATTGCTACATTACACCCAGCTGAAGAAGCTCACAATTCACTTCATTCAGCTGTATTGGAAACATGTAAGGCAGGCATGTCCAAACTGCGGCCCTCCAGCTGTTGAGAAACTACATATCCCAGCATGCCCTGACACAGGTTTAGCATTCTCTGACAGCAAAACGGTGTCAGGGCATGCTGGGATATGTAGTTTCACAACAGCTGGAGGGCCACAGCTTGGACATGCCTGATGTAAGGTATTGTTTAACTCTGTAACACATGTTGATTGTGAAAATATATGTTACTAACCGATTTGTGATTACACTTACTAACAATCGAGGTTTGACAACCACACTATTTGATAGAAGCAAATGTAAAATAACCTTTACAAGCATTTTGCTTAGTATCTGCTGAATAACATTTTTTTTTTAAACAACCAACATTTTTTTGTTAAACAACATACCCACATATATTTTTTTTATTTTTTACATTTTATTTGTGCGCTACACACATAAACATATATGTTGAAGAACAGCAACACCATCTTTTTATTTTCAAGTTTTGCAAATTCTGCTCCATTTGTATACTCATTGAAACAAATATTTACACATAATTCCGTAAAGTAAGGTATGTAAATAAAAGCAAACAAACAATAATATGTAATGTTTGACCACTTCACAATCAAAAAAACACTATTTTCTTTTTTTGATAAAAATGTTACTGTTGTTTCCGAATTAAAATATTTTGACTCCAAAAAAAGTGTGTTTGTTAAAACATATACCAATAATTGCTGTTGTGTAGGGTTTAGAGCAGAGGTTCTCAAACTCGGTCCTCGGGGGCACACACAGTGCATGTTTTGCAGGTCTCCTCACAGAATCGCAAGTGAAATAATTAGCTCCACCTGTGGACCTTTTAAAATGTGTCAGTGAGTAATTAATACACCTGTGCACCTGCTGGGTTACCTGCAAAACATGCACTGTGTGTGCCCCCGAGGATCGAGTTTGAGAACCTCTGGTTTAGAGGCTAGAATTTGACACTCTCTCTAGTTCAGTGTTTCCCAACCACGGTCCTCAAGGCACACCAACAGTGCAGGTTTTAGTGATATCCAGGCTTGAACACAGGTGACTTAATTAGTACCTCAGTTATTTTGATTTTACCATCTATGCTGAAGCCTGGATATCACTAAAACCTGCACTGTTGGTGTGCCTTGAGGACCGCGGTTGGGAATGCCTGCTCTAGTTGAATATATTTGAACACAGTTATGGGCATTAGTCAATGTTTGAAGAAAAACACTATGGTTTCTTTAAGATAATAATTGCTAAATTACCACAAGATCATTTGACCAATTAAGTGATGATTGAATTGATTTACAATTGTTGAGTAGTTTCTTTAATTTGGGTGCTGGAAAGTAAGTTGTGCAATTTTTAAGGGAAAAACACTGTTGTTAGCAAAAAATGCAATATCAGAAACATGTACGCAAAAATTGCGTACATTTGTAATATGTACGCAAAAATTGCGATTATTAGGATGGTTTTCGCAATATTTGCACATTTCACAAGAACACCTTCTTTTTGGTAAATTAAATTAATGTTGCAGTTTTTCCGTTTCGGCGTGCTTTCGCAATTTCGCTTTTGCTCATTTGTAATTTTTGCAATCCTTACTGAATTTGCCCCAGAATTTGCTATCCTTACTGTATTAGCCCCATTATTCTTTTCTCCATTTTGGAAGATTTGAATACCAGCAACAGGATTTTATCACATAAGATTCAAAGGATTTATATGTTCTGCTCAGCTGCCTTTATAGTTTGCGGTATTGCATTACACTTTATGAATGTTACTTTTCTTTTTTTTAAACATAAATTTTTATTGAAGCAATACATGTTATACATCCATAGCTGTTCAATATGTTTCAAATCTTTGATAGAAGGGTATTATAAGAAAACAGAACAAGAGGATTACATGTGAGTCCTTAATCAAGGGATAAATCTGTTATAAGCAATCAACAGCATCACAATTGTAAGTAACAAGACCTCTGAAGATCATCTGTCTTACGGATCTGAAATTCAACTCAGTCGACTGACCCATATTTGTACTTTCGAACATAATAAAAGAAGGAAATTACAATAAGAAAAAATAAAGAAAATATACACATACATATATATACACATATGTGCAATACCCGTGCCGTACCCGATTTCCCCCCCAACCCGCCCACGGCGCCCTGTTCGTCAATTAACTTCTAAAGCACAATTGGCGGATCCCCCGCAGCCATTCTAGTTAGAAACCATTCTGTGTTGGACGAGTCGTGGAGCTGTTTCCTAACCATTGTTGACAGGGTCATTATATAACTCTCCCAAACCTCAAAGAAATTGTGTATCTTGGTGTCTTTTTCCAGCAGGACACTTATCCATTCCATCCTAAAGAGGTAGAATAATTTGGCTTTAAATAATGATAGAGTTGGTGGATCCTTCGCTATCCACACCTGCAGGATGGCTTTTCTAGCCGCCAAACTAACTGCCAGCAACAGTTTTTTACTGCCCAAAGAGAGGCGCTGATTCGGTGGTATAATACCAAAGAGCGCCCACTCCGGAGACAACCTCCAATAATTTACCAGATTGGCCGTCAAGTAGTTTCGTATCTGAATCCAAAACTGTCTGAGTAAGGGACATGTCCACAGGCAGTGAAACATATCTGCCTGAGGAGTGCCACATTTCCAACATGTATGTGTGTCAGCAAGTCCTATCAAGTGTCGTCTATGGGGCGATAGATAAGTCCTATGCAAAATATTGAGAGACATTTCTTTATATCTAGAAGAGGGAAATAATTTGCAGGTTTTAACATGTGCCGCCAGTAGATCTGTAATTTCAACGTTCGAGAGACATTCTATCCAAGACATAATCCCTCCCGGACCCCTCGAGTAGTCTAGGACGTTCCGAAAGTACCCATACGCATTCGAGATTGCTTTCTTAACCTTTTGGGTTTGTTTCAACATTCTATCCATCGGATTATCCCAATCCCCAGGTGAAAAACATCTGATAGTGGATGAAATATAGTGTTGAGCCAAAAAAAAGGCCACGGGAAAGGCCCTCAGAGTTGGGTATTTAGTAGTGGCCTCCTGGAACGTGAGCGGCCTCGAGCCCCGCATGTCCACTAAATCACCGATCCTGGACACCCCCCCCAGCCTCCATATATTAAACGGGTAATGTGCCTGACCTTCTTGGAAGTCAGGATTAACCACAAACGGAAGGTGCAATGATTTGTGGGCATTTAGATTTAGTTTATGTCGCATTTCCTTCCATAGTTTTTTTACGTTCCACAGTAAGGGGTTTCCCCTCAGCTCCTCGGACACCTCTCAATCATGCAGATGTAGAAATGTAATGAGATCCCCCTCCTGTATAAATTCTCTATCTATGTCTGTATTTGTGTATGTGTTATCGTTTTGCATCCAGTCATGTAGGTAACGTAGTTGGGCCGCCTGTGAGTACCAGAAGATATTAGGGAAGTTAATTCCCCCATTCCCTACAGTCTGCTGTAGTTTGATTAGCGCTATACGCGGTCTCCCTCCCTGCCAGATGAATCTCCTAAAGAGAAAATTGAGACGTTGAACGTCTTTAGGTAGAAGTGTGTGTGGCATGGCTTGAATGAAGTACATGAGACGGGGGAATGATATCATTTTGATCAAGCTAGCCCTCCCCAAGTATGATAAAGGCATAGATTTCCAAGTCTCAAGTTCTGTTTCAATTGTTCGGATGGCCGAGGTAAAATTTAGGGCATATAATCGCTCAGGCTTTCTCGATATTCGAATCCCTAAATATGTTATGTGATCCGAACTCCATTGTAATGGTAGATTCATCGCCCCCTGCCTCAAAAATGAACCATTTCCCAGTCTGAGTGCTACTGATTTTGCCCAGTTAACGTTAAAGCCTGAAACTTGACCATAAGCCTGTAGTAGATTAAATATATGTGTCAATGAAGCCTCCGGATCAGAGATATATATCAGCAGATCATCTGCAAAAGCAGTAAGTTTTAGGTTTCTGCGACCAATCTGGATTCCTTGAAACTGATTATCATTTAACAACAAGCGATGTAAGGGATCTATGGCCAGGTTGAACAGCAGGGGAGATAAGGGGCAACCCTGCCGCGTGCCACGATGCATCACCACCGGGTTGCTCATAAAGCCATTAAGCAAAAGGGAAGTCGAGGGAGAGTCATATAGGTATCGAATAGTTTCAATGAAGTCTTGATGGAACAGTCTACGTTCCAGGACCTTAAATAGATGGGGCCAGAGTACTGTGTCGAAGGCCTTGGTGGTGTCTAAACTGAGGAGTATATTTCTGGATAGGGGCGATTGAGCAGAAGCTACAACTGCCGCGATCGCCGCCCTAATTCCTTTAACCGAATGAGTATTGCGAACAAAGCCAAGTTGGTGGTTAGTTAAAGTGTGGGGGAGAATAGTTTGCAGCCGGTCTGCTAGAATCTTAGTGAATAGTTTTATGTCGGTGTTTAGCAACGTAATAGGTCTATAAGAGGACACCAATTGTGGGTCATGCGCAGGTTTAGGGATTAAAATAGTATGTGCTGTCGTGAAATGGTGAAAGGGGGAACGATGTTGTAAGAGACTGTTGAACACTTCCAGCAGAGTCGGAATCACATGGGGCTGGAGGATTTTGTAAAATTCATTAGAGAGGCCGTCAGGGCCCGGAGATTTGTGTAACTTAAGTTTGGACATTGCCGAGATCAATTCTTCTTCTGTAATAGCTCTCACTAGTAGATCCGACTGTGCGGTCGTGATTGGCGGTAGTAGAGTGTCTGGTAGGAGTGTGGTGTGGGTGGATTCGTTGAAGGGGAGATCAGAGTATAGGTCCGCAAAGTAAGATTCAAAATGATCTAATATGTCTGGGGAATTGGTAAGGAGTTGTCCCGAGGCGCGGTGTCTAACAGCTGTTATGAATTTGCGTGTCGTTTTTTTCCTAGCCATGGTTGCCAGTAGTCTACCGGATTTATTACCCCATCTGTAGTATTTGTGGGAAGAGAATACCACATCACGTTTTGCTTGCGCTAGTAAGTGGTTGTTTAAGAGCTGTTTAGCCTGTAAATAAAGCCGCAAGGACTCCTCAGTCTGTAGGGTAAGATGGCGTTGCATTGCATCAGTTAATTCTGAGTGTAAGGTGGTATAAATCGCTAAGTTTTTCTTTTTCAATCTATGAACATACTCAATAATTTGACCCCTTAAGACTGCTTTTGCCGCCCCCCAAAGAATGTTTGGGCGGTCCCAATGTTCTAAATTATCGTCTAAATAATTGGCCCAACTTGTTATCAAAAATTTTCTAAAATCATCACAGTTATAGAGATAGCTTGGAAATCTCCAAATCCTAGAGCCCCCTGACTGAAGAGTTCTTTGCAGCGTCAATGTCACAGGAGCATGGTCTGATATCAGAATGTTGTGTATATCAGCTTTCATGACTCGCGTCACTAGGGAATCTGCAACCAATATGGAGTCAATCCTGGACCAGGAGCTATGAACCCCGGAAAAGAAAGTAAATGATCTGTCAGAGGGATTGAGGAGACGCCAAATATCAGTAAGCTGAAGGGAGGTTTTCAGTGTTTGGAGATGTGTCCAAGAAGGGGAGCCGGAAGTGCGCGGGATAGGGCGCTTGTCAATAGTGGGATCGTCAACTGTGTTCCAGTCACCTGCCAGGATAAGCTGAGAATTATCGCGTTGAAGCAGTTGAGAGCTAATTTCTTGGAAAAAAGCAGCTGTCTCGCCATTCGGTGCGTATACGTTTACCAGTGTGTATTTGTTACCCCAAATTTCTACGTCCAAAATTAGATAACGTCCCCCCGGGTCAGCTACAGAGTTTAAAACAGTATAGTGTATGTGTTTGCTAAATAGAATCGCCACCCCCCTAGTCTTCCTCGCGTTATCTGCAGAAACACATCTATCCAACCACGGTGCCCAAAGAGCAGAGGAGGCGCCCACCATCCAGTGGGTCTCTTGGAGATATATAATTTGAGGTCTAAACCGCTTCAGGTGTGTGACAACCCGCTTACGTTTTATCGGGGAGTTAAGGCCGCCCATGTTCCAGGATAAAATTTTAAAACAAGAATCTGCGTTAGAGGTCCCTATCCTAGGATCCGTCATTGTCTATCAACCCACACCCACCCTAGGGTGACACTCCAACGGGAATATCATGTCACATCGCCGTCCCCCTCCTTCCCAGCGAGCGGAGAGGAACGAACGAGACCACACTGTCATTGAGCCCAGGAGCAGATCGGGCGAGGAAGGCACGGCACGGGCAGAACAACAACAAAAAAAAAACACACATTGCTTCACATAACATTTTCCATTTTTTCCAAACCAAACTAAAGACCACGCAAGTGCTAAACCCTCCGGTAGCACTGGCGAGAAGCCTAACAGAAATATATATAACATTAGAATTTAAGCTGAGTAGCATGTAAAGAGACCCAATGTCTCTCTCGAATAGGATTTATACCGACTCTGACACAAAGTACTTAACCACATAATATTTAGTCTTGTTGTGGTGGATTCACCGGGTTCAACATGTGTGTAACATGGGAGTGTGCAGTGGCGGGATCAACAAAAATCAATGTGCGACCATTGTCATGGATGCGTAATTTGGCGGGATACATCAATGCGAATCTGGTATTACTCTTATGTAGTATTTTACAAACATCCGAGAACTCCCTTCTCTTCTGTGCAACCGAGGCCGAGAAATCTTGAAAAATTAAAGTACGTTTTCCCTGTACTACCATTTGCGGGAGCTTGCGATATGAGCGCAGCACATGTTCCTTCATACGAAAGTCCATGAATTTCGCAATGACGGGCCTAGGCTTATTTTCAACATCAGGTCGGACAGGACCAATTCTATGCACCCTTTCAATGTGTGGTAAAAATGGGGCATCTGTGATTCCCAAGGCCTGAAATATATCAGTCGTTACAAAATCTGACAGTTGTCTGTCCCTAACTGATTCGGGGATGCCCACGAATCGTAGATTCGATCTTCTGTCCCTGTTCTCAAGCTCATCTATTTTCGCCTGTAGGGTTTTAAGAGAGGAATCCTGTGTGTCAGTGGAGCGCTGGAGTGTGTGTATCTGATCCTCCCCATCGCTAACCCGCTGTTCTAGTGAGGTGATCCGTGAGGTGTTATGGTCAATTTTCGCAAGTGTCGAATCGAGCAACGTCTGTATCTGTTCAAGCCTTTTATCAATTAAAGGGATATTCTCAAGTTTCTTGTCAATTTGGGGCATAAGGAGCCGAGAGAGCTCCTGGGCCATATGCATCAACGAGGGTTGATCAGGAGGCGTCTCCACTTCCAGGATTTGGTCACGGGAGTTCCCCGTCTCCGGGGGCGAAGGGGGGTTAGGTTTCACCGCCGTGTTTTTGGTCTTACTCATTCTTGTAGTGACTGAGGGCTGGGAAGATCTAACCGCTGGAGTTTTATGGACGAATTTGTCCATCCCCCGGTCCGTAGACCGTTAACTGTAATAAGCTAGTGACTCCTATATCAACACCCTACAATATATGATAATAAGACACCTCACGTAAAGGTTCGAGTCAGATGCTATGTCAGAGCTACTCAGCAAAAAAAATAACTGCAAAATTTAAGTAAACATTCCTATACACATAGTACAGATGTGGGTAATGGACATCAACTCGATAAGCTATATAAACAACAGCCTTACCGAGGCGGTGCACCCTGAAACCTCTAGATTAAGGCAGATGACAGGTGAAAACAGTAATAAAACAAATATTATGAGAAATATTTCAAATTTCCCCAAATAAGGGGTTTTGTAAAGGGTAACAGTAGATCAATATAACCAGGAGGCGCCCGAACCTTAGGTAGCCACCAGGTGGCGATCTAACCTCAGGAGTTCTTGCACAGGGAGAGCAGAGGCTTCACTAATCTGTTTTACCAGAGTCACTTAAGGCAGTTACTTATCTACTTAGTATGTACATTGTTGATGGTGGGTAGATAGGCAAAGAAAAAAGGAGAGAAATAAAGGGGAGAGTTTAGCAGAGAATAGGAGGAAGAATAAAAGAGAGGTCTGGATTCCCGCACCCCCAGACAGTCGAGCCTATGAGGGAGGGAGAGATTGCGTAATCCACTGGAGATAGGCACAGGAGAGGCTAGAAAGGGGTGTATATTTGGCTCATATAACTCTTTGTAAATGGGGGCTGTATAAACCTTTCCTGTAACAATGCAGTCTGGTAGTATGACCACGCAGCCTGCGCTCAGCGACCAGCAAGACCCCAAGCAGCCTCTCTCTCTCAGGATAGCGTTCCCCACTTCAGTGTGTCAGGACCAGAGGGCAGGATAGGGAGTCCAATCGACCACCGTGCAGCAGGCCCTCACTCAGCCCCTTCTGATAGATGCCTCCTGGGATCCTCCGTCAGCGCCCGACAGCAGCTTCGCCCAGCTCCGTCCTTGGACACCTCAGCGTCGATCTCACCGCAGAGAGGGAGCCCGGTTAGTGTCCTCCGCGCTAGGGGCCGTCCTCGGATCAGCGCCTCCCGTGCAATCTTGACCCGCCGCTCCTTCACGTCTCCCCGCCGTACAGCCTCGGAAGCAGAAGCGGGAAGGGGGAGGGGGGGGGGGGGGGTAGCCGGGTCAGTGTCCTCCGTTCCCGGGGCCTCCTCCGTGTCAGCGCCGCACTGCCGTCAGCCGAAGCCCGTCTTGTCCTCTACTCCCGTCCTCGATTGCGGAGCCCAAGCGGGGGGGGAGTCGGGTCAAGTCCACCGCATCCGAGACCACCGCCGGGGCAATGTCACACAACGGCTTGCCGTGGGGGCCTTCACTCGCGTCCTGGGGCAGCAAGGGCCAGCGAGCAGCAGGGAGCCGAGGCCACAGCTCCGTCAGCAGATCACAGAACCTCCGCACTTTCTCTCACCGGATGGGACATCCCCAGAGGGTTATAGGTAACGTGTAAACCCTGTGTGAGCGAGTGGGGATGAGTGTTACCAGGCCTCCAGTTTTCGCGCCAGTCGTCACACCGGCGGTCATATAGGCCGTCTCCTTGAAGGCCAAACTTCGGAGGCATACAGTCACGCTCCTACTCCTGCAGGGTCTTTCCAGGCTCCCTCTGATATAGGGGTTCTTGTAGAGAGTTTATCAAGAGGATAGGTGCCGGATAGCAGGAGATGTTGGTGGATTATTCACCTACAGGCTGGAGCTCAGCTAAAAAGCAGCCATGCTGGATGGCCCGCCCACCGGAAGTCATGAATGTTACTTTTCATGTATAGGTGCAATTTTGAAAATGAATGGCATTATATATAGTTCTAAAAAATGGCTGCTATTCATTATAATCATGGACATAAAGGTGTTTTGTTAGTTATCAAATTATGGTGCTGTGTGTGGTTGGCTACCGTATCACACAGCTGCTTAAGTCTGACATTGTAAGAACACAACAAGGTCATTTCTACCTTAGTAACGTTGAACTGGAAGACGCCTCTTGGTTCATCATTCTCCAGGATCGTAACCTGACAGATTTCCACCCCCGGCCTCCTGATAACAGGTACTGCAGTTGAGGTGGAAGAATTCACAAAATGGACATCAGTGATGTTTAAGAGAAAGCCTTCATTTAGCTCTGGGATATCATCCTAAAATGAGAATTGTAAAGACAATTTAGTAAATGAAATGGTCATGCTGCAATTAAGGTTAGGGTTTAACTTAGGTTTAAGTATACCCACCATGCCAACTGGAAATCCAAATGGTCGACATGGCAACTGTCAATGTCAACTTTGTTAATGCCAACATTTGACACGTCAAGGTTTAATCCATGTCAACATTCTGGATGTTGACATTAGCAACATGTCAACATTCTGTTACCGACAATCTTAATGTCAGCATACTGAATTTTGTACTGCTCCTCTAAAACATACCTTGGCTATTAACGGGTTAACAAAAAAAAGCTTAGGGGCAAATGTATTAAGCCTGGAGAAGTGATAGAGCAGTGATAAGTGGAAGGTGATAATAACGCACCAGCCAATCATTACGGGTTTGAAAAATGACAGGAGCTGATTAGCTGGTGTGTTATCACCTTCCACTTATCACTGCTTTATCACTGAAAGGCTGCTGGAGCTGGGAGGGGTTACAGGGGGGAGGGGTTAGCTGTTAACTGTTTCAGTGCCAAACTCCAATACCACACACTCTAACCCAGAGTCATAAGGCAGTGTCCCCCAGGTGGATGATAGAGGAAGAAGTATTGAATTTACTCACAGGTAGGATTGTAACATGAACTTCAGAAAAGGTGCTGCTGTCTCTTATGATAATAATTTTATCTTTCACCAAGTAGTCTGCATTTTCCGTGGCCCTGTTGGCAAGCGGCAGGGAGACATTTGGTTTGGATTCCAAGTAAATGGCAATGTCGCCCACAAAACCTTGTTCTCTGGAAATTTGCAGAGCGATGACTGTGGGAGTCGCTGTGGATTTGAGATGATAGATTTCTGCATTACAGGAGATGTTTAAAAAAACAAAAAGACAACTCACACAAAGGACAATATCACATAGGTGTTGTTTCTTTATGGATAGGTCTGCAAATGCCAGCAAAACTGGTTCACGTACATAAATCTTAGGAGTTTATAAATCATCATCAACATGCAGTGGCAGCAGTCACATTGGTGCTTCACCTGAGCCCCACACAAAGTGGCTGTATTTGTGGCAGCCATGTTACGTGGATTTACGAAATGTCCTGTTTGATCTGACTAAGTTCCGTCCAACTCAGTATGGGACGGACATGTGTATAGATGCATACATTCGCTTTTGCGCATAGCCTACCAGAATGGTGGTGTCCCACAATCAGGCCATTGTGTGTGACACCAATATTCATTAGTGTGCGACTTCAGTAAACTGAAGACAACTAGCAACAAGGCACTTTGTGCTGTGTTGAATTGACACGCTTCACTCAAATGAAAGGTTCAGCATAGAAACTGACTTGCTGGTACCAGGAACACTTGCGTATGATTTGCATGCACCATATATAAGTGCACTTTCCTGCACTGCACACGTACAAAACAATGACACCCGAATGAAGAGTAGGATGTAACTTCATCTTACTGGACCCTTTTGCATAGAATGGTGTATTGGAGGGTTATGTGTGCAAGTTCAATATAGCAAGGGGGAGCTCACGTATGTATAGCGCGTGTCCTGGAAACGCATCCAGGTTAGACTTGGACGCATCTACAAATACGCTCCAATGAGTCCAGTACACTGCTGCTGATCATTTATTTGGATGGTGTAAATCTGTATTATTTTTATCCCTCTTTAGATTTTATTTAATTAAAATAGTAAAAATATGGCAGTGTATCATGAAGTTAATATGAGGAGTTGCATATATCAGCTACACACAGTGTTGGACAGGGGCATGAAGGGCCCACCGGGGGAATGCAGTGGTAGGGGCCCATACTTAGGGGTATGGTCAGTCTCTAGAGGGGTGTGGCCAGTCACCACAGAGGCTTGTCTAATCAATGGAGAGTATATAGTCTAAGCCCTTTGACAAACATACATAGTAAATACTGCTAGTGTATGCATGATAATGTACCAGATGTTGCCATATAGACCATTACATAACAATATAATTTAGTAGGTACCAAAGTTAGAACAAATTATGTAAATTAAATAATATGATTTATTACCCAATGTGATTTTAACCAGTTAAGAGTGTGTGTATATATATATTATTGTAAGGTATAACTTAAATAGGTTTGAATGTATTAGTCTTATGTTTTGAGAATTTAGTAGCATGTATTTCTGTGTGTTTTACTGCAAGATTATGGGTCATTATGTAAGAGACAGGTTTTCTCTGTGTAAGCCATATAGCCAGAATACACAATACATTGAGCATTACACAAATTCATCCCTTCCATGCCATTATTCATATCTGTATTAATCAAAGGATTAACGTCTGATCTGCGCTATACCAAGTACAATTAAATCAAAGTTTACATGATATGTAGATATATGTATACTGTATACTTGATTCACACACAGCAAATAAATAATCATAACTTGGTGGATAAAGTCAATAGGTCACCTAGCTCAGGTCTCATAATATGCAAACAGTTACTGGTATGAACAGGGTACATTGGAATTCACAATCAAAGATCTTCATACCTTTAGAGAGTACATCAACCAGCTGGCCTATTGTCCAGTTATACTGCTGGCCAGAGGCAATGATAATATAGGATCAAACGCACTATAAACAGGTCACAATCATTTATGCTAACACCCTAGGGCCTAGGCGAAATAGATCGTTTACACATCCATACAAAGGTAGATCTCTGATGGATAAAGGAATACCAAACTTTATGATCCCAAAATTCTCTACATGCTCACCACCGTGGGACGGAGTTAGCAGAGAACGTTTTATTACACTTTGGAATCTGTCAAAACCTATAATTATGTACTCCATTGGAAACTGTGGGCATATACTAGTTTTGAATTGGTAGAATATAGGATATAAGGGGCAGTCTGATAGATAGAGAGTTAGAAGGAGAGGAGGAAGGAACAAAGTCCAGAGGGAGTCAGGATCCTAAGACGGTAGCTATGAATTATGCCCTCACATATTCTTGCAAGTGTATAGTATGTGTATTAATTGTTTAAGTTTGTAAAACTGTTTGTGTTTTATGTATGTACCATGGTTAAGGAAGTTTAGATAAATTATAAGATTTATTATCATTGTGTTATCTTATCTTGTAATTTGTATCACCTATAATAAATGTACTAGACAAAATAGAGCTGGTATTCCAAGTCTTGAACTCATTTTCGGAATCACTAAAGTTATACATGAAATCTGCATATATTATATAAGGCTCTGCAAGTTGGGACAACTGACTTGTAGTCAAAGTATAGTACTTATATGTTCAATGAGCCAGGATTATATATCTCTGTAAAGTATATTTAGGCTTTGCCTGGAAATATTTCCTGGACAGTAGAGATATAGCTCCTTTAATCTGAGCCAATCACAGGTATGAAAATAGGAACGTCCACGCATTACATATTGTGTGATTGGACCAGTACTAAACATCACCCCTTTTGTTATGAGCCCACCTATTTGTAAGCCTATTATAATATATTTGCAGATATAAAATACATAAACCATTATATCAATATATGATATAATAAATATATGTTATATAAGATTCCATAAATCAACATTGGCGACCACGGAAGGGACTTGGAATTATTCAGTATCAATTTTGACTAAATACAATATTTAGGGGCAGCGCAAGGGCTATAAGCCCGCTGGGCAAAATACAAGATCACAGTGGAATAAGTTGCAAATGACTAGAGAATTTTATTTTCTAAAAAAGGCCTAAAGTAAGAAATTAAAAAACACGGGTGTTAGAGTTTAACTTATCAGGCTAGCGAACAGATAAGGGAGGATACCACGTGCAAAATATAGGAAATATTGTTCCCAAATACTAAAAGTTTGTAATTCTCAGTGATAGAATACATATAACGAAAGGGAATAAATCTGTAAAATGGCTACAATGTCAAATATAGACAGCATTGTAGTGAAATACATCACAAAGCAAAAGTGTACAGACTTTGCTTGTGATGCCAAATTAAAAGAAAACCCATGGAGCTATGTCCAGGGTTTGTTTGATGATGAAATTAAATCATCAAAGAAAAGGAAACAGAAAGGAATAGCCATTGCAGGCTTGTATGCAGCCTGTTTGGCTATGGATGCTAAATTAAGCAGTTTAGCTAAAACCCTACAAAAATGTAGAGAAGAATCTAATTTAAAAGAAACAGAAAGCAAGGAAAAAATAGATCAGCTAAATATCCAAATTAAAACTTTAACAACACTTAATGACATGGGTAAAATCTCCCAGGATGAAGTGTTACAGAAACATAAAAATGCTCAGAGGGAATCCACAGAATGTAGGAGAGCTCTAACAGAGGTTACAACAGAGAGAGATGAGATAATAAGTGCATATAAAGTTATGCAGGGACAGCTCACAGAATGTATGAAAGGGAAAGCAATTGACCATACCCCTTGTGTGGACAGGGAGATGCAGCTTATGCAAGAGATATCTGTTCTGAAAGGACATATTGCTGCAAACATTAGGATAGGAACTGCAGCCACTGCCCCATATCCTATCTATGCATATGAAAGAGAACAATGGGACACAAATCATGAGGACAGAGAGGACTGCTGGGGAGAGGGGAATTCTACTGAATCTACCCTCAGGGTACCCATAGCAATGGGAGAGTTTGCAGAATCAGCAGCGAATAGGGAGTGCTCTATATTAATAGGCACAGATAGTAGTGATGAAGAAGTACAGACAGAAATTGAGGCACACAGGGCTCATAAACAGCCAGCATTCCTCACTGAGAGTAGGAACACCCTATTGGGATTCAATAGTGAAGGAGAGGCCATTCACTCAAGGGCCCCTAGTGCCAATCATCCCCCACAACCCATAAAAACACTTATGGGAGTGGCAGATATGATTGGAAAAATGAGTTCAGGAGAACACATCACCTCCCATGCAGCTAATGTTCAGCAGAGGTGTGAACTTCTAGGAATTAGAAATCTCACTGATCAGGTTAAGGTACTGCAATTAACAATTCCATTAGCTGCTTGGAGCGCTTTGCCAGATCTGATTAAAGAAGGTAAAGGTACATATGAAGAAACTGTAGAGGAGCTACAAAAGATAATTAACCCTTCAGTAGCAGGCACAATGGTTGCATATGAAATCAAACAGCAAAGTGAGGAGAACCCATTAATATATGCAAATAGATTGTGGGCAGCATATAGTGCAGGAAACAGCAAAAATGACAACAGTCAGAAAAACAGCAAAGATTTCAAAAACTTGTTGGTGCATAACTCGCACCCCACAATTAAAGCTAAGTGTGAACACTTGATAGATACCGTAAAGCATAGCTATGATAAAATAATGGGATTAATGCAGCGGTCCTTTCAAGCAGTACAGGCCAGTAAGCAACGTAAGATGGCAGAAAGGAATGAGAAATGTGTTATAAAGAGGGTTGCAGCATTAGAGTCAGAAGGTAAACCAATGGTGGTTGAAGGGCCCCACATTCCAGGGGAGGTAAACACACCATTTAACCCACGATGGAACACAGGGTCACAAAGGAGAGGGGGAATGTTTAAAGAGAGATCCATTTTTAGAGGTGGAGGTAGAGGATACCAAGGACATTCAAATGATGGAGCTTGGAATAGACACATGGGTTACTCACAACATTTTGGGAACAGAGGAAAGGACACAGAGTTTAAACACCAGGGTCCCACTTACACAGAGCTAAGACACCAGCTACAGGCCATAAAAGAGAAGTATGAGAATTTAGAAAAAGCAAACAAAGTGCAGCAAGCTGACACACAAAAGGAGAAAAATTGACAGTCAGTGGCCCCAAGGATAGTTGCACCAATCACTTTAGATAGGTGCGGGCGCCCTCAAGTCTCGGTTCTGGTCAGGGGCCACCAGCACACAATGTTACTAGACACCGGTGCCGCCATATCAATCCTACATGATGATCAGCCACATCACTCTCCTCTGTCAGCAGGAAAAACAATACATCTCCAAAGCTTTGCAGGGAATAAGGTAGATACAGTGCTGTCAAACCCTCTCCAAATACAAATAGGAGATGTATCTGCAATTCACACATTTGCATTAGCCTCACTGCCAAGTGAAACTCATTTATTAGGGTCTGACTTTATGATCCCTAATGGGTGTATATTGGATCTGACTAACCTTTTACTTCTGCAGAGTTCTCCTAATGTAACACCTGAGGTTGTAATTATACCAGATTCCCATGTAATTGCTGCTGTAAAACCCAATAATGCGAAATATGATGTGCTTAAGGCTAATGTTGATCATCCTGACAAAGATTTGGTATTACCATTACTTGAACAGTTTCAGGATGCTTTTGCTAAACACAAACATGACTGTGGGAAGGTAAACAAGGTGATTGAAGTCAGTGGTCTTGACCCTCCCCCACAGAAGCAGTACAATTTCCCACAGGAGGCCATAAGCTTCATTCAAGAAACAATTGACTCTCTGTTAGAGCAGCGTGTAATCAGACCATGTGTATCCACTAACAATGCGCCAATATGGCCAGTACGGAAACCGGATGGTTCCTGGCGGCTCACAATTGACTACCGCAAACTTAATGGCCTTACGCTTAGCTGCGCACCCACTGTTGCGTCAATGCCAGACATTCTAAAAATGTTAAGCCCAGAGCATAAATGGTTCACAGTTTTAGATATTTCAAATGGGTTTTGGTCTCTGCCTCTATCTGAAGAGTGTCAATACAAATTTGCCTTCACATTTCTGGGAAAGCAATACACGTTTACATGTCTTCCACAGGGCTTCCATAATTCTCCATCATTTTTCCATACTACGATGAGAGAAATTTTAACTGATTTTTCTTCCCACAAGAATTTATTGCAGTATGTAGATGATCTCTTACTAGCAACAGAGACAAAGGAAGAACATCTTCAGCTACTGGGAGAACTCCTTGGCATCCTCAAAGACGCAGGTTTGAAGTGTAACCCATCTAAAGCTCAGATTTTACGGGAATCTGTTTCCTTCCTGGGGATCAGTGTTACGGCTGATGGGAGAACAATATCGGCAGATAAGGTAAAAACCATCCTTCGTTTACCCCTTCCTGTCAGCATACCTACACTGAGATCCTTCCTGGGGTTGGTAAATTACTCTAGGTCCTTCATTTCTGATTTTTCACAAATATCTGCACCTCTCTATTCTCTCCTCAAAAAGGATATAAAATGGGAATGGACCCCCAGTCACACAAAGGCAGTAGAAACATTAAAAGAAGCACTAGCTAGTGCCCCTGCCCTTGCAAATCCAGACCCACAGTTACCCTTTCACTTAGAGACAGCAGCAACAGAAACAGCCATGTCTGCAGTCCTGTCACAGGAAATACATGCACAGCAAAGGCCCATAGCTTATGCATCAAAGTTACTGACACCAGTGGAATTAAAATACTCTGTGTGTGAAAAACACCTTCTTGCCACATTTTGGGCAGTAAAACAGTTCACATACATGATAGGCCTGAACCCTATCATCTTACATTCCACGCACACACCAACAAGGTTCCTCCTCACAGACAGAATCAAAGATGGGAATGTCTCTAATGCCAGGTTAGCACATTGGGCCCTTTTGTTGCAGGATCGAGATATAACAGTGAAGGCAACTAACAGTCCATCCACCTGTGCATATGGACTAATATACCAGGGACTGACACACACATGTGACTTACTCCCAGCTGACCATTCAAAACATTTGTTTAGAGCAATGCCACAGGAGGCTACAGCCCCTGAACAAACCACCCAGATCTTTACAGATGGTTCATGTTTTTATGTACATGGGTCACCCCATGCAGGTTTTGGTCTGTACATAATGCATCCCCAAACCACACCACAATCTGTTTTTCGATCTTGTGATGTAAAGTCTGCACAGTACGCTGAGCTGGCAGCAGTAGCACATGCCCTTGAATTATTCCAAGACCACAAACATGAAATCGCATTGTACTCGGACTCAGCATGGGTGTGTAATGCCCTTACTGAATTTTTGCCCTTTTGGCAAACTCATCAGTATACCTCATCTGATGGAAGCCCTCTTAAATATGCAGACCTTCTCCAGTACATAGTTTCCCTGGCACAGAGTCTAACACATGTCCCCTGGGTCTGTAAAGTCAAAGGGCATTCACCTGCATCACCACACCATGAACAGAATGAAATGTCTGACCTTTTAGCCAAACAAGGGGCACAAGAGGGGGAGCTGTGGCAGATACCGAAAGCAAGCCCAGAGCCAAAAGTGTGCCCTCTTGTATGTGCAGTGGCAAAAAGGCCAGAGATGATAAATGCACCAGACATTTCAGAGATCCAAATGCAGGACCCTGAAATTAAAGAAATCATACAAAAGTTGAGGAATGAGGAGTTGGACTTAACAGAGGGAAATACATTGGCAAAACACACACCAAATCTAACACTAACAGAGGACAAGGAAATGCTTATCCACAATGGGGAAGATACAACATGGGTAGTCCCAAAAGAGTACAGGAATGAAATGATATATCTTGTACACGACCTCCCCACAGGTGGACACCAGGGTGTAGAAAAGACACAGCAGAGACTAAAAACAATAGGTTGGTGGCCAGATATGGTAAAAGATGTACAGCAATACTGTGACAACTGTGTGGTATGTGCCCAAGTTAACCCAGCACCTAGAAAGATAAATGCTCCACTGAGAATCCAGAGAAGGGAAGGTCCCTGGAATGCCTTACAAATTGATTACATGGGCCCTCTGCCTGCCACAGCTAAAAATAACAAATACGTGTTGGTTGTGACTGACCTATTTTCAAAATGGGTAGAAATTTTTCCCTCTAAAAGTAACACAGCCCTGAGCACAGCAAAAATTCTGGTTGATCAGATATTCACACGGTGGGGCCTTCCAACATCGGTTGAATCAGACCAAGGTTCACATTTCACAGGTAATGTGATGCAAACATGCCTGGAAATGCTGGGAATAAAACAAAGCTTCCATGTCCCTTTTCATCCTGAATCTTCTGGACAGGTGGAACGTGCCAACAGACAGATCAAAACTATGTTGAGAAAGTTTGTTGGCATAAATGGTAAGAACTGGGATAATTTGTTACCCCTAGTGGCAATGGCAATAAGGGCCACACCTTCATCAGCGACCCGATTGACCCCCTTTGAATTAATGACAGGCAGGCAAATGAGATTGCCAGAGCACCTTTGGATAGATCTACACACCCCTACTATTGATAGACTATCAATGGATCAGTACCTTACAAAACTGCAAAAAGCACTCACAGAGGTTCATCTGTTTGCAGCACAGCAGTTAGGGAAAGCACAGAGAAAAGCAAAGGCTTATTTTGACAAAGGTGTAAGAGAAAATTGTTGGGAAGTTGGAGAAAGGGTCATGTTTCTAGAACTCCGACCCACAGACCATGGTCTGGGCAAGAAATGGAGAGGACCATTTTCAATAGTGGACAGACTGAGTCCCTCAGTATACAAATTAAGAATCAACGATGCAAAGAAAGTGCAGGACAAATGGGTACATGCCAATCAGATTAAACTGTACAAAGGAGAAGGGTCAACTGAGTAGCGCATCTCTCTTTCTTTCTTATAATTTTATTTTGTTTTGTTTTGGTTTTACAGAAAAATGAGAATCCCGACTTTGGTCCTGTCCTTCGTGGTGAGCCTCCAGATCCAGTGTACCAGTGAGGTCAACATTTCAATTAGAGTGGAAGCCAATCCGATTCACTGTAAAGAGGGAGAATCCATCCTCCTTCCAGTGTCAGTACAAGGCACAACAGGGAAACAGGTATCCTGGTGGGGCCCAGCAGACAAAGAAATTAAAGCCTGGGATAATGGAAACGCAGGAAACTCACCACATTAC